>NC_137548.1:20456590-20861388 GCF_963082525.1 Nesoenas mayeri | reverse complement strand
ACCAGCTATGATTTTGTCCCCAAAAGACAAATCATCAGTTTGAAAAACTTGGTTGTATTAGCATATGATTTGCCCCACTCTTGGTTATTAAGATTACCTTGAATCATAGGGAATTGTGAATCACAGATGCATTTTATCAACCATTTCCTTAGTGGATCATTAAGAATACCTTTTTCTTTTTTTTTTTTTTTCATTTTTCTTAGCACAGCTTTTTTCGTGGCATTTCTTAGCTGATATTCACCTTTCCTATTGTCTTTTGTTTAGTATTGAGGTCAAGTCCCAGCTCTAATTGGCTATACTGATACATTCAATTCATTATATTTTCAAATAAGGTCTTTGTGCTCTTTTTCCCATGCTGACTGTCATATGTAGGAAGGAGTCACTGTGGGTTTCTGAAGATCTATTTCATTCTTCTAGTGTCCTGGTTTTGTTAAAAATAAGTTTCTCTTTTAGTGAATTTCCCTGACAGCTAAAGTCTTCTTACTAACTGCACTTTTCTGAAAGCTAGATACATGTTTTGGTAGACATAGCAATGGAATGCAAGGTCGTTGATAAGGATGGATGCACGTCCTGCGAGAGCAGTGAACTGAAACAGGTGACCAAAAACTAACAAACTAAGTATTCCATCCAATTCACGTTATACATTATATAAAAGCGGGAGATCATGAGGATCTCATCCCTTTTCCCTATGGCCAACATTAGAAGAGGACCTTGCGAGTCTGAGGCCAAGTGACAGATTGAATCCCGTTCCGGTTGGCTGCAGAGTCCAGTCCAGGACTTCTGGGTGCTGGCCCTACATCTGCAAGAGCCGTTGCTGGGCTCTCAAGATTGTTTTTGTATATTTTGTATTATTTTCTCTATTTTATTAGTAGCCTTAGTAAAACATTTTGAATTTTTTTACAACTCTCTTCTCTCTGTCTTTCTTTCCGTCCCAATCGCCTGTCCTTAGTGGGAAGCGGGGAGAGGGAGGATGTGAAGGGGGAAAGGGGGGAGGACAGGGGGTTAATAATACATTTGCCATGGTTTATTCCCACCCTGCAATCAAATCTTGAAAATTAGCAAAATCTTTCTCTTGAAATTTATTTTTGTCCCCATTCTTTAAAACTAAAAAAAGGTATTTCAACTACTGATCCACTGATGTGCTAACGGCATCTTTCATGCTGCTCATTATTATATAACAAACTTCCCTGTATCTTGCTCTTAGGTGCACACAGAAATCTGCTTGCTTCCTAGGTTGTAAACTGAATAGGGCGGAGATATATTCTTGTTCACTATATTGTAAAGGACCTGTCAAAGTGGAGGTGTGATTGGGAAACCTGTGGTAGAAAAGTAGTTTTTTACCAGTATGCGTAAGCTTTCTGCCATTGATTATCTGAATAGTTAGCCACTGAAGTATGAGGATAAAAGAAACGGAACTATGCATATATCTTTAGCTTTTTCAGCTATTAAAAATCACTACTATAGTAACTATTTTAATCATTTTTTTTGACAACTTCAGAAGTATTTACACTCTGAGATGTGTTTCTACAAGAAAACTTTCCGTTTTGTGTCTTCATATGCCTGTCATGATAAAAACCTTAACTTCAGCATAGACATTAGGAGTGAATGAGCTACATAAACCTAAATCTGAGCCGTTGTAACCAGCAGAGGGCTAAAAACTATACATAATTTAATGTGGTGGAAGCATGACCCTCCACTTCCTGCACTTTCCTCAGCAAGCACCTCAAACACATTTCAGCCTCTTTCCTTCCCTTGCTACTATAATATTTTCAAATCAAGTTCTTTATTGCCTTGTGTATCAGCATCTAGTTAAGATTTCTTTGTTATTTTGGATTTCATCTGAACATTTTTTTTCTTTCTTTTTTTTCTCCACTGTCCTCCAACCACAAGGCCATCTGTTCTGTTGGCAGATGCAGGCAAAGTCTGTAATTGTTGTCATTCTTAGCATAGTGCAATCTATCCGCAATTCAAAGGACAAGGCAAGCTATGTTTGCGAATTGGCCAAATGTGTATTGTTGTCAAAATTGCTTAACAAAACATTAACAGGAACAATATTTGATTTTCTGACTTTTTAGGATATGCATCTGTGTTACAAGGATTAGAAAATAGGTTTTTTTTTAAACTGCTAAATACTGTGACCCTGTCTCATATATTTGTCTACTGTTTATGATGTGAGATGAGTCACTTTTGCCTTTTGTAACTTTAGGGTTACATTTTTGATTAGTCTTGAGAAGGGCACTGACACCAGTTAAAGGTGACAGACTATTTGCTTATAAGACCAATCTCTTCTATATATGCACAATCAAAAACAATGCAAATTTTGTCCTGTAATTAATATTTGTGCCTCAGCTTGGGTCAAGAATGAGAAAAAGGAAACCAAGTCCCTGAACCCAAAAAAAAATGTCAGCACACAAATTACCCTGAAAAAAAAGTGAAATTATACAGTGAAAAGACTGACTCCTTTCTCTTCATATTTTTACTTTCATAAAGAGCTAAAACCTGGAGGTGGTAGTAAAATAGAGGCTCAGACAGAGTATAGCTCTGACAAGAGAAGATCATTAGACTTTAAGGATTCCTTTCTTAACTGGATCACCCTTTGATACAGAGATGTCTCGCACCTTTTCTGTACCTTTTTCTTCACATTTTAAAAATTAAGGAAGTTCTATTAAGCTTCAGACACACCTACAATGGAGATTTTAGATCACTTTTGTTGGGAAATTAATCCAGATTCATGGTACTTATAACAATTACAACAATTCACTGCCATTTCTATCCGAGAAAACTAAAATTAACATATCTTCTCTTCTGGAATATAGACAAAAATGGTATATTATGCATTACATTTGGCAAATCTCATTTACAGAGCAGAGCTTTATAAGCTATAAGCAGCAGTGTGCTGTCCATTTATCCTATAACTCCTTTCCCCTATATTTCTTGATTTTTCATTTCATAACGTTTAAACGAGTGAAGTTAAAATACAGAAACTTGAGAGAAAGATGTGAGTAAGATGTCACAGTCTGGTGATTCAAATGAATATGTATAATCTCTTAGGAAGTACTTTGTAATCTAGATATTGGGTGGGGTGATGGTATTGTTGCTAAATTGAGAAAGCTTTTCAAAATCTTGATCCAAAACCCAATACCATTAGCGGAAAAATCTCTCAGTGATTTCAACAAACTTTGGTTCTGTTCCTTGGTGAATATCTGTCTACTTTCATATGAGACCCTTGGGGATCCAGAATCTGGTACATGTCAATTATCTTTATTTCCAGCTGCTGATGTAAGGATATGACCAACAAATATATTTTCGATCCCCCACCTTGACATCAAAACCATCACCTATCTCATCAAACATGCAAATTGTCAGGAGTAATGCTTTGTGGTTTTATAGAATACTTATTTTGTTATTTTTCTTTTTGTGTTTGTTTTGTTTTCATGATTTAAGCATTTAAAGCATGAATGCTACCAAGAGACAGTAAACTTTTCTAAACTCTATCAGTTTTATCCATCTACAAAGTGAATGAAGGAATATCTGCACACCTCACAGCCAGGACTGAAGGTCAACAATCCTTCTAACAAGACTGTCTAGCACACGTTATCCCAGGGAAAATAATTATTAGGTTTCTATGAAGTATTGCTACCTTTTTAATTATTTAGTGATTTAAACCCTATCCAGTGTTAATCCTCAGGATGATGTACTTCCAGATGTTAAATAGGAAAGCAGATAGTAAAGAATACAGAGGGATCTATCCAGAAGCACTCTTTTCTTTTGAGTTGGTTTGCTGTTCACACTTCCAGTGATAATAAGACAATGCAACACTTTGCAATAGTGCAATAGTTACAGGACAGCAAGACCATGGCAACTATTCAAAGTGAGCTTAGTCATAATGCTTCCTTCTCTCCCTTTCCTAATAATAATAGTGTTTGAAAATGTATAGCGCCTCTGAGCAAGGGTACTTAATTAAAAAAATAAGAATAAGCATCTTTGGTGGTGGAATACAATAAAAGAGGAAAAGACAGACAGTAAATTACTGTCTTTAGGAATCTATTCAGCAACATTTTCAGAGAATGGCATTGTAAATGATCTCAGGTGTTGCTGTGAACATCAATCTCTGTGAAAGCCTTGTACATGAACACTAACATTCACCTGGTGCCACCTCACTGGTTAAACAGAGCATGGGGGAAAAAAGCACAAAATCTAGTGGTGCTTGTTTAACTTCCATTTCTTTCTCTGATTGACACTGAAGCCTCTGTACAGCCTACTGGGCTTTTTGCAGAGGGATTACAGCCATTGTCCTTAGATCCAGGTCATTGTGTGCCCATTGACCCAAGTACATCATCAGTGGGGAAGAACAGTTAATAAAGCTTCAGAGGTAGGAACAGATCATTTCTCCTATTAAAAGTTTTGTTTGTTCCAAAGCTTATTATGAAATGTTTTCAAGAGCTTTACTTCAATACCCACAGCTCACTCCCTGAAGCTGCTGGGAATTGTTTCTTCTGTGTATACATGTGCAAATAAGTGACAGCTTATAATATCTCCTTCACAACAAAGGCATGGTACAAGACAA
This sequence comes from Nesoenas mayeri, assembly GCF_963082525.1. Taxonomy (NCBI): domain Eukaryota; kingdom Metazoa; phylum Chordata; class Aves; order Columbiformes; family Columbidae; genus Nesoenas; species Nesoenas mayeri. The sequence goes on along the minus strand of NC_137548.1, from coordinate 20,856,821 downwards.
AAATAAGTTCATTATGCCAACAGAGATCAGTTCCTCTGTTCTTGTCATTGCCTGATGATATACAGTCAAGATTAGAATCAGAGTGGCCAGAGAAAAAAGGGGTTTTGATATGAATAAATTGCAGGTTGGTCACCTGGGAACTGGTGATAAGTGGACCAGCAACATTTCAAAGAAATCAGCTGTGATCCTGGCTGAGACCGATTGAATCCATCTGGCAACAAAGTTGCTAGGAACTTGAGGGTGCTCAGCAACTTTTGGGGGTATTTTACTGCCTTTCAGTTAGCCATAAATTAAAAGATAAAACACAGCCAATTGGGTGAGCACTTATCTTAAGCCTTTTAACAATAATTTTCATAAATCCTTCTCAGATTTCTAGATTCAGAAATCTTGGAAAAATAAGCATCCCTCCTTAGATTTCTGATAATGACAGTAATTAAAAAAAAAAAAAAAAATCCTGTGAAAGGTTGTAAATATTTTGTTTTTTTCATGATACCAAAATATATTCAAACTACAATTATCAGATTATTAGCTGGATTCCCATAATTCTTTGAAGCCAACAAACAAAACAAACAGACACTTTAGACTGCTCCAGAACCTTTGTTTCAAAGAGTAATAAACTAATATTTTTGTCTTTTACAGCATTATGAGACAATGTTATTAACTCCCTAATAGCAGAAATAAACAAGGGAGATTATGTAATCACAGAATCACAGAATGTTAGGGATTGGAAGGGACCTCGAAAGATCATCTAGTCCAATCCCCACGCCAGAGCAGGAACACTTAGATGTGGTTACACAGGAATGTGTCCAGGCGGGTTTCGAATGTCTCCAAAGTAGGAGACTCCACAACCCCGCTGGGCAGCCTGTTCCAGTGTTCTGATACCCTTACTGAGAATAAGTTTCTTCTCAAATTTAATACTGCATATTAGTAGGCAAGGAAACCAGCACAATAATATCAACAAACTTTAAAATTTTATATGCAATGTATCATAAACAGCAATTCATCTGTGTACTTTGTAAAGCATAATTTCATTTTCATTACTAATATTCACAGTGCAAAGAGTTATGAGGTTTATTAATTAAAAAAAAAAAAAAAAAAGGCTTAGTGGAACATCACAACCATTCCTGTCTTAAATATTTATTTGGAAAGAGGTAATTCACTTTTATGCGTGCAAATTACAAAATGCATGGATTAGTAAAATATAAAATTAGTGTTATTCTGCTGTATGTGCTTTTCAGAATGTTCAGCTCTTTTCCTTAAAATGAGATAATAATTCATATATATTGATCACAAAAGCAAGTTCAATTAGTGTATTAGCAAGCTGTGTTGTGGTGATTGCACCATCAAAGTACATTAGGTGAAACATTACTGTCATAGAAGTAGGTATTAAGATAATTAGTGCTCTTTCTGATATAAAATTGTTTGATTCATCACTAACTGTAAGGTAAAGCCTTTAGCTGCCAGCAATATAGAATGGAATGTGAAGAATTTTCATCATATCTTTTAGTAATGAGCCTAAAATGTGCCTAGAAACTGAAGTAAGAGACCTCTAGTCAAGGTTCATGACCTTATTGGATGAATATGCAAACACGACAAACAGTAAGACAAGGCTCAGTTTTCCCATAATTCACTGTGTGAAAAACATCAGTCTGTCTGAATAGCTACAACTGCACTAAACTATTCTTGAAAGAGACTGTGAAGGCAGTAATACAGCATGTGGGCTTTCAGTTCCATGGCGCTTAGTATGAGACTGGTTTATGTCAAGAACAGAACTTCATGTCTTTAATTAATCGCCAGGTGTTCACAGCACAACCATGTACTGTCGTGCAGTTCCATTAAAGGAAAGCTTTAAAGCATCTGCAGAGCCATGAAGAGAAAAGTGCACAGCACCTGCCCACACTTGTTCTTTCCAGAATGACACAAAATCTGCACTGAACTCATGAAAGGCTATAAAAAGAATGTTTATATGGATTGCTTCAGAAATCTGTAACAGTATCGGGGCATTAAACTTGTTCTCTGGTCTTTTGTGTGTTAGCCATTGTTTTGTGTCTTGACGGCTAGAAGAAACTGTAGGGTATGTATTGCTGTTCAAGTGTTCAGTTCGGTTGCTGAAATCTATCATACTAGAGAACTGAGAAAGCTTTTGTGAAAGTTAGTTATCTCTCGTTGTCCATTCTGTCTTGGTGCCTCAAATGACTCATTGAATTATTAGAAACAAACATAGATAATTAGTAATAACTGTGTTTTATAACATGAATAGGATTAAATAATAATATAAATAGTAATAGCAATAGTAGTGATAGAGAAATGGCAAACCAAAAATAAAGCCAGTAGCTAGGTGTGACTTTCATTCATTCCAACTTGGCAGCAAATTTCAAACTTGGACATCAAACTTCACAGTACGAAAAAAATTAAGATTTATGCAAAAAATTCAGAGACAAAATCTCAAACCGCAAAATTTACAGATTTGTGACAGCCAAGAAAGGAGAAATCCAAAGAGGTAGCACAGTGTTTTGAACAAGTGGACAATTTTATGAAGAATACTAAGTTGGACAACTCTTTCAGAGAATCAGGAGTCTGAACAAAGATCTGAGCTGAAATCAGGACAGATACACCATCACGACCTATATGGGAAAGAGATACCATTAGCTTCTACTATGGATTCAAGATACTTTGGTGATGCCATCTGGGTTCTTTTGGCCCTGCACTTACACTATTGAGAACAGAATCTGGTCAATCAGATATAGCTTTAAATTTGGAAAAATTCAAGACGTAAAGGAGTGTCTAATATCCCATTGTTTAAATTTATTTCAATTTTTCTGCTAAATGAGTTGGGGAAATTTCAGGCACATTTCAAAGCTAGTTAGTATTATACACTGATGGCCCGTTCAGAAATTAGTGAAAATCACATGATTTCTAGAATAATATCAAACATCTACTCCATACTTAATAAAGTTAGGATTTCCCTCTGAAGTACCAGGAGTACTGTGACATCATGTCTGCCCCTCAGTTCCTCTGAATGAAAAGAATATCATAAAGGGAAACTAACTTCTGCAAAGTACTTAAGTACTGTAAAAAATGAATAATCCTGTCTCCTGAGTGTGTTGAATAATCATGCAGAATAAAGGTATCATTTTGAACACTGAGGAAAAACCAATATAGTCAGCAGTTATTAAAAAGCATCATCTCTCCTATGCACCTCTGACAGAAAGGTTTCTCAGTTTTACAGTTCAGCATACAATTCTGCATGGAATGTGTATACAGAAATCCTATTAAAGACTGCACAGGTAATCTTACTTTTGGAGTATTTCAGATTTTTTTTTTTCATTAGAAGTTGCTGTTTCATTTTGTTTTTTTGTTTTTCAACTTAATTCCCATTGGACAAAAGAAGCAAACAAATAAGCAATCACAAAACCACAACAAATTTGTCTCATAAGCCAATATTTGATGATGCTGAACATTACATTACATACAGGAACTCACAGCAATCCTTCATGTTTCCATTTCCAACTCCTTAAACATATAGCTCTCTCTTTCCTCTACTGAATGAAAATGGTAGGTCCATGCTTGGGCTTTTAGACAAAAAGGTGGAAAAAACTTGTTTTATTAATGCAAGATTATGCAATCTCACATATAAGAGCCAATGCATAATTCTTTAAATGAACTACTTGCTGTTCACATGCATTTCAGTAGCCACTACCAGGCTGTGTAAGTAATACCTCTCGAAAGCTGAGCACCTATCCTTCAAACAGCAGATGATACTTCTCTGTGAATTGATCTTTTAACCAGTGGTCTTTATAAATCTAAAGCTAGAGGTACATTAAACCCAACTGAGTGTTAGTAAGAAATAAAATCCTAAATCAACAGTAACTAAGGTTTAATCCTGTTTATATGCCACTAAGGTTCTGTACTTCCTAATTTGAATATTAGAAAATATAACAATATATTTACGTGACCTCTCACCTCTAAAAATATTCTGGAGTAGATTTTTGCACTATGATTGCATGATATCAGCTGGGAAAGGGAATTCCAGGGCTGTGTTCCAGTAAATACTGACCTATGCTCTAGCTGCAAAAGCTGACTTCTGTTAGTGTGCTCATTAATGTGCAATATTCTCCAAACTTGGCTGAGATTCAGAACAGAGGAATAGAGCTCCAGCTCCCACTCACAGAAGTAAAGAGATTGTTCCACGCATGCCAGGTACGCTATTTTCACCCCTTCTTCAAACAGAGCCCACTGTCTGCACTCTCTGAATATAGACAGCACCTTTCTCTCCATGAGAGGCTCCATAAAAGTATCGAGAACTTGAAAAGGAGCCAGGGGGAGGAAGAGGTGTGGGGAGAAGATAAATGGAAAAAGAGAATGAAATTAGAGAAAAACACAAAATCAACTGTAATAAAATAATTCATGAATAAATTTTGCTTTACTGTTAAATACCTCTTCTAAATCCAGAAAAATGAGAACTGTAATGGTCTTTCCACAAATAGACTGAAGGAACTTTATTTAAAAGTAAACAGACTGAGGGTGAGCAAGAGATTGGGAGGAGACAGGTGACCCAAACTGACCAAAGGTGTATTTCATACTGTATGATGTTGTGCGCAGCATGAAAAGCTCAGAGAAAGGAGAGGGAAGGAGGACCATCCATGGCTGTGGTGTTTGTCTCCCCAAGAAACTCTTATGCATACTGAGGCCCTGCTCTCTGGGAAGTGGTTGGACATCTGCCTGCCAATGGGAAATAGTAAATTAATTCCTTCTTTTATTTTCTAGCATGCACAACTTCTGCTTTCACTATAAAACTGCCATTCACTCTATCCATGAGTCTTCTGGCCTTCCTTCTGTTTTCTCCCCACCACATGGGAGAAGGGAGTGATCAAGAAGTAAAGTGGGTGTTTGGCTGCTGACCGAGGTCAATCCATCACAGAAACATTAAACAAACCTTTTTTTCCTTTTGAATTTACAGCCTTCTCTAGCACAGCAGAGCAAGCATAAGTCATTTAAAGGTTTCATAAACCAGTAGGAGATATTTAAGACGAAGAGCCTTATTGCTAAAAGATCAAAGATGTAATGAACCTGACTAAAATCTTGTATCATCAGTGGCACTTGGAAAACTAGCACAGGACCAGATTGTTTCTTTACACAGTGCCAACACACTGAGTATACAGTCTATACAATACATTAAACTCTGTAAAATACATTTTGTCAGACATTCTGTTGGACATTCTGTTGTATCTTGAACTACACTAACACTGTGACTGTTGGATGAATCCTACAGCAACTCTTAAACAGAGATTCACACTACTTGTAACTTCTGGATAGTACAATTAAGAAAGTTATTACACCTTCAAACATATGTTAAAGTAATAAAGTCTTTTTCAGTAGAGTTGGGACCATAAGGGGAAATATTAAGATTTTTTTTTAATTAATAATATCATGTTTTGTTTTTTTTAATTCACACAGATCGCAATGAGGGTACTATTGTTCACAGAAATTCTTCATCTCCAGACAGAAAAAAATCAACATAAAAATTAGAATTGAGACTAAGGAAATTACAAATCATAAAACAATTACTTTAACCTATTTATTCCATTCAGAAAGGAAAACTCTGATACTGAACTCACTGAAGGGCCTTATAGAAACACATCCCAATGATCATGATGTTTAAATAACTACCAGAACCTGAGGCCTACCAAATGTTTTTTTCATCAATGCTAACTACAAAGATTTTTGTCTCTGGATCATGTTCTGTCTAGATACCTGCAAAATCTCAGCTGGGCTCTCTGTAGACATGGGGAGAGAAATACGTAGTGCATTATGTATAGATTTCCTACATTTTCTTTAATGAAGACAGATGTGGTACTGCTAAAGTTCATATAAAAAGAAAAAAAACATGCCTCACACATTTTGTAAGCTTTTAGCTTCTTGTTTGTTGCACTGTAAAAGCCTTCTATCATTTATGCATGTGAGAAAAATGCATTGCTGAAAGCAAGTAGAAACAAACATACAATACCTTGTCCCACAAGAGTCATGTGCTCTCCAGCAATAAAACCTGTCATGGTCAGTAGATAACATATTGCATTAGCTGACTTTTATACTTATGGTAAATATACTTGATTAAATCTCTAAGACTGCAACAAGATAAATCGTAATGAATCTACTTTTATGTTAAAAAAAAATAAAAACAAAACAAAATAAACAAATACAACAACAACAACAAAACACCAAACAAGTACAAACCAAAACCCTTCCTTTCTCTATCTCTGTCACTTATCCCTTCTTCAAATAAAAATAAACATAGCTCAGGTCATTACCAGATTCCCCAACAACTTAAGCTTAAAATCATGCTTGAAAAAGCATGCTGTGATCAGAATTGCACACAATCTTATTGCCTTTTCTAAACTCCATTTGTAATTAATTCTATTACTTATGACTTCCTCCACCCACCTTCCAACACATTTTTGAATTCCATCAAACTTATTAGCCCCATTGGAGCCAGATAACAGCAGACAGTTTATATTTGTGGATCAAACATATCCTATCCTCTTTCCTGCCAGTGAAGATGTGTGATTTTCATCATTTAATCAGTAAGTTAAATCAGCTTGTGTCATCTCTCTCTCTCAACTAGAAACCTTAAAGACAAGTTTTGGGCATATCTTGGTTTTCCACCCAAACCAACAATGACTCCCACTAAGCAGATTGGGAATGGTCAGCTGTTTTGAAAGGTAATAGCTCAATAGCATGACAGAACTATATCCTTTCAGTCATCCAAAGACCAAATAGTGGACTCTAATACTGTTTGTTTTGCTGACACACATAGATATTGTTTAGGTTTCTTTTTCCTTCTATCTTTCGACACAGAACCACTGCTGTTATGTAGGGGCAAAATCTCTATCAAATGCAATTTAATAAAAAGCCTTTTACGAAACTCTTTTCGAAAAAATCTCTAAAGCTCTATTAGGTAATTTTGTGCTAGACAGTATTTGAGACTGCAAGAGGGGCTATGAGAGACACGAGTTAACAACAGCCCTGTCTTACTACTGTTTATGACACTGTGGATTTATTTGTTTTCCCTGCAGCATCAGTAAGGAGTTGGGCAGAACAGTTCAAGGAAGTAAAAGTGACTACTGGGAACCAGTGTGATGTTCCCAGGCCAGGACTACAGTGGTGACTTTAGTCTGTGTATTTCAGTAGTTAGAGGTGCTCTAGAGCATCTGGGAAAGTTAGACTAGAAATGGAAGCTAGGAATTATTGTTTTTTGAGATGTTGCTTGTTTTGTTTGCTTTTCACTGAGTAACATGCAGATATAATTCAGAATCAAGTTCATTTGTTCTCCCCAGAAGCTGACAAGTATCAAAAATGTCTGTGGATATTCAAATCATCAGAAGTAAACTCTGTAAGTATGTTCTGTTCCCAAATTCTCTAAAATATGTCATATTTTATATTTGAAGATTAAATTATGAACAGCTACGTGTTCCAATCAGAAGCGTGGGTATCTAGACAACAGAGTTGAACTTATTTGGCATGCTAAGATAAGTATGTGATGATTCCTCTCTCTGGAAAGACAAAGTTAGTTACTTCTGGGCTGCTTACACACCTACTTTCAGATCAAGAACGACTAGTGCAAAAGTTCCTTGTGTACCCGTCATTCATATATTTATCAAAAATGTAAATCAGGACAGTATTCACTAAACTGAAAACACAGGAAAAAAAAAATAGTTGATTACAGTCTGTTTATCATTTGGTGTCAGAATTTAACTCTGGTCTACCACAGTTTACTTACAGTTGTCAGAAGACAGAACTGTGCAGCTAAATTCTTCCAAACAAAAAGGCAATTTATTGCTAAAATCAACATAACATATGCTAGTTACAGAAAACAAATACATTAGGCTGAGAGTTTCAAATACTGAAAGAGGGGTTTAAAAAATCCAAACAGTGTAGCAGAAAGAGACATCTAGCTAAAAATGAAGCTTCAGGTATTCTTCTTTTCTTACTTTTTCTTGAACACATTGCTGAAGATTTTGCTAGCAAAGTTCTCTTTTGGATTAATTTGCCTTTTTTGTATCTCCTTAATCAGTGGGTTACGCAGATTATGTTTTCCTATTGCCAGTGGAATCTAAATGAACTAGTTAATCTGAAAATCCTTCTCTAGTAATTGGAATGTCCATGTCCACATACCACAGTCATGAGATGATAGAAAACATTAGAAGACTGTAAAGTCTTCTCTCGGACTGTAGAGTCCAAGTCCCCAGGAATCATGTTTTAACAGCTGGAAATGGTGAAGTTTGGGTAAAAGCCTTCTGTGACCAAGTATTTTGTGTTTTTCAAAACAGCAAAAGATATTTCTATCATTTATGGAAATATGATTTTCTTAAACTCTGACAATAGATTTTACTAGTTGAAAATCTAATAAATTATGAACCTTATGGTTAATACTACTGAGAAGATAGAGCCATTCCACTAACTGTACAAAGCTCTTGAAGAACACTTAAAAACTTGTTGTTTGACTGGCTTTGCTGGTTTAATGGCTTCTTAACTCTGACTCTTCTCAAGTTATCAGTATGTTTGAACCATTCTTTTATACAGTCCTTTTCTTGATGAAGCATTGAGCACCTAAGAGAGAATAGAGATTTTAGTAAAACAAACATACCACTGTAAGAACAGCTTCCAGAGATCAGTTAGCAGAAGGGCAAAGAGGAAGAAAAAAAAAGAAAAAAGTGTAGAGACTTTTTTTGTGGGAACATCCAAGTGGCATTGCTAGTGTTTACTTTCAAAACTTTTTTAATTTATTCTTAAGTTAAAAGGCAGACTTGAAGGAAAAATTCCTACATGTCTGACTTTCTCTCTTGCTTTTAAATTCCCTTTGAATTTTTTGATACATATTTTAAAAATGCAGTGAAACAGCTGTACCATGAGCATGACCATGAACCACCAGAGACTTCCTTATGAGCACTGCCAACAGGAAGGAGATGTTATCTTAAAAGAACAGATGTCAGGGGACAAAATCTCTCACTTTCAGAAACTGTTCCTGTGTTGCTGACTTAATCAGCAGTCTTAAATTCAACACATTTGGTCTCGAGGTCAACATGGGAATCAAATTCAGGAGTAAAAGACTCCGCTTGCTTCTGTCATCTTCAGATTAAAACTGTAGAGGGGATGTTTAGAGTGTCTGAGCTCATATAATGTGACACCATTTTGCCCCTCAAAAATCGAAGATCTACATTGCTGAGGGATAAAGAGGTGGAAATGACTTTAAAAAATATGGGCACTGGTGCATATTCTACTTCTAGGGAGAGATGCTGCTTCCTGGTTAAGAAACTTCACGAAACATTAATGGTTGTCTCAATGCCGTTCCACTGCACATAATGTCTCAAGAGAACATAAATTTGGATTATGGACTTGGTTTAGAAGTATTGGACTTAGTTCTAAAGGAAATATGAAGGAGGTTAATTTAGGCAATTTAAATGAACTGAGAATTTAAAGCTTGGAATATTAGTAACATGACTGCAAAACAGAGTGCAGTTCTGAGGCAGATTAAGCACAATGACATGTTTTTCAGATATTCAATACCGTGAATTGTAGCATAGTATGTGATCTACTGAAGCACAAGTTGGTAGAATCTTGGAGGAGTACTGAGGAGTACTGCACTAAGACCTGCAAGGAAGCATTTGTCCTCACCTCCTCCTTTCTTTTACAATATAAGCAGGGTACTCTTCAGCCTAATAAAGAGTGGAATATCTTTACTTCATATCTCAAAAATTATACGATAAAATTGTCTCAGGGGAAGCAATGCAGTATTGCATATGGAAAGAGAGGAAAGGGTGCTCAGACCTAACCACTCCTGTTTTGAGCAGTTAAGTCAGGAACAACAATAAAAGACACCAGCACCTCACACCCCTGAAATCTGTTTATGCCAAGATTTCACATTTGCATTTCAAAGACAAATACTGTACATGGTCTGAAGTTGGTATGAAAAGACCTTTTTTACTCCAAGGTATTTTGACAGCTCCATGTTCAAGAGAAGCCAGGCTGATTAGGGAAACCTTTTGTAATTATACAGTTTTGAAAGTGCTTTTCTGTTGCATTTATTATTTGACAGAGAGAATAACATCAGATCATTCCACATGGTTAGATGCTGATTTGAGTGTACTTTCCAAGTCTTTCATTTTTCTACTGATATTTCACCAGTTTTTATAGCTTTTAACTGTCATTCATCTCCTAGTACTGCAAATTCTGGCTGGTTATTTTTCTAAAATCTTTTCAGCCTTTGTCTGGATAAAATCATGGCATACCTGTGTTAATTCTTAAAGATGCTCAGGCTCTCAGGTGGCTTGAGTGATGAGTAGGTCATCTCTTTAATCTGCATGCTTATATGAAGCTTTATTTCTTCCCTGTTAGGTGCTGGAAAATGTATGCCATGCTTTTATTGATATTCTCCTCAGACCAAGAGGCTTTTCTTATGTTATCTGGATGTTTCTGACATCCTGCGCCTAGCTGTCCCTTTCTAAAGGCTCTGCAATTTGCTTTCATATTTCCTGACGTACATGCATCATGTTGCCCTTTGCCATACAGACATTTAGTGATGAAGAATAGCAGCCTATTGGTTACATGATGCATGAACAGTTCAACTACAGGGCATGAGGAATCAGATCACAGAAACTCCATTATGTCCATAAAAAGCTCTTTGATTTGTGCTGGATAAAAGATCTGTCTCTGCGCCCTATAACATATTTATTTTTCTTGAATTCTGGCAGAACTTCAGTTCCTATGTACACAAGTCACTGATCTCACAGGCAGAAGACTTGATTTGGATTTTCACTACATTTTGTTACTGTTGCTACTTTTAAGTCTCCCATTTCATCAGTCCAGCACAGTTTTTAGATCATCTTTGTCTTTCTTTCTGTTAAGTTTATCTGTACTCTGTACATCACCACAAAAATCAGATACACAAACAAATGAAAGATGATGATCCCTCTGTACTTTCCTTTTAAAAAAGGATGGAATCCACCTTTGATGATTTATTAACATGAACATTTCTAGATTGTGGCTATATTGCAGGTTGTTCACTATGTTCAGTACTGAAAATTCTGTGCCAGTACCTATGCCTGTCTCACGGATGTTTTGTGGATGAAATGAAATTGCCAACCCTGCTACATTTACCTCCATGCTGAGATAAAACCTCAAGGAAATGCCTAGAGTAGTTCTTGCATGTAACACTATGATAGTTTAAATTCTCTTCTGTTAAATAAAAATCTCTGAATTGAGAGATAGCTATTATCCAGAACTAGCTACTGATAATATCTGACTCTCTGGGGTGATAACTAAACAGTAAATTGTTTAATAAGGTATTTCAGTCATATGACCATTTAAATATGATGTGACTATTTAAAAGAAAAAATGTTTTTCATTTAATTCTAAAAGGGCAGGAACCAAACCCAGTGCATCTCAGGTACATTCTCTGAGTTCCAAAATGTTATGGTTTAGGAAATAAACCAAGAGGTGCTGGGGAGAAGCTTTAAAGAAAACCAAATATTCTGACCTGGTCCAAGAAATATTCAATATAGTGAGGAAACAGAATCAGAGGAAATCATGCAAGTATTTATTATTTAATCAGTTTTATAATATTTTCAGCTGAAATGAGAATAGCTTCAGAAACACTCATAGAGTTCATGAAGACATGAACTGTGGTCTCAAAATACCTTCCAGGGTGGTTCCATTTGAAAGAGTAATAGTGCCAGATAGGCCAAACACGTCTACTGCTGCAGTTTACCCAAAACAAGTTCAGAAGGAAAGTGAAGAAATGTCAGTGGTTTTTTTTGTGTAGTCATGTCTGATCAGAACCTGATTTCTTCTAGTTTGTAATGGGGACTACCAAGGCTGTTGAAATTCTGTTGAAATGCATAGAAACTACCTGGAAGATGAAAACCTATATAGAGAATGAAATACCTTTCTCTAAGAAGTCTGTGAACTCTTTCAAGAGCTGTTACTCACTTCTGATGGTCAGACTGCTATGAACAGGGGCAAAACATGGGACCAATGTCAAATAGCTTCATCTACATGTAATACGCTGGTGCCTACCCTATCTCTTGTCACTATGGACAGATGCAGACTCCTGTTCCAAGACATAGAGATGACCAAGCAGTACAAAGAAGTAATCAATTACCAACTATATCCTTAGGACAGGTAAAAAAATTACTTTGATGCAATTTTTTATACTAGTTGGGAAATTAACTTGGTGCATATTAGTGTAGTGTTTAGCAAGAGAGTAAGAGAGAAAAAAGAAATTCCATTCTGTCAACAGTAATTTATGCAGGTGTCACTCAGAAATCTAGGTCTGACTAAAACTTGAAGAAAATCTTTGCCCCAAATAACACAGCAGTTGCATACAACAACAAATCTCAAGCTTCTCCTCAGAATTAATGGGTTTTCTTCTTAAATAATTGCCTTTGTTTTAGGGAAGGGTTGCTCCTGATTTATATCAGTGTAACTGAATCAAATTCCGAGTTCAAAAGGTTTTTACCCGGACATCCTTTATAACTATCATTTCTGAAGCTCAGATTATAATGGAAAATGATATTTTTCATCCTTATCTTTCGTTTCTTCCAGGTACACCAAATGATTTTCTGCAAGTCACTTGTTTCCTGTGAAACAGTTGACCTAACATTGGTGTGAAAAATAAAATAAATATATAAAAAGGGAAAATCCTGCTGTCCATATTTGTCTTGAACAGTAGATTAAATAAATGGCTTTACCGGAACTTATCTAAACTGTGATAGCTAAGCGTACAGTAAAAAATGACTGTGCACATATACAAAATATTGTGAAACTACACATTTTCCAAGCCATAGTCAGTAAGCACATGAATAGCTTAATTATATTTCCACTTATACAGAATTTTAATATAATAGGCTCAAAAAAAAAAAAAAAGTTAAAATCCAGATGCAATTATTCAGCTTTATCTTCATCACTTGAAACTGCATTATTCCCAAAATGAATTCCCTTTTAGCAGTACATTAACTAACTCATCATCACATGTATATTTTGCAAAAGAATTGTGCACACACAGAAAAATCATTTATGGATCTACCATGCATCATGAATAATTTCAAATAAAATAAATTGACTTTCATTTTTATTGGTGTCTTTAATTCACAAAATGTCACTGAATTTGATTATATGACATAAAGAGGAAATCTTCAATAGAAAATTTAGGTAATTTATATATTTTTTTTCAGTGATTCTTTTATAATCTATGCAATGTAATTATCAGTGAACTGCTCTAGATAATTTCCCCATAATTTTCTTCCTCCTACATCATGCATTATAATTACTTGCATCCTCCATACCATGTCTGCTGTTGTCTTCTTGCTCCTCCTCCATCCTAGATGTGGAGAGAGAGAGAAAATAATATATTAAATCAAGTTCAGAGCTGGTTTTCATTTTGGTGATCAAGGCTTTTTATTTTAAAAAAAAAAAAAAAAAAAAAAAAGAGAGAGAGATAAAAAAAGACAATTTGCAAGTGTGAACTCAAAGCACTTGGTTTGATTTAGTCTCCTCACCTTGGGCTCATATTTTAATTCCAAGCCAAAATCCAGAGTATCACACCTAACCAGCATCACCAGGGTCATCATTAAATGTTTGGGTGGTGGTTAGGAGGGAAAAAAGCTGTGTTTGGATTTCTGCCCTGCTCCTCTCATGCATCTCTTGATAAGAAGACAAAAGAATATCCGTAGAATCAAGGTCTGCTTTTTAATATTATTATCTAAGCTCCTCCTGTATTCTCTCTGCTGTTCCCACACTCAGTTTCCAAGATCCTCACTGCCCGGGAAGTTAAATGGTTTTGTTCATTGAGAATATTCCACACTGATCATGTTGCCTGGGAGCCTTTATATCTGCAATGCAAAGACAGAATTATTTTATTTATTTATTTATTTGTTTGTTTATTTATTACTAACTGAGATTTACCTGTAGGACACTCGATTTACCCTTTGGCCACATTCTTCATAGAATTTTTGCCTCTTTGATCTGGCTGCTTATATAATTTATTTGCCACAGTTTCTATAATCAAGGTATTTCTTGGAGCACAAAAGTTTAATTTAAGCACATGTTTGTTGTTTTTTCCTGTTCCATTCTTAACATTCAGGCTCACAGCAAACCAGCTCTGGAGACAGTTCCTTCTTTTGGTAGAAGCAGTCTTTGATGGAGAAAAGAAATATTCTTACTTGAGACTCTTTTAAAGATTTGGTTCCCAGCATTTCCCACGTACTCATGATTGTCATCCATCCCTGTGGGTTGGATTTGCTTCCCAACAAGCTCCAAGGCCAACTTGTTGGTATGATGAACAGGCTTCTTAAGTAGTTGTCACTCCATTATTAGTACCACGGAACGGGCCATGACATAAAATGGTCAAAGAGTACTTCAGTTTGTATTACTAGAACATACTTCAACTTTTGAAATTATGAAGTCTTATCACACCAAAAAACTTTAATACCTTTATGACCAAAACTTCAAGGTCTTAGGAAACGGTAATATTTTCTCAAGGAAAAGTCACCTGTCACCCTACAGCTAATGCTTTATGGAGGTAACTACAGACACATACTACAACAACTGCTAGGGTGAATGCGCATCCATGTTCCATGGTTTGCCATCTTTTTGATCACAGCAGTGTATAAAAGCTGACATTCCTAAGGTCAAAAATAACAAAGCCATACAAATAACCAGTTTGGCCAGAGCCTAGTGAAATGCTGTCTCTGTCATATCTTGCAATGAATCAAGCTCTCCATAGCAGTAAATTGTGAATTACTTAAAAATACCCAAGAGTAGGAATGAACTGGAGACCCAGTTCAATCCTTTCATAGTTCAGTCAAAAAATCAAATTAAAAGGTGTTGAACATGAGTATAAAAGACTCACAGGTGTTCATGAAATGGCTCACAAGGCATTTTACCTTTGTCAAATGTCATAATCAAAATTATTTTGACAAAAAGAGGAGTCTACCAAATCTTTTTTTGTTATTATACATGTATTTAAAAAGATTGGACCAAAGAAAAAACAATAGTGAAGGGCAAAGTTGCTTATTTTACATCTGAACAGTAAACAAGTGAGGCTTCAAGTCAAAAATGATAGATGGTATGTAGAAGAGGTGGGAAGAGTTTCATCAAGCCACAGATCCAGAAAAAGGTCACACATTTCTACAACATTCAAAACCAGTCTGTTCCCTAAAATACATAAAAATTTGCATCTCTTTGGTGAAGATGACTGGGTTATGTGAAAAACAAACATGAACTACTACAGTATTTATAAAGATACTTCCATGCTTTGCTAAGCTCTTTGCATGTTAGCTGTAATGAAACTTTTAACGCAATTCTCCTGCTCTACTTAGGAGCTGACTAGCAAACCAACAGATATTAGCAGTCTCTTTTTGGGTTTCATAGTTGTTGCTGGTCAAGACAATGAGATTTGATGTTATTCTTTCCAATTTATAGCAATCTCCATCCTAAAAGGAGATTAAATGGAGAGGTAATGACCTGTGAGTTCAAGTTTGCCAGCATCATTGACCTCTTCAAATGAAAAGGTCACCAGTCAGGCTGTGATAAATGCTGGACTAGCTTTCTACCTTCTGTTTTCTGGAAAAATCTTGTTTCAGAAAGTTAGGCAATGGAGTTGCTAGCAGAGCTACTCAGAACACTTTTCTGCAGGTCAGTTCAACTTAAATGATAAATTAAATCCAGCTTAATAGGATTTATGCAGCTGAATAGATGCAGGCAAGTTTTGAGGAATGAAATGAAAATCTTTATGTGATCACATATGACCTGAACAGATCTTCTCACCCCCTCAGTCCTGAAGATCTCCTGAGGTCTATGCAGGACTTCAGCTCTACACACAAGCCTGAGAATATTGTTTGCTTATCTTTTGGTGGTATGATGTGGAGGATCCTTAACGTAGAAAGCTGACAGATTCTCTCATTATCAAAAATTTTGGTAAGCAAAACTGTGTTTTCTCACAGTGCTTGTGTATAGGTACATTTCCAAAATGCTCTTAGGAACAAATAAATATGAAAACATCTTTATTCAACTTTGCTTAGATGGCAGATGCTCTATGCTGTTCCAAATACACTGGTCTGTACTCTGGATACTACTGATAAATACAAGCTTCTGGTAAGCACTTTTGTGTATGTTCAGCAAATTTCTGTATGTTTTGATCAAGCTTCCAAGTGGTTAAGCTAGACCAATAGCATAAGAAAAACAAAAGTCTGCCCCAACCTCTCCCTGCTAAAAGAGATGTTGAGGCCTGAAAGTACACTGAAATAATAGGACTACTCTGCTACCCCAGCAGTCTACTGTCTGAATCACCAT
Source organism: Nesoenas mayeri (assembly GCF_963082525.1). Classification (NCBI taxonomy): domain Eukaryota; kingdom Metazoa; phylum Chordata; class Aves; order Columbiformes; family Columbidae; genus Nesoenas; species Nesoenas mayeri. The sequence continues at coordinate 20,840,474 of NC_137548.1, read as the reverse complement.
GTCACATTGAGGACAGCAAGAACTGAAGTACCCTCTGGAAGACAAAACCAGAATGACTAAAATAAAAGAACCATCTGCCTATAAACAAATGTAGATATGTACTATACAATTGTTGCTACTACCTTACTATATAGCTGCAAAATCAAGACATATTACAGTTACAGTTTCAAGGGCCTAAGTCAGTCAACTAGGCTGTCTCTTTGCCTTTTCTAGAATAAAATGACAATATTTAATATGAGACACTAGAGTCTTATAGTATTGTCAAACAATTATCACTGACACAATGCAGCTTCGTTTTTCATTTCATGGTGCATGTGCCCAAAAATCAAAACCACTTTGTATAACCATTTTAATTACAAAGAAAGGATGAGGAGTAGGCTGATCTACCCTCCTTGCAAAGAAATGTTCATTGCAAATCTTGAGTATCAGTGACATCATTATCACAGAGTTGAAGGCTATGAATAAAGACTATCAGCTACATTGGGACGTATTTAATGAAGAAAAAAGTTAGAATAGTAGTATGTATCACAAAGTCTTGAGAGAAGAATATGTGAGTATAAAGACAATAGGAACTGATGACAAGTGTGTGGAAAAAATGGACTGTTTTTCTATGGTAAAATACACATATGCTAAATTATCACACAGAGGAACTCACGAAGGCTTCATCATCAGTTATTGGTACACAATACAACATGTACACACTGTTGCTGCTTCAGAAAGGGTTGTCCTTGTATTTACAAAGTGTGGCACTCTCACATACCTCTGAAAGGACAGGAAAGACAGCATCAACCCTGAATCACTTTTAGATATAATTGTTCAGACTGTTATAAATCATTAAGCTTGAGAGCAATTTCTTTATGCCCTAGGAAGTTGTAATATTTTTTCCTGATGGGGACGTTGTCCTTGAGTATAATTCTGGTACTTCAGAAGTTTGGGCTCCAAATACACACAAAGCTTTTTAAGACATTTTAGACATGTTAAAGTGTTATTAGTACAACATATACCTCTTTCAGTTTCTTGTAATAAATAAAGCACCTGGCTTCACAGGTGGTGGATAAAGACATGGTTTCCATAAGTTTTTAAATTTATTTCAAACATATTTGTAAAAGAGCTCACTTTCTTTCTTGTAATACATATGGCACGTTCAAATTGCTTGTACTGTGGGGTGGTATTGTAACTGTGTTAATGCCCCGCTGGGGCACCCTTTATAATTCACTCATGATTTTTCCATTTATGATCTCAAATTCATACTTAGCAAACTCTTGTCACAGCACAATGTCTTTCCTATACTTTGTTTATGCAACAGACAAATTTACTGAAAACACAGACAACTACAAAATGCACCACAGCACAATCATGACCATTTTCATACAGCTATCTAAAGGGTAAGGCTCCATTTCACTCCTTGCCCAGGTTCCCAGACTGAACAGATTACATCACTGGTAAAGAAACACACAGAAATGTCACAAAAGAAAAGGGGATAAAAATATGCAAGAAGATCAACCAGTAGTGAGAAAATTACTTTTTAAAAACTATCTGGTGTAACTGAGACTTCCAAATTGTCAAAAGGTCCATTTCAGCTCAGTTTAGAACTGGTTTTAACAGGGGAAAAAAAAAAAAAAAATCTTTGAAAGGTTATGTTGTTTAAAACAATGAACAGAGAATTAAAAGACATCCAGTGAAGTAACAATCTGCATGGCTGCCTTTATTATCCTAACTGAGAAGACCATTTTTTTGTTAGGATAAGGAATTTTCATGGATGCTTAGTCTCTCTTATTTCCATGTCATGTATATGGAAAAATTACTAAGCTGTCCATTTTGCTCTGTGGACCCCAACATAAGAAGGACATGGGGCTGGTGGAGCCTCTCCAGAGTAGGATCATGAAGATGACTAAGGGACTGGAGCATCTCTCCTATGAAGTCAGGCTGAGAGAGTTGTGGCTCTTCAGCCTAGAGAAGAAAAGGCTCCAGGGAGACCTTATAGCTGCCTTCCAGTATCTAAAGAATACTTTAGATACTGGTTTTCTACAAGAAAGCTGGAGAGGGACTTTTTACAAGGGCATGTAGCGATAGGACATAGGGTAATGGTTTTAAACTGAAACGGGGTAGATTTAGGTTAGATATAAGGAAGAAATTCTTCACCATGAGGATGGTGAGGCACTGGAACAGGCTGCCCAGAGAAATCGTAGATGCCCCTTCCCTGGAAGTGTTCAAGGTCAAGTTGGCTGGGGCTTTGAGCAACCTGTTCTAGTAGAAGGTGAACCTGCCTATGTCAGTGGGGTCAGCGCTAGATGATCTTTAAGGTCTCTTCCAACCCAAACCATTCTATGATCCTATGATTATAGGAATTCCTTTCTTTAGGTATTTGAGACCTGCTCTTCAGAATTTTTTTTTTAATTTTATTTTTTGTACTGTGAGTTATTTAGATTGGAAAAAGAGCAAAACAAAAAGAGATGTGATGGAAAATCTTATTCTTACGTTGAACAATTCATCTCTCACCAAATTCTATCCAATCATTTTAAGATGTGTAATTCTGGAATCTTTCCTGCATTATTTGTGCACGTGAGAATCAAAGAATACATGCCAAGACAGGGAAAAAGCAGTAAAGTGAAGTGGCTACTGATGTGAGCCAATATAGCATATTTTGGTCTGTCAGCAAATAATGACATATTCAAGGACAACACTGAAGTTGCCATTGACTGATGCTCCTGCGCCCTTGCTCTGAATGTGGAAAAGACTAATGGGTTTCTATCTTTCAATGTTTTTCATGAAAAGAAAACAGTGCTGGGAAGACAGTCATGCACGTTTCCCAAGTTTGGTAAATTTTTTATGGGCAATACAATTATGAAGCAGCTTGCTGCACAGACTATTGGCTGCAGCATAGGAACCATGGCATTCACATATGCGTCAGCTTTCCTGGGTTTAAGTGGAACTATGCTATATAAAGCAACTTGAAATCTACACACAAAGGAACTTTTTAAGAGACCAGTATTACTATTAGTGGGATGGCTGGTGTGTGGAAGCAATTTAATCTCAAAGGCCTATAGCATGAAATAGCTGGAAACAATTTTGCATCAGGACTATTGATACTGTTAGGGCTCCGTTTGTGTGGAGAGTTTTGGGCTGTATGCTGTGAACAAGCCAGGGCTTGGTGTGGTTGTGGTGCACTAGGACCATGCGGAAGTAAACAGAAGCTGGTCTGCCCTCCACTCAAGCTGCAGGAGGGCGCAGTCCTCGTCGCTGTGCATGTGGACAGTGCCCTGCAGCTAATCACCATCATCGGGGGGGGGGAAGAATGACTGCATGTGTAACCAATCGTAGCCTGTGCTTGCCGCATGGCCTTTTGGGTATAGAGTATATAAGGTTGGAAAAACGTGGTCTCGAGGACATTGATATTCAGTGTTGTTAAGAGTTCATTGAAGGGTATTGATGTTAAATTCATATTGAATTAGACTCTTTACTCTCGCGGCCCACCCGTCGTGCTCAAAGAGGTCCTGCTGGCAATTTTGCATTCTCCACGTCGTCTCACGACACGTTTGTACTGTAACGTATAACTTTGTTAGATCTTTGGCTCAGAAAGACAACTGAACAGCAGCAGGTAAGGGGTAGACTGCTGAAATATCCATTAGATGGGCCACCCAAACATTTTCTCTGGAAATTTAGAAAAAGTTCTTGCCCAAAAGTAATCAGGAGGAAAAGGAAGTATGACATACTGTACTGTGAAAGTAGATTACTTTAAAATAAACCTTATAGCATGGACCTGAATGAGGCAGATATTCTCTCAGTAATGAGATAAAATGAGTACCTGGATGAAGAATGAAAAATTTGTTTTATTTAGAGAAAACAATTCTAAAATATTAACCTTTATTAATCTAGGTTGGCTCTCCATTCTGGATGCCCAGAATAGCAATGCCTGTGTGATAACAAAAAAACCCCAAACTTTAGCACAAACATCTGATTGGTTTTAGTCCCCACCCCTGGTGCAGAGGGGGTACAGAAAAGTGCAGGTTGTATTGTATGGCTTTTATTGGTTAGGCCCAAGGTGTTTCCTATTGTTTATATGAACAAAAGAATTTTGAGTCGAGGTTATACTGGCTTTAAAAATGTGGCAAACATTGCCCAGTTGCTGGAAAGCATCAAATCAGCAGCTGGAGAAAAAGTTGGTTTATATATCTCCTCTGGATAATATTTTAAGTGAGTGCTGTCTGCTCCAGACAAGTGCACTGTCACACCAAGTGCCATTTCCCCTCTTCCAAAGGACTTAAATACTCTACTTTACATTTACACTTCGGTGGTCCCAGAGCACTTATAAACCAGTATTTATAGCTAGTACAGCCATATAGCATGGTTGCATTTTATTTTCAGTTTCTAAAAGGGCAATAATTTGCAGTTTAGAGCTAAGCTTGGTTTTGCTTTTTTTTTTCCTTTTTTTTTTTTTAATAACTAGTACAGCTATAGTGAATGGTGAGATAATGTAACAAAACATTAAATGTCTAAAGATAATGGCAATGCAAAAGTGATAGAACAGATGTGATAATAGAAAATGAGATTCATCTCAATATGAGTAAAGTTCTAGTTATATTTACTTTGACATTTCTGATGTGCTAGTAGCCTCTATACTGAAAAGCACTTTTCAGATAAATTTACTGTATCCAAATATGATAACATTATTTTTTTATTTAAAATGAGGAAATTCAAATGTTTCCTTCTGTAGCATTTTCTGTGTGAAAAAAAAAAATGTTTGTTTTACTAATAAATCTAAAAACTAAAAGTTTTGTCTCATTCATTCTTTTGAATTTAATTCAAACTCCATGGTGAGAGATGAGTGGAAAGAGGCTTCGTATAATTGAACAAGTAAAATTAAACACACATATACAAATAGTATATATAAATATTTATAATATATGCAATTATACATATTTATATATCTTCTAATCATACATCAGAATTCTACTTTTGAGAATGTTCATTTGTAAGGAAATTTTCAGAACTATTTAGGTAAGGCATAAACAAAAGCTTTATCTTCACTTTTCTAGCACTTCTTACGATAAGGAAAAAAGAGGTTCAGGATTCAGAAGGCAATGCAACATCCAGAAATATCTTCCTTTTTTTTACTTTCATCCTCATTTTCTTTTTAGCATTAAGTCTTTGTGGACAAGAATCTTTTACCTGTTGTGCAGTGTTGAGTGTGACATAAAGGATAATAAAGCTTTAAATAGCTTAGTTTAGAACAGGTTTCTACAATCTTCCCTCCATATTACTGCTACAGAAATATGCATTGTAATGTTATGGGACACTGTCAGATCTGTAAGTATTCCATTATAAAACTGAAAGATTTATGTTTGTATGGTATTTTTCACGAAGTATATGTAACATTAAAAATGCCAGGAGAGGGAATATAGAAGAAAATTATAAGAAGTTTCTTTTCTGAATGGTTTTATGCTTTAAACATACATCTACTATTCTAATCCATCTGCTTTTATGAATTTAATAAAATATCTATTTTACTACTGTGAAGTTCAAATATCTATTACTGGGGGGGAAAAAAAAAAAAAAAAAAAAAAAAAAAAAAAAAAGAAAAGAGGAGTCACCACTGTGGAATATTTCAGTTGGATTGCGGCTATGATCTTCAAATCAAGGATTCTGCCCAATCTGTCAGAACTTTTCTTACTTGCCTACCCTAGGAAACTCTTATATTTCACACATAAGAAAACAGGTTTTCCCCTATTCCACCTACCTAAATCAGAATCTTGATCTATTCTACTCTCTCCTTTTTCTGGTAGTCCTTTTCAGATGCTAATGAACATTAACATTTAAAAGACCTGATGTTAAGCCTACAACCTCTATTAAACCACAGAGTTCAACTCTTCTTATTCTTCTCTAGGTTTTTTATGCTTTCATTATACACCCCCTACTCCCTTTGTCTATTTGCTTTGGTTTTTAGGAGCCTACTAGTGAAATAAGATGTTCTTTTGAATTGCTCACCTGGATTTCCCTCTCACTCTTCCTTCATTAGCCTTCCAACCATTCAGGTTGTCATATCATGTAGAGAGAAATGTGTCTCTTAATTACCTCTGTAAAAACAAATCAAAAAAGAAAACAAAACCTAGACCAAAACAAAGAAGCAGCACCATCAAGAAAAAAAAACACCCAACACTAAAAGAAACTACCAACCAACCAAAAACCCCAACAAAAACTTAAATAATTTTCGTATTTAATAATATATATATATGTAAAGGTGTTATTTAGTTCTTTTTTTTTTTTTCCCCACATAAATTGTTAACATTTATTTTCAATTTAAAATTATGTACTTTTTAAATTATGAAGAAGGAAGAAGGAACAAAATAAAAGCCATACAATTCAGGTTTGCTGCCCCAGAAGTTGTTATTCTTGATATTGGTTCCAGGACAGATTTTTTTTTTTAAAGGAGCATGTTATAGTGCCCATCTTTCCATATACTGTGTCTCCCTCCTAAATAAGAATTACCAGAATATATTTGAATGTGAAAAAAAAACAATAGTATGTGTTTCACACATCATAAAGAAAGGCCCTGCCCTGGCTTCCAGTTTAATTAGAAATAGAAACAATAAGGATGAATGATTACAAAAAGCAAGATGATGAGTGTTAGTGTATTTATTTAACTATAACAAATAATAAAAGCATAATTGCATATCCCATGGTAGTCATGGGATGAAAACTGTATTGTTATGAAACACAAACCAGCAGAATTCTTGCTTCTTGTTTTATTCTGCTCAGTATCAACTGAAAAATAATTTCTAGTCACTCTTTAGCCATTTGGGTAGAGAGCTTTGTGTATGAAAGGTGCATTGGGACCCCCACTGCATTTCATGGCCATTTTGTGGATTGTGGCTATGAATTATTGAGTTGTACATGGCACGTTCTTGCTGCTGGATGTCCTGGAAGACTGGAAAGACAGTACTGGAAAGACAGTACTGCTTCAACATGTCCAGAGAACTGGGAAGAACAGTTGGAACTTTATATTTTTGGATACCTATGGGTTTTCAGTAAAACAGTTTCATTTTGCTTGGACATTCCTTACTTCTCCTGAAAAAGAAAAAAAAAAAAAAAGAAAAAAAAAAGAAGAAAAAAAAAGGCAGTTTTGCAGCAGATTTACTTTACCAGCAAATGCAGTACTAGAAATACTTGCCAACAGATACATTCTACATGGATGCTTTTGGCACGTTCTCTAACACAGATGGTGTTTGCTCAGCAGCACAGTCAGACTTCTCTACCTGAATCTACATGGAGAGTTCAGAAGCAATCAAGTGGTTAAAATAAGTCTAGAAATACCTTTGTCTTCTCTTAAGTTTCTTCCAAGCCTATAGTTTCTTCTTCTAATTTTTAATAAACAGGCTGACAGGACCAGGCTAAACCAAATCCTGTTTTTCAACCAAATGGAATCCGAACGGAGAAAGAAGAAGCAGACTAGAGAGATTCAACAGCTCTCAGAAACAATTATAAAAATCCATTCCAATTGATCTGAAAATTCTTCTCCTTTTGTTCAAAATTGAATTTGGGAGATAGAAAGAAAAAAGATAGAAGGATAAGTTTTATTATGCCTGTACTGTAAAGATGTTTCAACTATGAAAATACAAAACTAATTTTATAGATTAAAATAATTTATGTCTCAAAGACATACACAATTTTGTTGAAGTGTTTTGCTGTCTAGTATTTCTGTTTATTTAAAATAACTTTGTTGGGTGGTTTGGTTTGGCTTTTGCCCTCACAAAAACACCCATCTGACTTTGGAGCATTACTGGATTTTTAGAAACTGTTACTCATTTGAGAGCCCAGAGACTTGTCACCATATGTAAATTGACTAGAAAAGCTCTCCTGTGGACACTTTTTTTTTGAAGATATAAAAGATAAACATCTTTATTCTAGAATAGCTGTTCCGCTCATGACAAGGCCTTCATAATGCAATTACTATGCCAGTCAACCTTTCCCCTTACAGACAAGTTTTCTATATCGTAATGAGCCAAATCACTTGTTTCTAAGGAAAGTATTCAATCACATTCTGGAACCCAAGAGAAAATGTAGGTAGAACTTCAGTACTCTGAATGTCATATCCATAAATCTGGATGTGCTGGTGAAGTAAGAATATTGCCATGTCCTCATCAACCTAAACACCTAATGAGATACATATATACACACGATTTGCTAAATTTTGCCTCCTTGCTAATTTCACCACCTCTTCCAAAACTCATTCCTCCTTTTTCTTCATTTTCTCAACACTAATAAAAGCAACAGATAATTCTGTATTCTCTGTATGTCTTCATTTGTAACCTTCCTTTGTAATTAAACCTGATTTAAATTTAGTTGAAGGAGCTTTTAACACTACAGTAACTATAGTTAAGTATATTATTATTTTTCAGTTTAATTCCTGGGAAGAGAAAGATTAAAAGGCTTTTATCACGATGTTTCAGCAAACGTGTTTCCAATACCATTTCCAAATCTAAATTTTTAAGGAATATTTACTTTGAAATTTAATATAATATTCCAGGTAGAAATTAACTGAGTTAAAATTATTCTAAATTCTAAAAAACTGTCCCTTGAAACAATAAAAGATTCCCTTTGTCCCTTAAAAATCTTAACCAAGAGCCACTCAGTAGCAGTTAACAATAAAATAAATTAACATCTGAATAAATACTTATCTTACAGTGTTTATCCTCTTGATTTCTTACCAATGCTATCATGTTTTAGTAACTTTAGACATTGTTTAAATGTACTTTGAGCCTTTACCAGGGTTTAGCCAGAAACATCACCACACACAGCACAAATGGTAACAAGGCACTATCACCAGCTCAGCAATCACAGTGTGTCTCTTATTTTTGTATTGGCAGACCTTCAATACTTGTCACATCATGAACATAACTCCCCATTAAATCATGTTGTTGGACCCAAGGGTAGAGGAAGAAAAGCAATACAACATAAACAAACTTACTTCCTAAATCAGTTTTGAAAACTTAATTATGAATTAGTAATAATTATGAATTAGTAATAATGTTCATACTTGGATATTTAGAGGACATTTTCAATGAAGGAATTGTCAGTTAAAACAAGGCCTTGTCAGTTAAAACAGTTACTGACCTATGGTTTCTAGCTAAATTAAAACCAGACTGAACCAAAATACTCCCTGTTACTCCCCAAGTATCAGTGAAATGTGTAGGACCATTTTTAACAGTCACATATTTCACCTTACAACTTTTTAAGCTGTTCTTAGTAGTCACTTCAGGAGAGATCAACAGAACTTGACATCTGTGGTGTAACCTCTGAATTAGTTATTTGGTTCAACTGAATCGATATAGGCAACTAGTGACAGACATCTGTGATAGCTGCTTGTGGGAAAATGAATTACGTCAGTGAAAACAGGCATTTGTAGGATGAAACTTGTCTAAAGAAGATCTCTAAAACGTGAAGTGGACTGTTCTGAAGCACCTGTTTCGTTGGGTGGGGTTTTTCTGTTGTTGTTTGTTTGTTTGTTTGGCGGTTTTGTTTGTTTGTTTTTTGTTTGTTTTGAACAAAGTTCAAAGTTAGATGAGAGAAATCCCATCTGAATTCCTAATGGAAGAGTTTTTGATGGCTTCCATCAACTACTCAACAGGTTATGCAAACCTCTGCTGGCAATCTTGTGCTAATGGGAAAGGCAAAAAAGGAGTAAAGACACCATAGTCTAAGATGAACAGACAAGACAGTGTTGGCCTGGTCCAGTGGCACTAGATAAGATAAATATGTGGACAGAATTCTAGAAATAATGTCTAGAGCCCAAATAATTACTGCTTCTTGTTGTTCAGAGGGAGGGAAACTGTTACTTTTGGTGGGGGAGTGGAGTTTTCTTCTGTTTATGCTGTGGTTTTATTCTTCCAGAAGTTGCATGTTAAATAATTAAATTTTCTACACGTTATTTTGTCCTTATACATTAATTAGAACTAGTAATTGCTGAATAATATTTTGTGACTGTGTGTTTTGTTTTGTTTTTCTTACAAATTCCAGTTTGAATTAGCTGGTAAAGAACTTTAAGAATTTGAAATAATAATCCAGAAATTGGTACTCATAGTCTGAGAAGCTATTTTCTTAATGATGTGATGTAACGGAATGAATGTGAACTTTTATTATTTGGGAAGATTATACATGATTCTATGGCTACTTAAAGAGAGAAATAAATTGAAGCAAAAATAATAATAAAGCAAACAGAACAAAACCTCACAGCCTTATATACATGTGTCAAGTGAGGTACTACTCAGACACTGAAAAGACTAATCAGCTGTTTCTTGTAGTGGTAAGAAAAGCCTTGACAGCTGTGAACCAATTATGGCCCCTGAAAACTTTACCAAGCCCTAATCAAGAAAAGTGTTTGTTATTGTCTTCCAGACATTGCAAAGTAAACAAGACGACAGAATGCCTCGGAGGCAAGGAGGAAATTTCTTAGGCATAAACCCTCAGAACTGCCTAGGAGTGTTTGTATTCCCCTCAGAAGATGGAGAATTTTCTGAAATAATAAATTAAGTACATTCCCCAAAGAGATCCCTTAAGAAATAATTCTGACATACAGTTTTCAGCTCCCTATCTTTCTGTTATTGAACCTTTAATTCTTGTCTCCATGGAAAACTTTCATCATTGCCCTGTTTACCCATCTGAGCCTACCCCACCCTTCCCAAATCTCTAAGTGAAACCATACCCAGAGCCAGAAATATTCACAGCACTTGTCCAGAACACTTAAAATTATGCAGGGAAGGGCTTTAATTGATCAAACCTGACTAGTTTACTGTTGCAAATGTTTGCAGTGAACTTCATTTAAAACTTGGATTAACCAGCTGCTGCATTTGGCTCCAAATATCCTATCCAAGGAGGGTGAGGTCAGGGAGTCTATGTGAGCATGGGATATTACAAAACGCTGGAAGCTTTGAATTCAGGGTAGTTGAAAAATGAAAGGGCCTTAAATCATGGTGCAGGGGTTATTTTATGGTGGTAGAACACAGAAACAAAACTAGAAGAAAGTTGGCGACTAAACTACAGTACTGAGACCAGCTCCCTGACTGCAAGCTCATGTAAGATTTCAGGGCAGTAAACAAAACATCTTAGCCTGTAGGGTTAAATAATTTTTGTCACAATTAAGCGAAGCAGAGCTAGAATGAAAGAAGATAAACAAATTTCACTTGCAATAAACTAAAATGAACCATCAGAGATAACGTTGTTAGTGGGAAATTTGGATTTTATTTTTTTATTTTTTTTTTAATGAAGGTTGTATGCTTTCTTGATTTAAGCTGGAAGTAGAAGTCTATGAGACTGGACTAGCTTTCTTAAAAACATTTCACAGGGATGTGTTCATCTTTCTGTCTAGCTCACCTTTCTACGTTTCAAGATCTGTCAAATAAAAAAAATTAAAAAGGAAAATCTAGACAGAACAGTTGTGTCTGATCTGATTTTGACATGGAACCACAAATTGCCCCCAGATTCATTCCAGTCTGGAACTGGCTTTCATTCAAAGATTAGAAAAACCTCAGTAATCCTTCTGATGAGTATGGGCTTTGGGCAAGAGATTCAGAACTCTAGGCCAAATTATGGTGCTTCATGAATTTGTAACAGAAGATCTTCAAATTCTAGAGTTCAAATATCTCCAACATCTTACACTCCTCTGTCGTGATTTGGGATCCTTTGGTGGGGAGATCTCAATGATATCCTGTTGGGAATCATCTTTTATGCTTCTTCACACTCCCTCACTTCCATTGATTGAGGTCAATCTCCACCTTTGTTTCACAATCCAGGCTTAACTGCGCAGGCCTGAAAAGTCCCCACTTTGCTTGCCAGGACCCATCTGTGCCTGCGTCGCCTCCCATTCAGGGGTCTCTTTCTGGTTGGTTGGTTAACCTCAGGTTAGCTTCTGGGCATGCTCTTCTTCGTTGGCCTTTGTAACAGGGAGGAGGTGGGGGGCAAGTTTGACTGAAGCAGCAGGTGAGAATCCATCTTCTGGACAGCAGCTATTGTCCTCAGGTCAGAGAGACCTGTTTAATGTAATTCCCTTTAGGAGGTGGGGGCAAGTTTGGCTGAGGCAGCAGGTGAAGTCCATACAACAGCCATTGTTACCCGTAGCCCCCCTGGGTCAGAGAAACCTGTGCAACACAATCTCCTCAGGCCTCTCTCTAAGTCATTGTCCATTCAAGTTCTTGATGATGATGTTCAGGCAAATCATGTTCTTCAGACCAACTCTTAGACCTCGAGACACAGGTCCACCACTCATGGAGGCTAGGGATCTGTCAGGACACTCCACAGTAGTCAACCATTCAGAGCATTTTTCATTACCGTGAAAGGAGGAGGAATGAAGGGAATACTAAAGAGGGTGAAATAATGAAATATATTTAGGTGTACCACTGGGGATGGAAGCGTCCAGAGGAAACTTGAATCTGGGCATCAGAAGACCTCTGAACTTTGGTAAAAGTTGGGTTCATATCTCACTCTTATTTTAAGTATCTCTATAACCAGTTTAAAAGGTGGTATTAATTGGTGGTATTTAAGTAAGAAAAAAATGTGATTTCATGGATTTAGAAGTCAGAATACCTCTGTTTTCTGTGTTACTGTATGAGAGACAAAACATGCATTTGAAAAGGATACAGAGTACATGTTCACCAAGGATCAATACATAGTCCTAAAGAGACCAAGGATGTGAATTCTAATAAATTTTCTGTTAGTTCGTGGAGATCATATAATCCATCTTGTTTTCTTCTTCCATAGCATCCATAGGAATAATTCTAACATCTTTCCAGAAAGCACATAGGTGCCAGAATATTTCATTAGGCTTCTCTAGCCACAATTCAATTTAAGATAATATTTCATTTTAACTACAGTAAAGGGAAACACAAATGGACATGTAGGCCTAAAAAAATATGAAGTATGGATGCTCTTTAGATTCTGAATATATATTCCTGGAGAAGAGAAAAGGTTTTTTGAACCTATGTTTGTGTGTTTTTTGAACCTATGTTTGTGTGTTTCCTAGTCTTGAAATTTCACTTCATGAAGCTCAGTGGAATGATGATCGATGCCTTTTATAAGTGTATGATGAATAGGAAGTCTTTGTACTCCTTTACTGCCTAAAATAAAATATGAAGTACTTCTCTTCTGCTCTGAGAATATTTTCATGGTAGTTTTTGTGTTTACCTCTACTAGAGCTTATCAGATTGGTTCTTCTCACCACTACTTGCTTTAGTAGAATCTCTGAGGGTGCCAGAACATCAAGAGAACCAATCAATCCACTATACTCGGAAATGAGTGATTGTTTCAGATCTTTCCATTTTTCATTTTTCCCTCTTAAGACCTGTTTGCAACATTTTCTTGTTTTTGAGTATGTCAGAATGGACAGGAGACAATTTCACTTGGTTCAGAGTAACACAGTTTATGTGTACAAAATGTATGTGTAGATGCTCCATCCCTGGAAACATTCAAGGCCAGGCTGGACAGGGCTCTGAGCAACCTGATCTAGTTGAAGATGTTCCTGATCATTCTATGGTGGATGGACTAGAGGACCTTCAAAGGTCTGTTCCAACCAAAGCTATTCTATGATTCTATGATATTACACAAAGGAAAATAAACAATACTAACCAGTCTTAGCAATGCATGTGTGATGGAATGCTTTTTTCTCTCTGTTTCGGTTTTATGATCACTTTGAAGTGTATCATCTCCAAAGTGCTGATGTCAAGAGGCACTGATGGATTGTTCAGGAGAAATTTCTGCGGTTGTGAAATTTAAAACGTACCTAATTTAAAACAAATACAAAAAAAAAAAAACTTTCATATTTCAATAATAAATATGATTCTTTTCAAGTATACTTTGTCTGAATCTGCTGCTTTTGGTTAAAACAACAAGGCCAAATATTTTTATTTGTGCTCAACTTATTTTTTTCCTTAAAATCCAGTTACAAGTTTGAAATGCTTTTTTTTCTTTTCTGATGTGAGTATTTTTCCCACTTTATAAACATTAATATATTTCCTCCCTAACACAGATGACTGCTTTCTTGTAGTAGTTATAAAAACTAAAATTTTCCTAGCATCTTAGCAAATCAGTGTTATTTGTTCAAACTAATCTGTTGAATATTATAATTTATTTTTTATTTACGCTCACAAGAAACACTCTCTGCTCAGAAGTAGGTTCCTGTCATACTCTGCTTTATAGAATACAAAAGAAGGAGGCAGAGCCTTTGCAACAGACTGATAAAACTAACATCAAAAGACTTCTGAAGGCCAAAGTTAACTGCTTTGTTAAATGATTTGATATACTGGATTGATGGTTTCACTTTCTTTACTTTCGCTTTTTTGCTTCAAAGCAGTGGAGGGAAAAAGCTCATTTAGAAATAAAATTATTAAATTTAGCATTTGTATTATCCTGTGTGATAATCTTGGTGCAAGACATCTTGACGTATTCTTGTTGATTTAAAAACTTTATATTCACTTTTGTGCAGGGCAACGAAGAGGATTAAGGGAGTGGAGCATCTCCCTTATGAGGAAAGACTGAGTGAGCTGGGGCTCTTTAGCTTGGAGGAAACTGAGGGGTGACCTCATTAATGTTTACAAATATATAAAGGGTGAGTGTCACAAGGATGGAGCCAGGCTCTTCTCAGTGACAGTCAATGGTAAGACAAGGGGTAATGGATTCAAACTGGAACACAAGAGGTTCCACTTAAATTTGAGAAGAAACTTCTTCTCAGTGAGGGTAACAGAACAGGCTGGCCAGGGCGGTTGTGGAGTCTCCTGCTCTGGAGACATTCAAAACATGCCTGGACACATTCCTGTGTAACCTCATCTAGGTGTTCCTGCACCGACAGGGGGATTGGACTAGATGATCTTTCAAGGTCCCTTCCAATGCCTAACATTCTGTGATTCTGTGATTTTAAATGAATCTCCTATGAACTCGTGAAGCACACAGAAGAAGTACAAATTTAAATTATAAAACTGTATTAAGCAGCCACATCATCCTAGAATGTTTTCAACATACTTCTAGGTACAGGAAGGACAATAACCATCTGTTCTTCTACACAGATGTCTATAACTTATTCTCTATAATAAGGTCTTCTGTTTAACCATTTACTAAATATGCTGTTTCAGAAGCCAAAAAATAATTGTGCAACATTATTTTATATTTCTGAATTCTCCAAAACACTTTCCCTTTATTTATTTTTGTTTCATAGTTTTACCACATGCAGTGATAAATATCAGTACTTCTGCTAATGTAACTTTCATTATTTTTTAAGATTGTCCTGGCAACACACATGACCTGTTTGATATGCATTTAAGGACAAAACTTAAAAAGAGAGTAATAAATTTGTAAGAAGTTTTATTTCATATCCTAAAAGAACAAGATAAATGTTATTTACCAATTTTTCAGGTATCAATTTGTAACATGTTTGTAGTTTTTTGGTTTTGATTTTGGTTGTTTTTGTTCTCTTTTCAAATAATTACAAATTATTAAACTTTCATTCAACAGCTAGATTCCTGTTCTACCTATTCAACATATTCAGCACTTAATCCCTCTAGAAAACAAAACAAAATCAGGATCTGCGAGTTGAAGGAGTCTTGTATTCCAGCAGAATACATTGTGATTTGGATGGCACAATGGACACCCAGGAAGAAGCAAACAATTCTCTTCTGCTTCATTCTCTCCAGACCAGAGAAAAAGAGTTTGTAGAGGGATGGAGGAAAGTGAAGATATTGACTAGGTGGTAACCATCGTAGGGGACATGTAGCTGGTATAAATTATTAGTGACATATAACCACCTCAGATCATTTGCCTTATTTTCTAAGCCAAGAGGAAGAGATTTTCCCTAATATTAAGAATACAGAGATATGAATTTATATGGCATTGCCTCCTGGCAGTGATTTCTGCCAATAGTAAATTTGTGTTCTCAGTATTAGTATTACTCTGATTCATCACTCAGATAACAGAAGAATGTGATAAGCAACAAATGCTATTGTGAATATAGTACAAGTGATCCTTCTGTCCTTTTGGACACTTTTTAATGAGTTTAGAAAGATTATAACATTCAAAGCAGAATAAATAAATAAGACCCTGCTGTGACTAGAAATATCGTTCTGGAAAGGAGTGTCCAGTAAATTTAGACGTTCTTATTATCTTATTTCCATGAAGTAATACAAGATTGGTTCCACTAATTGGAGTTCTCTATAAGAATCTAGACCAAACTAGTAATCTAGGCTCTCTCTTTCTAGTCAAGGAATAATCACTATCGGCAAGTGTTTTATTTGACTGTGCACTTATGATAGATAAAATTCTTTCCTGAATATGCCATTAACTGTCTCTGAAATGGAAGCAAATTGAAGCTGGTGACCAAAATATTGATCAAGTAAAACTGAACTTATATTTTTAATATTATTATTAGTAGTAGTGGTAGTAGTAGCAATAGACTTACTATAGAAACCATGACAACAGCAGTCATGATAGTAACTATAACAATGGCTAAAAGTAATAGTAGTCACAACACTACTAGTCAGTAATGTTGTAGTAAAAATATAATAGTAATTGTAGTAGTTTTGACTAGTAGTTTTGCATAGTGTTGAAATTCAGGTTTTTTTAGCATAATTCTTATGGATAAAAACCACCCAAACTCATTTCACAAGCAGCTATAGTAGCAAACAAGCAACATAGTACTTTCTTAGTCACTAGAAAGAGTTATTCTTAGAGGAACACAAAAAAAGATTTCTTTAAGACACATGTGGTCTGTTCCCATACTTATAGGATTGTTGGTTGAATTAAAGAAAAAAAAAAAAAAAAAAGAAAAGATGCTTGAAGTATCTTGTTTAGATTCAATACCTTTATTTTTTTCAGATTCAAACACAAATTGTTAATTAAATCTTATTTCACTAAAGTAAACTCCCAGAAAGAAAAGATGTGTTGCAGTAATGAAAATGTAAAACGTAACAAATGCAAAATAACTTGTTTATCATTCCAAACAACTATACCTCTTTTGAACTGGGCTTTCCAGTTCTTCAGTAGCACCTACCTTCCCAGACATGCCTGGTACACATACAGGTTAAATATCATTGGTTTTATCCAGTGAGCCACTGAAAGTTCATACTTGGGCACTGCCCCAGCTGCCAGACTTGAAAGACAGTGGTGAGAGAGCTGATAATGTGCTACAGATCTCAGGCTGCATAGTGAAGAATCGTTGGACTTTGGCTATTTCCCAAAAAAAATAAAACCAAAAACCTGAAATTCAGTATAGAAATGACAGGAATGTTGTTCTGCAATTTGGCTTGAGTTTCACATAAACAGAAACACATGCTCATCCAGCGAGAGATTTTATTAAAAAATCAAAGGATTTTTTGCTTGAGAAGATACTTAAAGAATGAAGACTGTTCATTGAAACCTTGTCAGTTCTATAGTGAAATAAAAAGCACAAGATAAAACACTTTGTATATGTTCTGTGTTGGAGGACTTTCTGGATATCTGATAATTTACATAAAAAAATGCTGTTTATGATCCTTGTGGACCTCAGATAAAGCCCAAGTTATCAGTGCTGGTGAGGCCACACCTCGAATACTATGTTCAGTTTTGGGCACATCACTGCAAGAAAGACATTGAGCTACTGGAGACAGTTCAGAGAAGGGCAATGAAGCTGGTGAGGGGTCTAGAGAACAAGTCTTATGAGGTGCATCTGAGGGAACTTGGGCTGTTTAGCCTGGAGAAAAGGAGGCTGAGGGGAGACCTTATTGCTGTCTACAACTACCTGAAAGGAGATTGTAGCATAGAGGGTGTCAGTCTATTCTTCCAAATAGCAAGTGATAGGATGAGAGAAAATGGCCCCAAGTTGCACCATGGGAGATTTAGATTGGATATTAGGAAAAATTTCTTTATGGAAAGGGCGGTGAAGCAGTGGAACACACTGCCCAGGAAGGTAGTTGAGTCACCATCCCTGGAGGTGTTTAAAAGATCTATAAATGAGGTTCTTAGGGACATGGTTTAGTGCCCGAGTTAGGTTATGGTTGGACTCGATCACCTTAAGGATCTCTTCCAAGCAAAATGATTTAATGATTCTATGAACTGATTTCCTATTCTTTCTCTCTACCCATCTAGCTCTAGAGTAGCCAGCTGCCCTGTTATTAGAGCTAGTTGCAAATCAGATTTATTAGCTTTTGCTATATCTGCTTTTGAAATGGTGGGGTTTCTTTAATCTGGACAAAAAATATAAATTTCTGATTTTTTTTTTTTTATATTTCTAATATATGACATCAAATATATTCTGTCTTTTAATTAATGTTTTAATTGTATCAGTAAACATTTTGGAATTAGCTTTTATTTACCATTTAGGTCCTGTAGACTCAGAAAAAGAGGAGAAAGCAAAAATGTTTATATGTTTTGAAAGGTACATATTTCTAAAAGCTGTGAATTTTTATCCAAATAACTATCAAAGGCTGAGAAAGGTTAGATATTTATTTTGATGGGTGCTTCACAGATAAAACCTTAGATTCTGCAGAAAGTATAAATAATATATTAGAAGGGGTTAGTAGAACCTGCAAAATTTTCTCAGCATCAGAAAATCAATATTCTTCAGGGACAGATATTCTATAAATCTGTCACATTAACACTCACATCTAGATCGTGTTTGCAAGAGACCTGTATTTCAACATATCTTTAATGTTATCCGAAGTTGTCACATGTACATGAACAGTTATCTTGATTAAGAGTTAATATAATTTTGGATCCATGGCATTTCATTATCTAGAACATGGTATATCAAATATGACTAATTACTGAGTCAGTGCCGATGCTTCACTAATACTATACAAAAATAAGCTAAAAAAAAAAAGTCAAATGGGCTTACAAGATTTATTTCTTTGTGAGGTTTTGGAACAAGGTTGCAATCAGGGAAATAGTGTTCAAAAAGCAAAATTATATTTGAGATGTAGCTTACTTATTCAAACTGGGATTCATACCATGATGTCCTTTAACAAATATATGATTTGACCTGGTCCTATATATATATGTGTTCCTAAATCACTGTTCTCTTTTAGACATTAAAAATTGAACTAATTTGCACGTATGTTAACATAAGTGACCTGGCTAGATTTGTTAATTTATATTTTACTTTATTAACATTCTGATGGTATCTATCATACAATATCAAATTGTCTGTTTTGTTCTCATGATGTTTTGCTTGATATAGCAAACTTTCAAAGCCTAGTATTTCACATGTAGATGATTGAGGTGAAAAAAAACCAAAAACAGCAAGTGCTTTAATATTAAAAAAAACCACACATATTACATGACAGTAGCTAGGGCTGAAAATGTAAGAGGTTAACCTCCGAAAATAATTCCACACACACTCATATACACATTCCCACACAATCACAGACAAGCCATAAATAAAAATGTCTCAAATTACCAAGAAATAAAAGAACCATTCATGGAGCACTTGATTGTCCCACACTATGTTACATAGCACAGAATAATAGTTGTTTCACATCACAAAGCCATCAGGTGTTTCAAGACAATCAAAATATAAAAGCCATGTTTGGAGGGGGAGGAAGGCTGTCAAAGTTTGAATGTGCCTATTGAATTTCAGTAATTGCCACTTAGTGTTTTATTTAATAAAAGACACTGAATAAAGGCAACTATTTCCTTTGTCACGCCTCATGTTCCCATTTGTACTATACCCTTCTGTCTTCCAAAGCAAAGCCACAATCCTCCAGTTTGATCAGAATACCACTTCCTTCCCTTCTCCTGTATTCATCCTCATTTGCATGTATTTCCCACACACTAAATGGCTGTGTTAAAAATTACTGTTTCCAGTTATCAGCTCCAAAGCTAACAAGCTTGCTTTGACTCAGCCTTAGACAGACTGAAAAGACACGACAAATGCACTCAAAACCTCTGTGTTCCAGCAGAAATATTCGGCCTTCACTGTAGAGATTTTTGTTCTCCAAACTCCTTGCAGACAGACTATTTATCATAAATGAGTTTGTTTCCAACTTCTTTTTTTTTTTTTTTTTTTTTCCTCAATAGCGAAAAGAAATTCTGACAAATCTATCAAGCTCTGTGCCAGTATAGGGATGGAATGGTGGTTTTTTTCATCACAGTCAACTCTTGAAAATGTTTAAGTCCTGTTCTGTCTGATCTGATGACATTTTTTTCTCTATTACAGAATCAGAGAATTGTTGGGGTTGGAAGGGACCTCTGGAGATCATCTAGTCCAACTCACCTGCTAAAGCAGGTTCACCTAGAGCAGATCGCACAGGAATGTGTCCAGGCAGGTTTGAATGTCTCCAGAGGAGACTCCACAACCTCTTTGGGCAGCCTGTTCCAATGCTCTGTCACCTTGAAAGCAAAGTTTATCCTCATGTTTAGATGGAACCTCCTATGCTTCAGTCTGTGCCCGCTGCTCCTCATCCTACCATTGGGCACCACTGAAAAGAATCTGGTCCCATCCTCTTGACCTCCACCCTTGAGATATCTGCAAGCATTGATAAGATCCTGTGAGAGATGGTGGTTCTCAGCATACGGTTTGAGTGTGTGTGAAAGACGGTGGTCCTTAACACATGGCATAAGTGTGGAAGGCTGAGATATTGTGAATTATTTGTCTCAAAACTTGGTAGCTAAAATAATATGCTTAAGGCCTGCTTGTTACAGAAAAATGCTTGCTCATGCTGCTTGCTTAATTTGGCCCACTGTAAAGGCCTAAATAGAGTGAATTAAAGTGCAAAATGCATGATCACTGTGAATTGCTAAAACTCAAAGAATGCTTGAAGCTTATGTAAGCCCAAGTGAAGCTCCAGCGATATCAGCCACCAACATCTGTGACTAAGCCTACATTATGCTCAGGCAACGCCCACCACCAACTGCCATAACATGACCAAGTTATGACTTGCGTGTGTGGCCATTCACCACCAGGACCAACACCTGTCACCTGGGACCAGCAGGCCTGACACTTGAGTGCTGCCAGCACATACTGACACCTGGACTCTGCTACCAGAACCTGGACTCTGACACCGGCATGAACCCAGACCTGCAAACTGCCAGCACTACCAAGGCCTGAAACATGAGAGCTGCCCCACAGGAGACAACGTTTGGATCTCTGACGGTGAGTATCTCTTGCTTATCTCTTGCTTTTCTCTCATGCTTGCTTAACTTTCCTCCTAATTTCTCCTCTCTTTTACTTTGTCTCTGTTGCTCCAGCTTTAGGTGTGAAAATGAAATAGATTTACTCTGTCTTTAGGCATAAAAATAAAACAAGATTTTTTAGCGGCATCTGACCTAGTTTGTGTATTAATCTCACTCTTGGAATGATTTTTGAACCTTCCTGAGTCTGAAATTGGACTGGGATCCTACAGATCCCCTCTTAGTATTCTCTTTTCCAGGATGAACAGACCCACCTCTCTCAGTCTCTCCTCATGAGAAAGATGTTAGTCCTCTAAGCATCTTTGTAGCCCAACACTGGACTTCCTCCAGTAATTCCTTGTCCTTCTTGAACTGGAAACCCCAGAATTGAACATAGTACTCCAGATGCAGCCTCACCAGGGCAGAGTAGAGGGGGAGGATAACCTCCCTTGACCTGCTGGTCACACTCAATGCACTCTAGGATAACATTGGCCTTCTTGGCCAGAATTCCACATTGTTGACTCATGGTCAACCTGTTGTCAGCCAGAACTCCCAAGTCCTTCTCTGCAGCGCTGCTTTTCAGCAGGTTGTGTACTGATGTTGGGTTTTTTTCCTTCCCAGGTGGAGGACTCTACACTTGCCCTTGTTGAATTTCATTATGTTCTTCTCTGCCCAGTCCTTCAGCCTGTCCAGGTCTCACTGAATGGCGGTACTGCCTTTTGGTGTGTCAACACTTCTTCCCAGTTTGGTATCAATAGCAAATTTGCTGAGGGTCATTGATTAACAGGTTGAACAGGACTGGACCCAGTACTGACCCCTGGAGAACACCACTAACTACAGGCCTCCAACCAGACTTTGCACCATTAATCACAACCCTCTGAGCTCTGCTATCCAGACAGCTCATGATCCATCTCACCATGCATTAATTCAGGCCACTCTTTCTGAGCTTGCCTATGAGGAGTTTGTGAGAGATGGTGACAAAAGCCTTGCTGAAGTCAAGGTAGACAACACCACTGCTCTTCTCTCATCTACCCAGCCAGTCATACCATCATAGAAGGGTATTCAGATTAGTCAAACACGATTTCTCTTTGATGAACCCATGCTATTCGTGATAACCTTATTTTCCTCCACATGCTTGGACATAATGTCCAGAATGAGCCATTCCATCACCTTTGCAGGGATGCAGCTGAGGCTGACTGGCCTGTGGTTTCCTGGGTCAACCTTCTTGCCCTTTTTGAAGATTGGAGTGATGTTGGCTTTATTCCAGTCCGCAGGCACCTGTCCTGTTCTCCTTTCAAAGATGATGGAGAGTGGCTTAGCAATAACATCTGCCAACTCTTTCAGCACTCATGGGTGCTTCCCATTGGGGCCCATGGATTTGTGTATGTCCAGTTTGTCTAAATGATCTCTAATCTGATCTTCCTCAACCAAGAGAACATCTTCTTTTTGCCAGACTTTCTCTTCTGTCTTTCTGTTTTCTATCTCTAGGGTCAGGGATACCTGAGAGCCGGTTTTAGCAGTGAAGATGGAAGCAACGAAGGCATTCAGTAACTATTCCTTCTCTGTATCATCCATCACCAGGGCACCCTCCTCATTAAGCAGTGGACCTGCATTTTCCCTAACTTCCCTTTTGCTGCTGATATACTTGAAGAAGCCCTTCTTGTTGTCCTTGACATCCCTGGCCACCTTTGCTTCCAAGTGGAGCTTAGCCTTCCTCACCGCATCCCTGCATACTCTAATAGCCAGGGGTATACAGCTTTTACTCAGCTGTTTTAAGTGTTCTATATTTTATTGTGAGGTTAGTAGCTATACATTCACAAAGATGTTTATCAGTTTCACATGTGTTCACACAGTGTATATGCATATATAAAATATTTGAATAAAAGCCTATTTTGGAAAACTGAAGGACTGTATTTTCTTTTTCCTTATTCTTAATCAATATTCAGGAACTTAAATGGGTTGGCCTAAGGTTTACTTTATAACTGGCCTAAATTTATTACTTTTAAAAGTAAAAGAATTCATCACAGACTAAATCCACATGAAACTTACATGGATTTCTGAATTCTTTAAAATGACTGATACTGCACTATGGGACTCACTTTTAAGTAGTGTCTTTGTACATACTGCAGAACTTGGGAATGGGTAATAAAAGATTATCTATACTGTATATCTATACTGTAGGAAGAACCTGTGCTTCCTATATGTTTTCTTTATTTGCTAAGATAATGATGGAAAGGTATTGTCCTAAAGACATCTTTCTTTGTGATTACAATGGATTATTTTGCATTCAAGTAAAGATACATCTCTGATGGAAATTCACAATGATGAATGCTTTCTTATATATTTTCATCATTACCTGTATTGATTACTGTATACTCTCAGTGATTCTTCTTGTTTCCTAGGCTTCATGAGAAGATTGCTAACAACATTGCAGTTTTTTATTGTTTTTTGCTGCAGTGACAATAAAGACTACACTGATACAAGAAGGACTACACTCAGGGTGAATTTTGTGCAGACATCCAAGATTAGGTGCCTACAGGTCACAGGTCAGTATCTACATGTGAGTGAGGTGATAGATGTGCCACTAACAGACTTTTTCTGGTGATGACACTGTAGGTGTCTGTTTTAGGATAAGCTGAATGGTTGCCTAAGATGTTTTGACTTTATTCATTAAGTCTTAGCAGAGATCCTAGTTTACATGTAGGTACCTATATGACTTAACCTGGAGCTAAATCACATATGACTGAGAAATATGTTCACTGACTTATTTAATTTTCAGACAAAATAATTTATTCATACTTGGTAGAATATGTTCTAGGGACACTGCAATTAGGAAAGGAAAACTTCTGGCTTTATATCAATGGAAATAACTCATATGTCTGCTTTTTCAGGTGACATATAATATTTTCCTGTTCACACAAACACATTGGAGGAGCACAGCAGAAGTTGCCTGGAGTCATAGACTAAGCTTCTTTCAATCAGTTTGCATTCTGCATTTGTAACTTGGTTTGATAATTGTAAATCTCATCTGTTATTCATAGCAATGATTAATAACGATTAATTATTTAATACTTTGGGTTTACAATATCCAGAAGCATGCTTTGTGGTTTTTACCAATAAAAAAATCACCATAAATCTTTAAATTATAGCTTAAATTGTCTATAAAATTACAAATTACAATTTTCCTGAAGTCACAGTGAAAATGATTGACTCGAGTAATGTAGCAGGTCGGATTAGAGAACCTTTTGTTTCCTCCACAGTTTTATGAAATTTAGGTAGGATTCTAATGAGTATTACTCAGATGTTTGAGAGAAGACTGAAAAGATATGAGTAAAACCTGATTGCTGCTCAGGATAGACAAATCTCTGCAAATATCAAGTTAATATGAGGTATAAGTGAGATATGAGATGGTATGAAACATAAAGAATCCTGAATAATGGAAGAAAGGTTAACTTGGTTACTCAAAGTTGAGAGTTGCTGATGTGAAGTCAACACTATCTAAAAGGAATTGAAGAAATCGTGGGAGAGTTTAATTAATTACTTTTCTGTCTCTGTGTGTTAAGAAAAATAGTTCTCTGAAGCTGCTGAGTTAAGCTGTCCATACTTAAGATACTTTTATATACAATTTATGATTTTCTGAGATTATTGAATGTGAGTGTCATGAAGGGTCTTGAGCTGAAAGCCTTTGAAGTCAAAGCCTGCAGCTCTATTTTTTTTATGACCACAGAATAATCAGTATATACTTTCTCTACACTGTTTCTCAAAGTATCTCACTCTAAACTCAAAACAAGATTCTAAAGAAAGTTTAAGTTACAGTTATTACTGAAGATAGTTCTTACTATCCTAATGCATCAGTAAGCAGCAGGAAGTACATTTCAATGGTAAGGCAATGGGTACACTTTTTGGTTACCTTCTCAAATGTAATAAATTGTATTAACATTTTCTAAGCCATTCCACAAAGGAAGAGAGTAAGAATATCACTGATGTCTATCAGAATATGTCTATCCAAAAAAGGGAACTTGTAGCCTGAAGTCTCCAAGAGGGAGAGGCACGAAGCCTGTTGGGATTTGTATTTTAAATTAGGGGTTTGGGAAGACCTCTTAGAAACTTAATTGTGTGGAAACAACAAATCCCTCCACTCCAAGCCTATCTGCACTGTTTTAATGCTTATCCCATACTTGACAAGTGAGTGGATTTAAGAGAGTTCTGTTATCTTTCATAACACTCAAGTACTATTAGGATTATCAATCCTGTATGAAGTGTTGAGTAGCTAAGTTTGTTATACATGGCCTCCAAAGTCCAACACACAGAAAGACTAAATGGCCTTTGTGGAGTCTGTCAGTCATGGAAAAGCTACTTTGGTGTTTGAGTGTGGGACAATCAAAGGGTTTGGTGGTGTTCAGTTTTCCTTTTTTATCCTATTTGCATCTGATTGTTTGTGTAGCTATTTGCTGGTCATACAACAACAATTACTTTACAGCTGCTGGGAGGAAATAATTAGACCTTTTCAGAGAAAGGACAGAATTAGGCAGTTGTGTATAACTAACTGGTCTGGGTGGAAATAGTATCAATCAGTGGGTACTGTTAGGCTTTCTTGGAGTATCTGTATTTCCCGTAGTCTTTCATTAAAATCATTACTTGTTGTGAGATAAACTATTGCTGTTATCCAAAAGGTACTAGTTTTGTATGGGTAACAAAATAAATAATGTTTAAAAGTTTATTTTCAAGAACAGTACATGTTGTAATAAAAATTATTTATACTCAATAGCCCATTCAGAACAGAGATGTGTGTTGAAATACCAAGATGTGTTTGTCAAACGACATAAAATGCAGCTTTTCTTCTGATGAAATATATGACTGTTGTTGAAACAACTTTTTTCCTTCTCTTGTACAAACATAATCAATCTCAGCTGAAATTGCTTATAATAATAGTCAGCTCAATTATATTTCGCATGTAATCAGTTCAAAACTTTCTGTAGATACACAGAGATGTGGAAATCAGCAACAGAAACTAAAGAGAGATGTCCACAAAACCAAAGTCATCAAATATCTCAATGAACCATCAAGTTTACTACTGTCTCCGTTTTATTTTTTTTTCTTGAAACTAGTGCTTAGCAGCACAAGCAGAAGTAGTGGTAACCAAGAGTTGTGGGGGGGAAAAAAGATAAAAACATGGAGATAATAGATTTTGAGTGTTCAGTATTTGGGTCTGGAACTGTTCTGTATTAGATTAAGAAGTACCTGTATTTACTCTCTCTAAGACAGAGTTTAAGATACTTTGTTTTATATTACAATGAATTCTATCACTTTTCCCCCCATGAAAGTTTAGAAAATCAAATTGAAAATCAAGAAGAAAGTGTTCACTTCTGATAGTTCTGGCTTATAAACCAGGTGAATTTAAGCAGTAAATTTAAATGCATTCACTTAGACACTAGATGGAAATGGAGTCTTCTGCATCCTGCAGGAACTATAATGTATCTATCCAGTCTAGGTGTCAGAATAATGGAAGGAGATGTACTGGTGGCAAATTAGATAAAAATTGTGAAGTAGTGTATTACCTTTTGCGACTTTACAGTATAGAACAGAATGGAGTGAAACTCATCATAATAATAAAACATAAAGATAACCAAAGATGCCAAAATCTGGGGAAGTTCTGAACTTGGTATAAGTGCTTGGGTCAATCCCCAATTATGTGATGAAATGGGAAATGTTAAGAAACGAGTCTGACTGAACAGGCTTACCCTCATCCTTACTGAAATCATAGCCTTAGTTTCTGTCTCAGAAGAGTGTGTTCTTGTCACTTATAGGAAAAAAATAAATTTATTTTAAAAAGGTATTGAGACAAAAATCAAAATAGAATGTGATTTACACATCATTTTACAAAAGTGGGGCACGTGAAAGCTCAATCAGCTACTGTGTTTAGAAACCAGTATTGCTGAGCTTCCTGCACGCAATAGCAACTCCCTGAATTGTTCTCTGACTTCTACAGCAATTGTAAATTGTGCAAGATGTATTCATAAGCAACTAGATGTAATTGCCAGCATTAGTGACTACAGAGAACACATCTGTTTTGATCCAGATTTTGAAAATTTTGTGATAAACAGAATTTCAGCATAGTTGAGGCATGACATCTTGTGTGGGGGCTTTTTTGCTTGCAAATGCTTTGATGCTTGGCTGAGTATTTCCCAGCATGCCGACTCTTTTGCAGAAAAGAACATGATTTAATTAAATTGACAGAATTTTTTCCTGATGAATTTCTCTAAAACATTTATAAACTTACTTAATATGTTTGTTTATTCCAAAATACTCATTATCTAGATTTTTCTTCTCCAACTGTAAGATTGCTAAAACAAATGCCTGAATATTATTTTTTACTGCAGCTGAATCTTCATTGGATAGAGGTTAGAAGTCAATTACAAGTCAGATCTTCTGCTTTAATTTTCTATTGTGAGTGATACCTGTCTTTTGAGAGCTAAAATACTTTAAGGTCCAGGTGCTACACTTACCCATATAGGTTTCAGCTTCTTTGCAGTCTTTGAAGTTCTTACATGAACTCGAATATCTATTTATCCTCTTTGTACCTCAGCTCCATTAATTTCTTTAGATACCACAGACATGACATCATATAAGACACGTAGTTTCTGAGATTATTGTGCCTGTAAAATGGTTATTTGTTTTTTCCCTCTCTTTCATGTATTGCTTGCCTTAATTCTGAATACAGGTTGAGCACCTGTCTTTTTAAAATTTTTTTGTATGTATGTATAACCTAGTTTTCAAATACTTGTGAAATCTTATGTAGTTTGATGATCATAAAATGAAAAACAGCAATTAAAACAACAGAACTCCGAGCATTCTAAAACTACACAATGCAAAGTCTTAAATATTAATAAATAACTATTTAATTAATTCAAATAACCATTATCCTGTAATGTGTTTTCTACCTTCAATTATAAAGCTTATTGGTCTGATTTGTTCATGAACTATTCTTTTCATGGGATCATCTACAACAGATAGTTAAGGTCACATGTGACTGCTTTATGTTAATATGCAAACAAAGCACTAAGGATATTACCCTACATCAATATCTGCAGAGCTGTATGGAAGGGTTTCTTGGATTAACCTTCATTTTATTTCCCAATTAATTTATGTATAAATATCAGCTCTAAAATCAGGTTGAGAATAACAAACAAGACAAAACATACAAACAAAGAAAAAAAGCTCACTCTTCTTCATTTTCAGTATTTCATTACTTTTATAGTACTTTAATTTGATGGCAGGAACTCATCTCCTTTTGGACTTTGTTGTCTTTGTAGCTAAATTCAGGAAACACAATTTATTAATTACAGTGAGCTCCAGTATTACAAACTGGATTATTATTGATTACAGACACATTTTCCAGTACAAGTCTGAGGAAAAGGAAGAGACACAGGTGTGAAAATCTGGTAAGTTTCTGTCAAGAAGAGAAAGACTCTTACCTCCACTGCCAATAGACTTGTTCACAGGAACCATAGGTAGTGGTAGGCCTCACTAGTTGGGGATATTATGGCCAAAATAAAATTATAACAAAGTCTAGCTGGAGAAGTAGTGTGAATAAAAACATGATAGTTTTAGATATTTTACATGACATTGCACAGTTGTAAATTATTATTTCATAAGCAAAAAACATTTTCTCTTTTTATAGATTCTAAATAATCTGAGAATGTTACATCCTCAATCCCATCAAAGTTTCTGTGGCTAATTATTCTAACTTCTTTAAAAACCCTGTTTAGTAACAGTGAGCAGAAATAGTATAAGAACTGTATAGATATTCAGTCCCAGAGATGATAGGTTTGGAACATCTCACTAAGACATATTTGATAGAACTTAAACTGTTTCACTTCTACCATGCCATATCTGAAAAAAAAGTGAAAGATTTTATGTTCCATCATAGAAAATGGAATATTTTCTGTGAACACCAATTTAATGTATGCATATGCATATGTACCAACATTTGCACTTAATATGTACTAAAACAAAAGAAGATGAAAGAACGTGTAAGGTTTCCCAGATCTTGGCTGGATAATTGCTAAAAACATTTTCATGGAACAATCTATAGGCTTACCCCGATGGTCTCCTAGATTTTCACTTTGCTGTCTTTGCTACCCTTTTTCTCACTATATGAGACTTTCACATAAACTTTTTCCAATTTGGGGGCAGACAATTCCATGTCGACACTCTGTATTTGAGGACTCATAACAATCTTCTCAACAATGGCGTTTAGAAAACGACTTGTCAGGCCCTGATGTACTGTCCTGTCTTCAGAGACTATTTCACTCTGCTTCATCATGGTTTATTTATGCCCAAACATCTGTCTTTCTGTTATAACATCTATTAATTCTTTGTTATTAGGAAGAATGTTAAAGGTGTTTTTTCTTTTTATTTTCCTTGCTTTTTAATCATGAGATTAAAAAATGCAGGTGATCAGACAACAGACCTGAATCATGTTATATATGTGTCAGTGCAGGTCTGAAACAGGTGCAAATAGCTTCACTAACAGGCTGAAATTAATTAGGAGTCCCAAACCTGTATCTAATGAGCTAAGATTAAGAAGGAAATCTTGTTGGTGCATTTTCATATATTTCTGCATCTCTATAGAGCTTGTATAACAATACTGAAGTAAGGACTGAGATGCTGTAATAATAAGATCCTGCACCAAAAAAGTGACAGTAATGGCAGTAGCTGACAGAAGTCAGTTGCCCACTGCATCATAATCAGTAAGCCGTAATCTATACACGTTTCTGCACAAAGACAGAATGAACAGCAGTAAGTTCAGCTTCCCACAAGGCCCTTTGAGTAGCTAGACCGAATGTTTCAGCTCCCTCTTGTCAAACTAGCAATCATCTGACCTCATATTAAAAACTAACAAAGGCCACCTATAGATGACTCTAGTTGCGAAACAGTTTGATTCAGCTTATTTGTGCTTCCTCCTGCTATTGCAGCTGGCTACAGCAGCTTTAACTACAAGTTGTGTACAAGTATTATTTATTATTACAAAGTACTGGTAAATTATGGCTTTCATCCACACTAGTGGTAATGAAAGTAAAACCATTTTTAACACTATTTATTGTTATTTTTATTTGTTCAGTTTATGACAAATGAAAGCATGCTACGATAAAGCTTTAGAAAAGAAAATTCGTAATTCCTCCCCCAAAGAGACCGGAGTCTGCTCAGAAGGAGGAAAGAAACCTCTTATTTTACACATATATAATTCTGGGAGAAAATAAAAGCTACATCAGAGATAGAGAAGAAGAAAAGGTACCATGGCAGAAAGCAAATCTTTTACCTTGCATTAGGTGCAATGCTGTGTCTGGCTCTAGCTCAGTCACTGTCCCTCTAGGTCATTTTAAATAAATCACTTAATATATCTAGGCCTCTGTTTCTCAATTTTTGATCTTTCCATGTCATAACTATTACATATTCTATTAGGAAAGATACTACTAGGACAGTGATATGTGGAAAGCAGTTCTGTACTATTGAAAGGTTGAAGGCGCAGCCGAAGAGCAAGACAAGAATGAGATGTACCTCTTGAAGCAGCAATTAATTCTTATAACTGCTTATCTGCCTGTGGATATGAAGCCTAACTTTGACCATTTTTTTTTTTTATCCAACGGGCAAAAAATGGATGCTAGCTGTTGTCCAAAGTTGTGACCGTCTGAAAAAGGATCTACTCTTCATTGCAACTGATAAGGAGGTACTGGAGCAGGAGGGGTATAGGAATGTTTTATGGCGTGGTTCTGAGGGAATTAACTCTAAACATGCAAAAATGGAAATAGAAACAAATTTTCAGGACTTATGATTTATATGTTGTGCAGAGGAATTACCAAATCACAAATAAAGTATTATGTTCATTACCATAAAATGTAAAGTTAATCAGTTTCTTTTCTCTTTAAGTTGAATGAACAAATCACAACTCTGTAAGGCCTTCAAAATAAGCTGAAATATTCCACAACAATTTAAAGACAATAATAATAATGAAATTCAGTCTGGTTACAATTAATTTATGATCCTCCTCTCCTTTGTAAATTCAGGCCTTTACAACTATTGAAGAAATTAGTTTAATAACAATGCTGTATGGTAGTTCACTATACATTACAGTTCACAATTGTTCTCATTGTAATGGAGATAGCTGTGTTGTTGCAAAATCTTTCTGTTCTATGTTCCACACTTTCTCATGTGTTTTGTTTGACTTCTTTTTTGGTACCTGACACCTTTATTTCTTGGCTTTTTTAAAAATTATTATTTATTATTTTTTTTTTAATTTCACAATCCTATTCTCAGTACTATGGACTTTATAAATGTTTTATCTTCCAAAAAAGTATGTACCCTTTTTGTTAGGTCATTCTTGAAAGGTCAAACAAAAAGAAGGAACAAAAGTGAAGACTGTTATAAAGATTCATGGATCTGATCTGCGATACCTTAGAGATAACTATGTACGTAACAGGTTAGCCAGTGTAAAGGTGGTCTGCAAATGTGTAGACTCTCTTGCTACGTAGCTAGTAGTCCCATATAGCAAATACCAATCTTTTATTTTGTCTCTGTACTCTGATTTCACAGAAGCCTCATGTACCAAAGAAATTCAAGGATACAATAGAATAAGTTGGATATAGTGTTAAAGGATGAGACAAGAATGTAAAAGAACATGTGATATATTAATGAATTAATTGATCTGATGTGAACAATGTGGTACTGTATGAGTGTTTCCTTTGCTTCAGAGAGCAGAACGTTTCTTGAGAGCTGTTATCCTCAGCAATTTTAAAACATGTTATACAGAAAACAAAGGAAATGCCACATCTGTATGGACAGTCCTGGCAAGTGAGGTTTAATGTGGTCTAATGTGAGGATGTGGTCTAATGAGGGTCATGCTTTCCCCATAAGATTTAATGACTTTCCTCTTAGCATCCTGAGCTAAGCAAAATGGTCTGTATCATGTATGCACATTCAGAATGCTGTGCACCCTTTCCATTGTGCAGAATAAAAGTAGGAAAGCATGGAGAAATCCCCTTCCTGTAAGGAAGAGCTGTCAGAGGAAGCGATGCGAAGCTGCACACCATGTCTTAACAAAGTTCTCTACAGGAACCTGCAGCTGGTGCGCTGCAGCTTCAGGACAATATGCCAAAGCAGGGAGTTGGAAATATAAAGACTTATATCTGCCTATATATTTACTTAATGCAAATACATTGTTCACATAAATCTTGCTTTAAAAGAATGACATTTAAAAACTTGACCTATGTCTCTGTGAAGTAGGATGTTATTCTCACAGCAAAGGCAGTGGTTCAAGGTAAGGCACAGTGACTTGATGTTGGTCCCAGATCTGAAGGTCTACTTTCCATGATTTAGCAACTTTAAAGAAAACGGGAGTAACTGCCTAAATCCCTTTTATGTATGGAATTTAGTGCACAATTACTGAATTGTTTTAAAATAGTCTGTGGCTAAATCTGTACTAGTAGATTTAGCATGCCTGAGACCACTGCTTGGTCTAGAGACCAGCTGGGACCAACATTCCACATCAGCACTATCAAAATTTCCTAGTCATCAGTACAGGATGCCTGAATGTGCTTTGCCTAGTGGAAATAATCACTGCCTTGTATCAAACTCTGATTTGTACCTGGACTTTGTTTGGGAGTGCAATACGCAAAAACACTCTTACAACTATTCTGATTATACGTGATGATCTAGTGTCTGGAAGCATTTACACTTACTGATTAATTTACTAGCATAAACCTATGTTGACATTCTCAAAGACTTTCCTACAATTTCCTTGCTTCTTACTGCCTCTATACTAGAGGGACCCTCCTGCTGTCTCGGTGCTGGTATATGTGCTCGATCACCTTCCTTTCCGAGCTGCTTTACAGATCATGGTTAAACTCAGAGGATCTTTGAATAAGTACCAAATGGATTTTTACAGAAGTAATATAGCTGCATGAGTAGAACACCATATGGTCTATCTGGTCTGTTTCTATAGGACTTAAATCTGAGTATAATGGAGATATAAATATTGGTCCTGAGGTTGCCTGGGTATCTTCTCAGTGTTACATCCTTCAGTATGGACTACAGCTTTCAAATACCAACCGGAGTGGAACTAGAAATTTTTAGAAAGCTGGGCTGTTGTCTCAAGATACTGCTTTGAATTGTTTTTATGAAAGCTAAACTTGATTCTGCACCCCAGATTTGTGATATTAAACAGTGTTTCAATAATTTATCAAACTTCATTTAAGCACCAAATTCAGCACTGCCCTGTTGGGTTTTTTTTTTTAATACTCCTTTTTAAGTAGATCAGAATAATTACTGATATGATTTTACACTATTTATGGTCCATTTTGAAGGGCTCATTAAAAATAAACTGTACAGGGAAATGCAATTATCATTAATAAACATCAACATAAAAAGGCAAAAAAAAAGACCATTAAAAACTGAAAAATTATTACCCCAATTGTTCTTCTTGCTTTTTCTTCAAGTAAACGTGTTGATATTGGCGGATTTAATTTTAGTAACTAGCCTTTGTCAGAATCACAGAATCACAGAATCAAAGAATGTTAGGGACTGGAAAGGACCTTGAAAGATCATCTAGTCCAATCCCCTCTCTGGAACAGGAACACCTGGATGAGGTTACACAAGAAGACATCCAGGTGAGTTTTGAAGGTCTTCAGAGAAGGACACTCCACAACCTCACTGGGCAGGCTGTTCCAGTGTTCTGTTACCTTCACCTCACATATTTATAAACATTAATAAGGTCACCCCTCAGTCTCCTCTTCTCCAAGCTAAAGAGACCCAGCTCCCTCAGCCTTTCCTCATAAGGGAGATGCTCCACTCCCTTAATTATCTTTGTGGTTCTGCGCTGGACTCTCTCCAGCAGTTCCCTGTTCTTCTTGAACTGAGGGGCCCAGAACTGGATACAATATTCCAGATGCGGTCTCACCAGGGCAGAGTTGAGGGGGAGGAGAACACCTCTCGACCTTCTAACCACCCCCCTTCTAATACACCCCAGGATGCCATTGGCCTTCCTGGCCACAAGGGCACAGTGCTGGCTCATGGTCATCCTGCCGTCCACCAGGAAGCCGAGGTCCCTTTCCCCTACACTGCTCTCTGATAGGTCATTCCCCAACTTATACTGGAACCTGGGATTGTTCCTACCCAGATACAAGACTCTATACTTGCCCTTGCTATATTTCATTACATTTTTCCCCACCCAACTCTCTAGCCTGTCTAGGTCTCACTGGATGGCAGCTCAGTCTTCTGGCATGTCAGCCACTCCTCCCAGTTTGGTGTCATCAGCAAACTTGCTAACAGTGCACTCTATTCCCTCATCCAAGTCACTGATGAATATATTGAATAGTACTGGTCCCAGCACTGACCCGTGAGGCACTCCACTAGATACAGGTCTCCAACTAGACTTCACCCCATTGACCACAACTCTCTGGCTTCTTTCCTTCAGCCAGTTCACAGTCCACCTCACTACCTGATCATCCAGACCACACTTCCTCAGTTTAACTGCAAGGATGATGTGGGAGACTGTGTAAAATGCTTTACTGAAATCAAGGTAGACCACATCCACTGCTTTGCCAAACCCTTCTCCCATTAAAGGTTTAACTTGCTCATCTCTAACATGAAACAGGAATTGGAGGATTAAAACACATTTCTATATATTCTGCCAAAATCTCAAGACTTTCTCACTGAAATGGTAGTTTCACTTATCTTTCTTCAGGGTTTTTACACTATCCAAGAGCACCTACAGAGCTCCAAGAGAATATCAGTATGTCTGTTTCTGGGAGGGAAAAGAATGTTAATCCCCTGCTGCAGATATGTTTGCTTTAAACAGTGGTAACATGTTCCACATACCACCTCCTCCCTTGTCTAGAAAAAGGAAGACGAAAGATTAGAAAATGAGCTTTTCTTTTCAATAAATATCTGTTAAGGGCTTTTCAAACTGGCAATTAAATTGTGTTTGCTTTTAGTTCTGTCTCAATTGGTAAGAGCCAACTGCTGCTTTCAGCTACATTGGGATAAATCTGGGGTAACAAAGCAAAGTCAGAGAGAATTAAGTGTAAAGAACATCAAAATAAATGAGAACAGATTTCCCCCTGAAGACTTTACTATTGCTATTTACTACAATTACTTACTATTATTATTGCTGAAGACCTTGCTATTTATCTGCAACTGAAAGTAAAAAGAAATCTCAGACTGTGATCGCTTGTATCAAGCCAAAAATGTCATGAATGCTTAGATAAACATTCTTCTGCTTTCCCATTAATCAAAGCACTTAAGTATATGCTGAAGTCTAGGTCTATTAAGTAAACTTACTTAAATAAAAACAAAATACACACTTCATGGTAGGCTTTGCTGATTAGAGGCAGACATTAGACAAGTGATGAGGCCATACTTTCATTGATGAGGCTGATCACTTGGAGGAAGAACCAGACCTTGTAGTTTGCTCTCCAAGTTTAACAAGTCTGTTTCAAAACAAATTGTGGTGACAAAACTGAAATCAGGATAACTTGCTTTATTTTAGAGACAGAATTGTACTGATGTTGGTACCTTTCTCTGGAACAAGATCTTAAAAGTTTTAGATTCTCAGCTGAAATGAATGACACACCCCAGCATGTGACATGTTCTGTATTTGCAACCTGAAGTCAGTGGCAGGGTTGTTATCAGTTAGAAGACAAGAGGCCTTCATCTTCTTGTATGCCTTTGTAGACTCACACTTTGTGTAAATACCATTTATTTATGTTTGTTTATTTAGGCTGAGGAAAGATAAAACAGAAACTATTCATAGTACCAGCCTGGATTTTGGAAACAATAAGAGCTGGAGAAGGGAAAAAACCCGCATGACCTGTCAAGGTCTTTTTGAGTCTGTTTTTCTGTGACTCTCCTATAAAACTGCCTCATCCTCATGGAGAGTGCGTATACGAGGAGTGTGAGGACTTAAGGTTCCCTACAACTTCAAGCTTCTGAAGAAGAGTCCATCTGCTTGGTTTTGGCTTGGTTTGCATCATCTCTTCCTTGTTTACATTTCCAGTTCCCTTCCTAGTGAGAATGTCTGAGTTTCCTCTCCCTATCCCTCTCCTTCTTCCTCTCTCTTTCCTTCTCCCTTTCCTCCAATAAAATGTTAGCTTGTGTTTCACAAGATAAAGTTTAGTGACACCAATACAGGAGTCACAGTGAGCCCTCTCCTACTCAAAGCACCTCATATCATGACATTATTGTAAGACATATTTTTAAAGCATTGTACCTCTAGGAACATAGGAGTGGTTTTCAGCAATCACATGGATTGGGGATAACATAATATATTTAATAAAGATTTGGCCATAGCAGGACCTTGAAGTGCCTCATGGGTCCCATGTGAGTAACAAAAGAACTTACTTTGGAATTGTAAGGCTGTTGCAGTTGAATACCACTTTATACATTGTGTCACAGTTCACAGTTAACAAAATTTTAATAAGGATTTATTTTGTTTAACATCCTTGAAAAAGGATGGAAACAAAATGACTGTGCTGTCTCCCATTCCTATCTGTAATTTTACTTTCTGCAAGAGCAGATAGGGCACTAATCTGAAAGAAGGTAGAAGTCTGCTGGCAGGCTTGCACTGGTGGAAAAGGGATATTTCATACACAGTGAAAGAATTTCAATGGTGGGAAGCAAGAGAGCACTACGCACAGTTAGTCTGAAGTTATAGATAGTTCCCATTGCTGAAGTCTCTCTGTTTAATATATCTTATCTTAATATAAGCAGGGTAGGTACTGAAATGAAATTATCCCAGTTTTATTTTTAATATGATGGTAACTATTGATCTGTGCATAGAAGTGGGGGGTTTCAGCCTCCACCTGCTCCAGCTGTCCTTTGAAAGGACTGATAACTGTATGGGTTTTAAAGAATTGTTGAGATAGCTATCTTGACAGAGGAAATCAGGGTTAGGTATCTTCAGAGGAGAGTCCCAAGGGCATGCCTATAGCACAGAGTACGGCGTCATACTCAACCTGGAGCAGTACAGCTGTGTAAACTGAGAACAGAGCTAATTAACTGGTGTGTTTGTACTGCTTCCCAGATCCAAATGATTATCTTTCAGTGGTGCATCACTTTACTGTGCAAAAAACCCCACTTCCTCAGAGCTGATTTGGTGATCCCCAGCAAATCCCTGTACTACACTGCAGAGACATGTCTTGTGTCCCTGAGACAGGCAGGGAGTAAGACAA
Organism: Nesoenas mayeri; assembly: GCF_963082525.1. Taxonomy (NCBI): domain Eukaryota; kingdom Metazoa; phylum Chordata; class Aves; order Columbiformes; family Columbidae; genus Nesoenas; species Nesoenas mayeri. Next base: position 20,803,131 of record NC_137548.1, on the reverse strand, counting down.
CATGCCTCACCACACCAATTGGCTTCTACAGAGCGTCACCCACCCTGATGGTTTTTGCAACTTCCCATACAGACTGCAGAAGAGCTAATATCCCTAACTTGCTACCACCAGTTCATTTTTCCAGTTTCACAAGATTTGGCACTTGCAAAATGAGCACTATCATGATCTATTGTAATTGTGTATCTAATCCAGAAACTGCCCAGAAGACTATTAGGATTGCTGTTTTCAGAAGACAAAGTGAATCTTAAAATAATTACATATTTAGCAGTTACTGTTCTTTCTCTTTAAGATGGGAAATGATGCATTAATGTGTTCAGACTTTAATGTTAAATCATGATGTCTCTTAATTTTATTATATGATTAAATGTGATTTAGACAAATTCATCTGGTGACAGCAATTGTAATACATGAAAACATGCTCTGTCAGTTTCAAAAATGTTTCTTTTTTTAGTAGCTAATTGCAGTTCTTCAACTCATTGCAAAATATTATAAAAATATTCTAATATTAGGGGGTTTGGTCTCTTTTAGTTCTTTTTGTCCATTTTTTTTCCAGACAACATTCCTGTAATGAAATAACATTGACCAAACATTGTGCTCTAAGACCGCACTATAGAATTTCAGAAGGAAAGTTAAATTGCCCAAATTGAAATTTTTTATTAAAACATAAGGATGAAGTGTTGTTTCTGTCACTTTCAATTACAGCCTCTGATGGCAAGCACTTATTTAATGAATTTATTGAATGAATTATATTCCTCACTTCCAGCCCTCACTGAAGAGAATGTATGAAAACAAAATGCAAACAAAACATAAATGATTACATCTAATTAACAGATGATATTAAAAGGCTGAGCTACACAAATGTGTGAATAGAAAACATGAAATGTATACTTTGTTGCTTCCATGAAGAATGCAACACTGTAAACATTAAGTGAGGATATTGAAATGGAATATTTAGATACACAATAACAACATAATGAGTGGCAAAAAAAGAAAGAGCACATCTGTTTACAAGAGACAAAACTAAGTAAATTTCTAATAAGGATGATGGAGAGCTTTCTCAGAGATAGTACAGTGTAAGGTCAAACAAAACAATTAAATTTTTTATTATAGTTTAAAACAATTTTCAAGGATTTACATGGAAATATGAAAGATCATTCTAATTACTATTCAAATGTTATTTAGCAAAAGGAACTCGAAATATGATTCCAAACAAAAGAAGGCTTATCTAAAATTAGGTACATATTGTGTCAGCCTTGACAAGAATCATGTATACAAAGCAAGGAGATAAAAATGCATTTCCTTTTTTAGCATTGATTTATACCAACACAGATCTAGAGGGCCCATAGGAGTAGTGAAGCCTTGAAGTCTTTTCATTAACCTTTACTGGGAGTGAATCTGATTCTCTGCATGACTGAGGAAAGTTCAACATTATTCTGAACATAACTTCATCAGAAAATGCCAATGTCTTAAAAACGTATCTTCATGATAACTTTAAGTTTTAGAAACAGTAAGACACCTTTATGCCTAGGACGTCCATTTTCCAGAGGACATATTTCATCTATCTAGTGAGCTGTAATGACAAGAGACAGTATGAAACATATTGGGTAGCTTAATAATGGACAATCAGATGGAATAATTATATTTACTCAAGTTTCCAACGTGCAATTGAAAAAAAAATTGGGTGCTGCTCCTACAACACTTCACTAAGTAAGGTTTGTTTTCACTTTGGGAGCAAATACTCTTATACATTGCTGCATAATTTCTTAAATTGATCAGATCAGTATGGAATGCAAAATCTAAATGAGATAATAAGCCTGTGCTTCAGCTGAAACTTCTTAAAGTCAGTGACCATAATATGAATTACTTTGAAGACTGTTGGTCTTAACAAACAAAAAAAAGAGAGATAAATTAGGTATTATCCCAGGCTTTATAGAACGGCACTTTTGTCCTTTTTTTTTTTGGAGTTTGCCAATCTGATTTTTTTCTATATTTTGAATATTTACCTAAAGTAACAGCAAAAATTATCTATGAGCAGGTTACAATCAGAGTGATGCTACTTATGATTTTTTATTAGAAAGTATAAGGAAATATCAGATTTAGAAATGGAAATACATACCTCAAAGGCCTCATTTTAAAAGTACATTTTCTGAGTCAAATTAGGTATTAGGAACATCACTTTGACTTGGAATAAATTCAAAAATTTTATATCTTAAATCATGTGGCTTTGAGTTATTTATCTGCTTGCTTTATCAGGGGTGTGGAAACTCTCATGGCCTGAGATCCATTTTGAACTCCCCAGGTGAACATTATGCCTTCAACATATACAGTTGATGAACATATTTGTTGGCTAAGTATGCTTATATCCATCTGCCAAATGGCCTCATGCCTACTAACATATTGGTCAGACACATGTCTTTGGGTGTAAGTGCCAAGAAAATTTCTAACACTTGCACGCTGTATCTTCTAAAGGAAATACTACTGAGACATTATCACTACATACACCTTTTCCTTTTAGCTTTGCCACACATATTTAGGTGAATTCTCCAACCAGCAGAGAAGCACAGTGGAAACAAAAGTGAGTAGTTTTCTGACGTTTGTGGCTTTTCATAATAAGGTTCTTCAGAACCTTCAACTGCAACATATGCAATTACACTACTGAGACAGCTGTGATAATGCAGCTCTCGGCACAAGCAACTTCAGCTTGGACACCTCTGAGTAAAACCAAGTTTGGAGATGGACTGGGAAGAACTACTTCAGCAGGTGGCAGTGTTCTTTCTCCCTGCCTTTTGCTTCTCGAACTCAGCACTTCAGCTTTTCCTCCACAGAAAGACAATAATCTGCTGAGATGGTAGAATGCTAATATGCCAGGAAGAGTCTGTGTTGCTGTTTTATATTGGGTGAAAAGCAACAAACAAACACACGAACACACCTGTGGAAATTAAACTACTTCAAATGATTGAAGTCATGGCCAATGGTGAAAGAAGTTAATTAGACAGGCTATGCAAGTCTTTAACGACATTCTGATCTGAGATGAAACCTCTTTATGTGTCTAGAGAATAAGATCTCAGAATTTTACAGAGCAAATACATTTACAGAGAACATTCTCTATGAGATGAAATAAGGCCATCTTTTTCCTTTGTAGGTAGACAGTCAATTTAAGTCTTTTGTTTAATTTTTGCTTTTTTGAAAGTATACATGTAAATATATGCTTTTACTGAAAAAAAAATCAGATTCAAAATTTTAAGAATTATATTTTGGATTTGCCCTAATTCTTACCTTTTTAATCAGTAATAAACTTACCTACATATTGCTCAAAAAATACTAATAATTTATTCTAATAAAGACTAGGGATCTCTGTCAGGGTGTGTTCAGCAGCCCAAACTAATTGTAATGCCAACAGAACAGGAAATAAATTCAGTAGAATTAGAACCAAAATGCTTCTTGAAAAAAATCTCACCACAGGGAAAAAAAAAAAAAAAAAAAAAAAAAAAAAAAAAAAAAAGCGGCTACTTCCATTCAGAAGGGTGCTTTCACATTTTTAAGCAATTTTGTGTTGACTCCCTTTTCAGAATTTCTAAAATGTTGGGGGGGATCTACCAGGAAATGACAGTAAAAGTTAAGAAAAAGTGAGAACTTACAAGATTTTTGGCTAAGAATAGAGTAAGAAATAGCAAATAATCTCATTAGAAAACTTTTTGTTTCTGAAACTGCCAGACCATTTTTATTTTGGAATAGCTGATATGTGTGTAAACATAAAAAAAATTCATAACTGATTTGATTTGATCCTTTCGAGCACTAGCATGAACTGATCTTAATCAGAGTACTTCCTGAGGTGTAAAAAGGAGTTACTTGTCAATATATGTTTCACTGGAATTGGGGAAGAACTGTTTCAGCAATAAAAAGATAGATTTGGAAACAAAAATTGAGGGTAGAGGTACTTAAATGATTAAAACAATGGTGCATTTTCTATACTGCTTGTGTATAAATAAATTGTATTAAATATATAAATTTACATTAGTTGTAGTGTGTCAAAATGTCCCATTAAAACAAACACTGAAAACTTAAGCATTCTGTAGCTGAAACTAAATAATGTGCCAGTCCAAAGTATAAAATTGAAACACTGAGACTACAATATATCAAAGTAAAAACAAATTAAAATTCACCACTTTTTCATAGCAACATTCAAAACAGATCCTGGAGATGAGACCTGTCTAAACTCAGATCTGATGAATGAAAATAGGGAGAAAATAGTGGCTGAGCCACGTTTCTCACCACCTCACTCCGCATTGCCCCTGAGATTAAAGAACTTCAGTTTCTGAAAAAGTCCTCTCATCACCCGTGTCAAACTTAACCACTGAAATGTCTCAGCATAGTAAGGTATTTCTCAGACATAATATAGCAATAAATACAAAGCAAGGGGCATTTGTACCTAAATGAAGCCCCAAAAAGCGTTTGTCACTGCCTATTTGATTGTGAAAGTTGGTTTGAAGATTTGTGGCATTAACTATTTTCTAATACCATTTGTGGAGTAGGATGAGAGAGAAATATAGCAGTAATTAGCTGATTAGAACACATGGTGTGTGGGCTTGTTGAGAAGGCAACAATATTGTCTAGCAGAGAGCAACTAATGAAGTTGCATACCTAACTATTGTAAGCTAATTGCCTGTGGGGATCAGCAAAGGATTCATCCCTTCACCTCCTCACCTCTACGCCCCCTCATGTTTAGTACAACTGGAGAGACTTCTCATCTTTTTAGCTTTCCTTTGTTTTCTCTGCCACCATAAATGTCAAGCACCAGAGAAATGAATAGCTTTTCCAAAAGACAATAATTTCAGGCTTTATTTGTCTGATTTCTTAAGATAAAATTAACAACAGTGTTAAAATCAAAGGGTGGACACAGCTGTAGATACATTTTGAGGAGGTTTGAGGGACATATGCTGTGCAGCTCCTCTGTAATGGGATCTAGAGGGCAAGGAGATGAAAAACCTTAGGATCCTCTGTGGTAAATCCAGCTCTGTAAGCAAAGTGATCGTGGCTGTTTTCAGGTAATTGCTAAATTTGGAGGAAGACAAAACAAAAAGGAATAAAGGGAAGAGGTCAGAGAGTTGTGACCTATTGTCACTAATTTTACCAGGGGAAAAAAAATCAAGAAAGAGATGGCAGTTTCTAAGGCTTTTCTATTTCAGTTTCTGAGATCCAATTCCATAAAAATTGCTAGCCTTCTAAAACTATAGTCCTCTTAAGTCAGCAAATATTGTTATTTTGAATGACATTTCAATGCTTAAGTAATTGCTTAAAATATGTCAAAGTAAAACTGGTAATTACCAGTCTTTGTTATTCCATTATTCTGGAAAGAATAAGGTGTGTCATTCATGACAGCTCCTTCCCCTCGCTGAGCCTGTAGCTCTGAGAGCAGTGAGCTAACTCAGAATGTGAAGATCACAACTAAAATACAACCAATGAATAATAACATCAGTAAAGTAAATCTAACCTCAGTCAAGAAACTAGACATTTCTGTAAGAGAAAATAAATATTTTCCAGAATCTTACCTGTCTTTCCAGCTTTAAAATATCTTTATTAAGTTATACTTGTCTGAAGCTATGACTTTATTAAGGCCTGCAAAAATACTGCATTAGTTTGAAATTACGTTGCAACGCTCTGTATATTATTCCTTGGTAGGCTGAGTTCTCTGAAGTCTACCAGAGCTCAGATGAGCAGACTGGTGATCTGATTTAATAAAACGAAAAACAAACAAACAAACAAACTTATTTCCTTCTGATATACCTAAAGTTCAAATTGTTACTCTGATTCCCCTGAAGGTAGTATTTAATGTTTTCGTTTGATTTCAGCCCATGTTTGATATTCACTGCTCTTTAAGTGAAGCAATATTTTTGAAAGCTGCAGCCATCTATACAACCTATTAATAATAGTTCATTTCAAAGGAATGGGTAAAAAACTGGAGATTCATATGATTAATTCAGTTTCCTGTTTTTCAAATATATTATCTTCTTTTATGATGTTTTTTTCTCTTTTTAAGATACAGATATATATATATACTAGCTCTGTCAAAAATCACCCTTGAAACTGATGAGACAATAATGTTGTTCAGCCTTGTATAGGTTGACTCAATGCTTCCTGTTCTCTGAAAAGTCTATCTTTCTTTAGGATGTGATGCTCTCAGTATGTGTATGCAAAATGAGCAATGTCTCAGTTTTTTCAGAAACTGTTACTAAAATGAGTTTACTACCATTAGCAGAAAAACAGGCCCAGGCAGAACCACTGTCTATAAAGAAATATTTTAATAATAATAATATCAATGAAAATAAAGTTACATACATCTGCTAGCTGTTAGAAGTGCAGAAAGGAGAAAAATATGAGAAGGGTTTGAAAATAGAAACACAGTGTCAAAAATATTATTTAACCAACCTGAAATCTCCTAGGTTTCTTCTTTTAGATAGTTAAAAACAGTTTTTCCCTGTAAATGTTCTTGACATAGGCATATTATTCCTTTTAAACTACTCTGGACACATTATTTGTCAGCTTCTCTGCATGAGAGACACTGCAATTTTCCCTGTTTACTTCTCTTTACAGTCTTATTTACTGGTTTACCTTTTCCTTGGTCTTGCTTGGGTATTTTATGTGATTTTGTTTGCATACACCTGTCCACATACTTTGGACTTTTACAGTTCTAAGTAGGTTAGATACCAAATTTAGATTTGTAATATTACCCTTTTAGAGGCTAGACTAAACATGTAAGTAGAAAAGAAAACTTAAATCCCTCTGCAGATTCAGCATTTCAGGAGCTATTTGTTTGCTTTCTAGTTCAACCAAAGCAATCTAAACCTCTGTTTTCTGACCTTTTTCCCATTACAAAGCTTTTTAATCTGTAAACAACAAGCAACAGGAAACAAAGCACCACTCTGTTTTCATGTTATTCTGTTCCTTTTGCTTAATTTTGGCTCCTACTCAACAGACCTTTGTTCATTTTAGTTCTTAAAGAATCTGCTTTTGGACGCTCTGGGCATAACTAGGCTCAGATGTTGAACATTCCTAAAAATGCTCTATTAGCTTATGGTCAGTACAATTCAGTGGCTTTCAGCAAGGGGAACTCCCCTCTCCTTGAAGTTGATGAGTTCACCTAAGCCAGGCTGTACCTAATTAACTCCTGTATGGTTCTTACTGTCAGATCCACCTCTAAGTCATCAGTGCTAATTAATCTCTTGAACTCTGGACATCTGCCTGGATCAGGGGCTCATTTTTCTGAGAAACCTCACTGGGAATGGCTACTGTAAGTCTTTTTTGTCATTTCAGCCCAAAGACCTGAAAAACCTCATAACATGCAATTATATGTTATATAGGATGTGTAAAACTTTTCAACCTTTAGCACCTGTGCACTTAAAATGACGCATTGCATACTGAAACTCATTAAGCGATTTCATAGATGAAAAATGGACCATCAGATAACAACAAACACAGGAGTAAATAGAACCATGTATTAAAATATCTGTGGCCAGAGGAGAAGGCAAAGAGAAATTAACAAAATTTAAAGAGTATTGCATGTCTGGGTCTCTTTGTTCCTTTCCCTTTGAAGTTAACATGTGACATATGCGTGAAAGAAATGCTCCTAAACTGTACTTTTTGAATATAGTTGAGATTTCAAATGAAGCAAATTCCCCATTGTTAATGAAAATATTATGAGTCTGAACATACTTAGTGGCTCAAGACTTTCTTTGTTTAGTCATGTGAGAAATTATCATGTTCCTTTCTAGCTTTTTATAGACTTGTAGAATATAAAAAGATCTTTGTCCTCTAACCTTGCAGATTCTATTATGCATGAGTTTACTTGTGTAGTGCATGGACAGATATTCAATTTTCTATTTTTGGCACTGGTAGATGTTGTTAATTGACATCATTGTTTGTTGTTTTAATATTTTCTAGATTCAGACTTTCAAATTTATTATTTATTCTTGTTAAGACACTCCTATGTTGATGTATCTTCTAATTCCATGCAAGTAGCTCAGTAGCTGAAAGAATTCCTCGGAGCAGTCAAGTTCAACACAAGGTTTCAACCCCACCACTGCAATGTCTGTTGTTCACAATATAAGAATTGCTCCATTGACCAGATTCACTCTACAATGAACTGCCATGATCTGCTGTTCAAGACCTGATCTTCCAAAACAGACCACAATATTTAAAATCTTCTTTAAAATAAACTCAAAGCCTTTACAGATATCCCAGGGAAAAAAAAAAATACACAAACAAACCAACAACCACTCCCCCCTCCCACCAAACCAAAACACAAAGTGGGAGGTTTGCACTTCAAAAGAGAAACAGTTATTTGAAAAATAAATACATGTTGACATAGTTCTTATGCATAAGAATCACAAGTTTTAGAAAGTTATCACTATTTCAAAACAGTATTAATTTAATATTGCTTTTTCATATTTCCATCTTTCACATCTTGTTTCTCTATATTATTTTGTTCTCCCCTTCTTTAGTATTTATGACTTTTCATCTTGTCTCCCTCATTTTCTAGTAATTTTGTCAAGTGCTAATAGCAAGCATTGTTGAAAATATTTTTCAAATTTTAAATCCAGATATTCAACTATGAAGTATATTATTATAATACATCTAATTGATGCAACTACAATATACTGTTTCCTAACAATGAAACTGAGACACATAAAAACGGAAACATTTTCTGTCTTATGTCTAGTTACAATCAGTTCTAGAGATCTTCAATTTATTACAGTTTTCTGAAATATTCATAAAGCTGGTAATGACAGCTCAGCAGTAATAAACATACAACTCATAAAAAAGTTCTAACTGGTTTAACAAAGTTAATAAAATTCATCTATAATACAGATGAAAAGAAGTCCAGGATGTTCTTTCATTCATGAAAAGCCTGCCCTGATATTTTATATTGTGGAATACCAGTAGCCATTCTCAACAACATGAATCTTCTGTCTATGTCTGTGTCAAGTACTGCTCAGCTCAGTAACAACCAGGAATTAATGTGATACTTTAATAGCCAGCTAAACTCAATTATTCCAGAAGACTCAACATGTAAACGTAAATAGGCTAACAGAGCAACTGATTGATATATCTTTTTGGCCTCTTTTTGTTATTTGTTGGACTCTAGAATTCATGAACAGTTCAGACAGATAAGAGGTAATTGGCAGGATTGATAGAAAATTAGGAAAGCATAATTTAGGAGAAACCTGTAGAACAATCTGCAAATGATCAAAACTGTCTTCTGCAAGTCCCCTCAAACAGAACAAACTCTCTTAACACAGATGTCACTTGGTTATGTGAAGAATTAGTCAACTGGTCTTTGCAAGTAGTAATGGATGGTAATGATGATGATGATAATGATAGCACAGAGCTCAGAAACTTCTTAATCATTCTTAAGTGCCAATACTGGCACTATGACAGCTTCTTCCTAACTTGTTTGATGTTATCAAACTCCACTTATAACTCTTATTCTGACATTGTAATGAATTGAACTTCAGAGATACATTCAATCACTGGAAAAGTCACTCCTATCCAACAGAACAGCTTCAGTATTCTGATCTCATGTGCTCATTTAAAGTTTTAATTTATTTAAAATCCACGTTCTAAGCTCTGGGTTTTTTTAACTGTCTGTACAGAGACTGACACTGGCTTCCATCACTGTTATAACTCCTTTGGAAGATGCTTGTTCTAGATTAACCCCTTGCATACTTGCCAATATTAAAAGATTTACTACTGAATAGTGAGTGCTTTTAGCCATTTCACAGAGACACAGAAAGAGGAAAATTAATACGAAATGCCATGCTTTCATCCATCACCTTCTTTCCTATCAGCTAAAGAATCATGACAGAGAAAATAAAAATATTTAAAGAAATGAATGGAATGGAATGGAATGGAATGGAATGGAATGGAATGGAATGGAATAGAATAGAATAGAATAGAATAGAATAGAATAGAATAGAATAGAATAGAATAGAATAGAATAGAATAGAATAGAATAGAACAGAACTATTTCAGTTGGAAGGGCACTTTAATGATCATCCACTCCAACTACCTGAAAACTTCAGGGCAGACCAAAGGCATGTTAAAACACGTCTTTTAAGGGCATTGTCCAAATGTCTGTTAGACACTGACAGGCTTGGGATATCGACAACGCCACTAGGAAGCCTGTTCCACTGTTTGACCACTCTCAAACGCTTCCTAACATCCAGTCTAAACCTTCTCTGGTGTAGCTTTGAACCATTCCCACATGTCTAAGCACTGGATGAGAGGGAGAAGAGCTCAGCACCTTCTTCTTCACCTTCCCTCCTCAGGAAGATGTAGAGGACTATGTCATCACCCCTCAGCCTCCTTTTCTCCAAACTAGGCAAGGCCTCTTCAGCTACTTACATTAGCACATTCTTTCCAGCACTTCCACCAGCTTTGTCACCCTCCTCTGGACACATTCAAGGACCTTCACATCCTTCTTAAATCTTGGGACCCAGAACGGAACACAGTATTCCAGGTGAGCCTGTAACAATGCTGAATACAGCATGACAGTCATCTGTTTTGACCAGCTGGCTATGCTGTGTTTGATGCACCTCAGGATGTGGTTTGCCCTCTTGGCTGCCAAGGCACATGGGAAAAGAGATTCTCAGAAAACTTAGCAAAAAGATGGATGAAATGAAAGAAATTATTTGAAATATATATCTATTAATATGTTCAGCACTATGCGTATGAACTAGAATAATTATGACCTTTTAATAATCCGGCTTTGTTTCTGCATTAAAAAAAAACTTGTTCAGTTTCAAATTTATTTTGGTATTTCAGAAGGGTAAAGTTACGTAACTTTCTGAAAGAAGCCTTAAAACTTGATTAGTTTCTGCAGTTTTAAGTGATAAACACTGTTAAATCATGCTTTATGCTATTGTAAATAATCTTTTAAAATGTGTTAAAAACATCTCTAATTACTTAACAGAACTCAAAGTATCTTTGGGGATCTATCTACCACCTGGCCTCTTTTTCTTGGGACTGGAAAAATTCAGGTGAAAACTGGATTAAGATAAACTCGGGGGAAATAAGGTCTTCAGTGATTTGAACAACTGTACAGTGAGGAATGATGAAACTTTTTCACTCATCATTAGATGTTTCACACATAGCCTTGGAAATTTCATGACAGATGGTTACATCCTCTTATAATAAGATAAAAGTTCGTATGTGAATGGCATAATAATAGTTTGCAGGTCTAAAAAGCCTTGACTTCTAAGAAGTCCAGTTCTCTTTATAAATATTTATGAACAAAAGCTCACCAGTGTCTTTACAAGTAGATCAGTGACAAAACAACCCAGGAAAGTTTCTGCAGTACAGGGCTTAAATATCTCTAGAATAGAGAGCCACATATCTATAAACATCAGTAAGAAAAGCTGGATTTCTCTCTATCTGTACTGTGCCTGAAGCATCCAAGTGTTATTGGCTAGTATTTTCAGAACATGGCAGGAAGAATACCTGCAATTCCCTGTAAAATTCAAGGCTGCAGGGTGGTATTTTGTTACAAGAGAACATTCCTTCTCCAGGTGGAAAAAGACTTCTGAGGAACTTGGATGCTGTTCACCACCGACACTAGTGATATTGCTGCAGAACTTGACCAACAACTTTGTCAATAGAAGACAGAACATGAGTGTGTGTGTGTGTGTGTGTGTGTGTGTGTTGTGTGTTATTTTAGCTTTATAAGTCTAAAAAAAGACCAAGAAAAAATATGTTTATTCCATGATTCACTGTTATAGGAATCAGATAGACTAAGACATTTTTATTTTTTTTTCTTTCAGTCACCTACTACAATAGCATAGTTCTAGTTCAAATAGATTTAAAGTTACTAGAGGCAATAGACCAATACCTGGTGGTAATTACGGAGACATGGTGGGACAGCTCACATGACTGGAACGTGGTCATGGATGGCTATGTCCTCTTCAGGAAAGACAGAACAGCCAGGTGAGGTGGTGGAGTTGCTCTTTACATGAGAGAGCAACTACAATGTATTGAGTACTGTCCGGGCACAGATGAGGAACAAGTTGAGAGTGTATGGGTGAGAATTAAAGGGCAGGCTGGCAGGAGAGACACTGTTGTGGATGTCTATTACAGACCACCAGATCAAGGTCAGGAAGCTGATGAGGCCTTCTACAGACAGCTGAGAGCAGCCTCACAGTCACAGGCCCTGGTTGTTGTGGGGGATTTTAACTTCCCTGATGTCTGCTGGAAGGACTACTCAGCCAGCCAGCCACAGTCCAGGACGTTCCTCCAGTGCATTGCAGATAACTTTCTTATGCAAATGGTGGAGGAGCTGACCAGGAGAGGTACACTGCTGGACCTCATCCTCACTAACAAGGAGGGTCTGGTTGAAGCAGTAAAGGCTGAGGGCTGCCTTGGTTGCAGCAACCATGAAATGGTGGAGTTTAGGATCTTGTGCAGCAGGAACAGAGTAGCAAGCAGAATTGCAACCCTGGACTTCAGCAGGGCAAACTTTGGCCTTTTCAGGCAATTGCTGGGGGAAATCCCATGGGCAAGGCTGCTTGAAGGCCAAGGGGCCCAAGATAGTTGGTTAGTGTTCAGGGACTGCTTCTACCAGGCACAAGATCAGAGCATCCCGACATGTAGGAAGTCAAGGAAGGGAGCCAGGAGACCTGTGTGGTTAAACAGGGAACTGCTGGGTAAGCTCAGGTGGAAGAGGAGAGTTTATACATCATGGAAGAAGGGGCTGGTCACTTGGAAAGAATATAAGGCTGTTGTCAGGGGATGTAGGGAGGCAACTAGGAAAGCTAAGGCCTCCTTAGAATTAAAGCTGGCACAAGGGGTCAAGGGCAATAGAAAGAGCTTTTTCAAATATGTGGCAGATAAAACTAACACCAGAGGCAATGTAGGCCTACTGATGAATGAGGTGGGTGCCCTGGTGACAAAAGATACAGAGAAGGCAGAGTTACTGATTGCCTTCTTTGTTTCTGTCTACACTGCCAGAGGCTGTCCTGAGGAGCCCCGTACCCCTGAGGCCCCAGGGGAAGTCAGGACAGTGCAAGAATTTGCCTTGGTTGATGAGGACTGGGTTAAGGAACAATTAGGCAATCTGAACATCCATACATCCATGGGCCCAGATGGGATGCACCCACGAGTGCTGAGGGACGTGGCTGACGTCATTGCTGGACCACTCTTCATCATCTTTGCCAAGTCTTGGGAGATGGGAGACGTGCCTGAGGACTGGAAGAAAGCTAATGTCACCCCAGTCTTCAAAAAGGGCAAGAAGGAAGACCCGGGTAATTATGGATCGGTCAGCCTTACCTCCATCCCTGGGAAAGTAATGGAACTACTTATCCTTGGTGCCATCACAGGGAATATCAGGGATAAGAGGGTCATTAGGGGCAGTCAACATGGCTTCACCAAGGGGAAGTCGTGCTTGACCAACCTCATAGCCATTTATGAAGATATAGTGAGGTGGATAGATGATGGCAGGGCAGTGGATGTGGTCTACCTTGACTTCCGTAAAGCATTTGACACAGTCTCCCACTGCATTCTCATAGCTAAACTGAGGAAGTGTGGTCTGGACGATCGGGTAGTGAGTTGGACTGCGAACTGGCTGAAGGAAAGAAGTCGCAGTCAATGGGGCAAAGTCCGGTTGGAGGCCTGTATCTAGTGGAGTGCCTCAGGGGTCAGTGCTGGGGCGAGTACGGTTCAATATATTCATCAATGACTTGGATGAGGGACTAGAGTGTACTATCAGCAAGTTTGCTGATGACACCAAGCTGGGAGGAGTGGCTGACACGCCAGAAGGCTGAGCTGCCATCCAGTGAGACCTGGACAGGCTAGAGAGCTGGGCGGGGAAAAATTTAATGAAATATAACAAGGGCAAATGTAGAGTCTTGGATCTGGGCAGGAACAATCCCAGGTTCCAGTATAAGTTAGGGAATGATCCCTTAGAGAGCAGTGTACGGGAAAGGGACCTGGGCTTCCTGGTGGACAGCAGGATGACCATGAGCCAGCACTGTGCCCTTGTGGCCAAGAAGGCCAATGGCATCCTGGGGTGTGTTAGAAGGGGGATGGTTAGTAGGTCGAAAAAGGTTCTCCTTCCTCTCTACTCTACCCTGGTGAGACCACACATGGAATATTGTGTCCAGTTCTGGGCTTCTCAGTTCAAGAAGGACAGGGAACTGCTGGAGAGAGTCCAGCGTAGGGCAACCAAGATGATTAAGGGAGCGGAGCACCTCCCTTATGAGGAAAGACTGAGGGAACTGGGTCTCTTTAGTTTGGAGAAGAGGAGACTGAGAGGTGACCTTATTAATGTTTATAGATATACAAAGGGTGAGTGTCACGAGGATGGAGCCAGGCTCTTGTTGGTGACAAACAATGGTAGGACGAGGGGTAATGGGTTTAAACTGGAACATAAGAGGTTCCACTTAAACTTGAGAAGAAACTTCTTCTCAGTGAGGATGACAGAGCACTGGAACAGGCTGCCCAGGGAGGTTGTGGAGTCTCCTGCTCTGGAGACATTCAAAACCCACCTGGACACATTCCTGTGTAGCCTCATCTAGGTGTTCCTGCTCCGGCAGGGGGATTGGACTAGATGATCTTTCGAGGTCCCTTCCAATCCCTAGCATTCTATGATTCTATGAATATCTAATATAAAAACTATTTAGTGCACTGCAACTGTTTTCTATTTTAACTAAAATGAAACTACATCTGAAAATACCCATTTCATTCTATTAGTTTAGGTGAAGCACTTCACTTTTAAATAGTTGAAGTCAGATAAGATAGGTACATCTGAGAAAGCCATATATCACAATTAAAAATAATACACAACAGATGATTGTATAGTTCTTCATGAATACTCAGACATCAAGAAGATACCCAGTAAGAGTATTCTCAATAAAGCAAGGAACCATATTTATTATCCCTGGTGGTATTTCTCTTGTCAAAAGGTAGTAAATTTCAGTTTGGAAGTATCCAGTATGATCAAACATATGTAGTGTAGCCTGAGGCTTTGATGGATTTCTAGGAATGTCTTATGGTGTTCAACTAAAAATCAAATGTTAAAGGAAACTACACAATTTTGCAATTACTGCAAGTACAAAAAGAATGTGGAGTTCCAATCTGTACAATAATTAAATGTGACTACAAGAGGACTAGTAAATTATCATTATTCCTACTACTGCTATTACGAAATGTCTTCTAAATTATGAACAAATTATTTTTCAATTTGCAGAAAAATTACAAATAAGGAACTTTCTGCATTTCCCTGGAGCTGTCCTCACCAGGGCAGAGGCAGAAGTAACACTTGACTATGGTACACTCCAGTATGAGGCCTGGGTATGCAGTCCAATATGTGAATTATAACTTACGGTAAATTTGGACTAGCTGTTCTGCACATAAATCCATTTGAGATGGCACTTACAAAATATAAATAACTAAATTGTGAAAGGTGCAGGAATGCAACTTGTTTGAATCAGACAGTCTGATACAATGTGTGAAATAAAGGGCTAATAAAAATAATCTGGTTCTGTTCCTGAAACTGTTTTAAACTGTGTAGGAGGCAAACAGTAGAGTTGTTTCTCCAAACAAATCAAATACCTTCAGTTATGCAAATAAGCTTCCTTCTTTTACTGAATCTCCTGTCTCAGAAATTTGTCTAGATGGACATTATGGGAACTTTAATGCAAATACTAGGGTATACAGATCTGCGCAGCTTGGCTAGTCCTGACATGCCTGTGGTGCTCATATAACCCTATGCAGCTGGGTGACTAATTAACCAATTGTGTGCACAGAAACTCCACCAAAACTGTGGCCATTAACAATCTTAGTGTGCCACATGTTATTGGTTTTAGAAAGCATATGTTATGATCTAAGACAAAAGTCACCAAAGAAAAGAAGTGGATTCACTTTTGCTGCTGACTTCCAAAGCTCCAGTGATCGCAGTGCAGCTGTGACAACTTATCTCAGTGGCAAATTCCATTCACACATAAGGCTAAGACGCAGTTTAAGTACAGAATTCCCACATTAATGCCATTATCACAAAAGCATGGTGTTATGTTACTATTGTTGAACAACATCTGATAATTTTTGCATTTTCCTGTCCTGATCTCTTCCTTATCCTGAATAATTTTAAAATGTCACTATAGAATAAGTAACCTCCTTTATGGCACTAGTTTAAAGTCGGTCCAGATGGTGTCCGCTAGAGGTTGAGATTAACAAATAGCTGTTTGTTAGTTTGTAGGAAACAAATGGATGCCTCAGCTGCTAGCAGGCCTGCACTCACATTGCATGAACAGTGCACAGCAAAAACAAAAAGTGTAAGTAGCACCTTATTGGAAATCCTAGCACAGAGACCAAAGGCTGCAAGGGAAAAGGGCAAATGTTTGGAGTAAAATGACATAGTCAGCTCACCCCATCCTGTGCTTCCTGTTAAAAGAATTTTGTTCCTAGCTATTGCAATAACCCTTCAGGACTGTGAGATGCAGTAACTACAACTCATACACCCCTATCTGGACTTGGGGAGCAGTGACACGATTCAGCAGAGTGTCCCTGTTCCAAACCCTGCCACAAGAAATTTCCTTCTATAAAGCCATAAAAAAGAGAGCAGGGACTACTTCTCTCTCCCCCTTTCACTCTCAGATAACCAAACATTTTTAATATTTGATAACAGTTTATTAAATGCTGTTACCCACACAGCTTAATAAACACAACGAGAGCATTTCCCTGAGGAGGCTTGGAATTAAAGAACACCTGGGCTTTCCTCAGCCTCTTCAGCATTCTGATAGCAAGAGAGATTAATGAGTCAACATTTCTTAAGCAGCACAATCCTGTTTGCCTTGTGTCTAATCAATGGATCCACTGCCAAATCCTCTGTTGCATCTTTTCCCCTCTGTGGTTTAGAAAACCTCTTATACTGATTTGAATTTTCAGTGTCCTAGTTTTGAATGCTTGCTATTTTTGCCTTTTCATTGTAGAAATGAGTATCCGTTTACTAGTATGTTATTGCAAATGAGAAGCACATGTTCCTTTCTGAGCTCTTAAGATAAACAGAGGGAACTTAACAGATCTGCTGATCGAAGCTTATAGAAGGAAAATATCTTGTAATTCAGCCTTGCCTTGCATTTTTCATCTAGATACACCCTGCATGGCACATCTAGCAAAAAGGGGCCATCATGCAGTAGGATTTGTAGAAAACTTTAAAAAGTACAATTAGTCACTGAAAAACTTAAAATGCAAAAAGGAAAATTTTCAGCTGAAATTATTTTATAGAAACTGAAATGTGTGCTGAAACATGAACCTTTTAGTAAATACAGAGGTGAAACTTAAAGGATAAGTATTGAGTAACAGATTAAATTAAATATCATCAAGAACATAGTACAAAGACAACCTGCAAATGTTGAAATAACATAACAAATGTCTTGTAGTGATTATTTCCAACATCCTTAACATTTCATAGAACAAATTTCTGCAGTGCCAGTCCACTCTGAAAGGGAGATAGAAATAAAGAGACAATAAATGTATACATGTTATATATGCACTTGTACATGTTATATAGATAATTGTGTATATGAACAAATAGATTAGTTTACACTGCCAGTAAAGTAAATACAAAGCTGTATCTATTATGTTCAATACATCTCTGGTTGCACTCTTATTGAAGGTGAGTGCTTTTCTCTTTTTTTCCTCTGAATTTAAGGATTTTTTTTTTCTCTCTCTACTTACAAACTTGTCCTTCCGGAGCCAAATTAAACTTTCTGTTTTCCTTTTTCTTCATCTTCTCTTAGTACACTACACAGCCTTGTGGAAGAAATTGCAAGACGCCACGGACTATTTCTGTGTTAACAAGACACTAGTAATACCACATGCCATCCTGTCACATGTCTAAATAGTGCTGTCACTCAACTGTCTTGCTGTATAGAAAAGATAAATGACTGACTAACAAACCTCTGGTAAAGTCTTACCTTGACAACATGGGAAAGATGTTAATGTGAAAAAAGAACATCATCACTAAATTGGCTGGTGTTCTGGTGTCATTAGCCTTTCTGCTGTTGGTACCAGTCTTCAAACCAAACTTGTAGAAAAGCCAAAAGGCATTTTGAAGTTTAGTGTTTCCTGATGACAGAGCATTTTGAAGACTTGCTGTTCATTGTGTTTGAACTGAATGAAAAACATAATTGAGTGTTTTGGGTTTATGCAATTGGGTTTATTTCCTGTATATATATGTATGCAAAGAAGAATCAAATTGTGACATAGAAAAAGAACAAGTCCATAGTTCCTCTCTTGCAATGATTTCTAAAATCCTATGAAAAGAAACATTACATCCCACTTGTCCCTTTCTTTGTCTGAAGAAAAAAGAAATAAATGTAATTCAAATTAGGATGACAGTTTTGAAAAAATTATGTTCAATTGCCCACTTCCCTTCTACAACACAGGGACTGATCAGTTACTTCCTTTGAGCTCTTCATCGTGGAAGGAAGACTTTGGCCTAGCTTTTACCCATCTTCCAAATATATATTTAAAGCATACATCTTCTGTAAACTAATTGGATTGTTTCTATTACTGCTGTTTTTAATGCTAGCTCCTGATGTGTCAGTGTGAGCTTGAATTTCTAAGAAAAAAGCTGAGGAATAAAAAGAGAAAGGTTAGCTTTTATTTTATTTGGTACAGTAGATTCACATTCACCTTAGTAGATATTTCATAGGTTTTCTACAACTGGAAGATTCTTGTTAGAAATTTCCACATGATCACACAAACATCCTGGAATTCCTCCAAGATGCAGGAGATATCCATTTGAAAGTTGATGGTTAGAGGACTAATCAAATAGAGGCCTATATTTATTTATTTCCCATATGTTTCTATAGTACTTGAGACTTTTTTTACTATTCCTCTTTCTTAAATGACTCTTTATTTCCAGGTTTCCAGGTGTCGAGCCTTTACCTCAGAATTTTTCAAATAACTGGAAAGCAATTAGTTGAGGAAGTATACAGTACACATCTACTTTCCCATTGTCTAGCAGGTTCCAAAAAACTCTGAAAAGTTTAGCTTTTTACTTCTCTGTAAAACACACTACAGCGTAAAACTGGGGAAAAAAAAAAAAAAAAAAAAAGCTTGCTTGTAAGCTTTCTATAACAATCAAGGTAAAACAATAAAACATAAACATATACTCAATCTATACATGCCTAAGCACAGTCAAATATACATCTGCTGAGATACTTTTCAAAGGTATATCCAGGTTCAATTATTTTTTTCTTATAGCTTCAGGTTTGCTAGGTGCAGTACAAAGGCAGTAATTGGCCACCTCTAGCCTCAGAAATCTTCTTAAATTAGAGACCATAAGCAATGGTTTGCTATGGAAGCAAAGCACAAATAATGAGTGATTTGTCTAAGAGACAAGGTCCATTAATATTAAACTAAGGTATAGAACGCTAATATTTTATTCTAAATTTAGCCGATACTAGATGATAACTTCTCTGATACTGTGTATTATATGTACATATTCATTACTAGCATTTGTATGTCCTGACTGAGGATTATTTATCCCATATTATTAATGTCATTAGTGTTATTCATTTATATAATTTTAAAAAAAAAAAAAAAAAGAAAAAAGATAAAAGAAAAAGATAGATCATCTGAAAAAAACCATAGTAGCTCTTTGGCTCAAGAATTTTTCCTAGGCAGATTCACGTCAGTAACTGTAAGCTGTGGTTTTCATGCAGTTTTAACCCTAAGATCTGTTACACATTATCTCATCTTTCAACATGTTCTTGCTTTAAAGGATATGAATTTGACCATAAATGCACAGCAAAACTGACATAAATCTAAGACCATAGAAAACATGGCATCAATACAAGTTTTAGAGATTTTTTCAATGTTATGTTCCCTTTGCAGATAAGAATTTCTGGAATACATAAAATTATCAGAAGCAAAAGATAATAACACTTTCCCCTTCTCTCCTCCCACAAACTGATTTCTCCCAGAAAGGAATTCACCAGTCCTATTATTGATTATTTGTTATCTAAGAGGCAATGTATTTCTCTGCCAACCAGATAAAAACCAAATATGTATATCAACAGAAATGAGTCAGATGAAGACAAGATGGCCAGGCTAGTGATACTGTAGCTGAGCACCAGGGAAATTGGTTTTCAGCCTCACTCATTTCAGTGGACACCACAAGAACACTGGAGAAAAATTACAGTGGTCTAAGTAACAACCTATTTTGTGTGTGTGTGTGGTTTTGCTTGTTTGTTTTTGTTTTTCCTATAGTATTTTTACTACCCATTTAAAACCCAGGAAAATCATTAGCATACGCAAACATTTCTGAAGGAAGGTCTTCTCTTGTAGCAACTATTTTAAGTTGTATCACATGTGTAACAGAAAAGGAGAGAACCCCTCAATCTACTTCATCCATTTCCCCCTTAAAGCCACAAAATACCCAAAGCAGAATAGTGTTAATGTACTTCTGAGAAACAGGAAAAAAAAAACAAATAAACAAACAAACAATTCAAAACAATAAAAACAACAGCAAAACAACACACAAAATAAGCAAATAAACAAAACCACACACTAATAACTCAAACAAACAAAGGAAAACATAAAAATCTGAAACAAATTCTTGTGTACATTCTTATTTTTGCAGAAAATATTAGTAATTGCTATTGTTCTATGGATGTGGCCTTCCCAGGAAACAAAAATGAACAAACAAAAAATCCTAAACCACTGTTGTTGCCAGTACGAATTCATTAGTCCCCTGGTCCCCTGTTTCTTCCCAAAATAGATCAGACTTGATTAAATTATGAAAGAATTTGAAAGAGAAGATTCAAAACTCAGTTGAGTTTAAGAACTCCATGACAGTATTCATACTTAGCAGAAATCTTCCTGGGTTCTTTTATCTGCACTGGTCCCTCCAGACGTTCTTTTGTTCACATTGCTCCATGGCTTATGTTTTATTAATTATGACAGGTCACCAATAGAAAGTCAGCCAGCCAAGAAGGGCATCACCTCTTCTGGCTACAGAATTCAGATTACTTTGGCAGCTTCATTATCGTCTCAATCTAATCCCTCCTAAGAAAGAAAAGTTTGAATTTGCATTTTCTCTGTTTCTGTCTTGGCAATAACTCAAATTTATGCTTGACATGATAATTGAAATAAGTTACTAACGCCTTTGGATGAGGATATTAGCCATCAAAAACTAATATCATGTGCCTCATTCTGTGTTTTAATGTCATTATTATCCCTACTACTATAAAGACAACTAGGAAGAATGAACACTGATCTGTATGTATCTGTTGGGTGAGCACCTGGAGAGATGTAGAGCGATATCATTCAACCAATGACTTTATTTCTTTGCCAGTATAAGTAATCTGCAGTTTGGGAAAAAAAAAAAAAAAAAAAAAAATAAAAAAAAAAAAAAAAACCAAACAAGGGAGGCAGAAAAAAACAGATGAAACAAGTTGGAGTCGACACTGGCTCACAGGCTCAAGTTTTAACTTTTTAAATTATTATTATTTCTGCCCTCTTTTCTGACAGGGTGAAATGATTAGAGCTGGAAAGAATTTAAATATCCAAACTACCATGTGTTTGTCTCCCCACTGAGGAGCTGATAACAAAATTCTTCAAAACAGCTGCAAATGACAGGGAATGGGGGTGGGGGGTGGAAGAGGCTGAGAGAAAACCTAAACCTGAAAAAACTGAGTCTTGAACCTTATCACTATGTGCCAGGTCTCAAGGCTAAGATATTACAGAGAGTGATGCTGTTAGTACATGCAAGAAATTATCTCAGGCAACCTGAGTAACTGCTGCTTGTATCTTTTATGGTTAAGCTTTTTGGGCCATGTTTAATATCATTTAACTTGCTCATCTGCTATTATTATGTGGGTTTGTGGTTTTTTTTCTTCCCCCCCTGCCAAAATCTCCAAAGAGAGTTTCAAGGTTTGTTAGTAAACTTTTTGGTCTTCACTCAATTGCAGAGTTGTTCTTCTCAGAAATATGTAAAGCTTTAGTAATTTTTATTGCTATTACTTTTTTTTAAATTTTTATGTTTGCAATATCTCTCCACAATTTTTTGTTCATATGAAGTGCCTGAGTGACCACAAGAGATAGGAACAACAAAAAAAGATGTATAGCATATGTAAAGGAAAGACGTATTAACAACATAACCCATGAGTCAAATTCTGATTCTTTGAAAATTAATAGACATTTAGCTATATACTTTGATGGAAGAAAGAATTAAATGCTGAAGTCAAAACCTGTTAAATATTTACATATGAATAGTCTTATTTAATCTAGTATACGACCATATTGGAATATTGGTCAATGAATTTAAGTATAATTGAAACAAGTGTAATATTATTATTCAAACTGCCACTGAAATCCAGCCACCTTCAAAATAGAATATCACAGAACAACACACACTTTAAATAACTTCAGAAAACTGGGAATGGAAAAGGGAATTTGCAAGTTTATTTCCTGATTAATCTAGTCTGTCCATCTGTGTCAGTTCTTATCATGCTTCTGTTTCATTAATAACAGTTTTCCAGTTTTTCCTGTTTTCTTTGTTAATTTATTTCATTAATTATTTATTTTAAGACAAAGTGTTCTCTTACCTTGTAAATGGAAGGACCTGAGCCTCAATAGCCTGCTGGTTAGAAGCCACCACTACAGAATGTAACAACTTAAAGAATGCTGTAAAATGAGTCCAAAAAATGTGAACCTAGATACAGATGAAGGTTCAAACAGAGCTAAATAGATGTCCTGCAGTTACAGGTCTTTAAACTTGAAAGATTGCAGCTCCGGATCTCCATCAAGTACTTTGTTTTGTTGCTTTTGACTTCTACAGGACAGTATATTTATCATTTTTTTCCCTTCTCATTCTCTGTTTAATCTGGACCCTACCTGAATAAAAATACCTGAAACCTTCAGTGGTCACTAATAAAATCTACTTAAGCAAATATCTACAATGGCAAGACATCAAGTTAACACAGGACTGGTGCCACGAGAACATTATTTCCTGTTTGAAAATGAATAGTGGGTACATAATTTTCCTCCTATCTATTTGGGCAGTTGTTCCATCAGATTAAAAATTCTCAGCTATGACCTATCATTTACTTTTTCTGACATCTAATGCAGTTGGATTTTTTTTTCTTTCTGTAATACAACTAATGACCAAGACTCTAGTTCTGATTGCAGGAGACTATTTATGTAATGTTCGGTGAAAATCTGTTGATACAGTATGCTGCCCTAAGTGTTTTCTGAAAAGATGTTTGGACTTTCCCATCATTTTTTCAGAATTAGTTTTGCCCTGGCTTACTGGAGAACAACAGGATGGCAACTGAGAAGGAAATACCTAAATCTGGTGTTCTCAATTTGAGCTGACGTAGTTCTACGGGAAGAAGAATAAGCCTATTGCTAGACCTTTGGAAAGCACACAATAGAAACAGAGTTGTGAAAACAAAAATCATGAGCTTTTATTAAAAACTCTTTGGTGGCCAATGACAACTTAGTAAATATTAAGAAGGATTTCAGTCATTTCAGAAACATAAAAAAAAAATCATCTTGTTTGACATGTTTATTCCTAGACAAAAATATGCCATAGAGTAACATAAATAATATGCAAATAATCAGTTATCTAAGGAGTTTTGTGTCTTTTCTCATTACAGAATGAAACAGAAACTTCATAGACATTTGTACAGTTGTGATTACTAAGCTACTTTGTGTTTGTTTACATTATGCCTAATGACTGAAAATATCTGAAATCCAATCTTTGCTAGCTAATCTGCATGAAACGTATAAATCACATGGCTTTTTTTCATGTTTGATTAAATAATAGTGTATGCCCTTCCAAAGGGACTATTTGTGCATTTGAATTAAAAGTGGTTTTCATCAATATTCATACAAGAAACACTAGAATCCATTTTCTTCTTCTTTAAAATTACTACAATTTGATCTCAAGAAACTTTGTGTAAACTAAATGGAAAAAGTTAGAGAGCATAACAGCAGTAAATTCTATATGAATCATGCACATAAAAATTTTTGAAAAATCATTTTCTAATGTATTTATCAGACCATATATGCAGGAAAGACAACATGACTGAAATTAGAGAAAACCACAAAATAATACTTGCTTGACAGAACAGGTCATTCAGAATAGCAAAAGAAGAATAGAAATCAGTCCAAAAAACTAAAAAGCCTCCTCAGTTTTTTCAAAATATTTTTAAAATATATACTGTATTTGAAGATTATACAATAATGCTTGACAATATTATTTCAATAGAAAAAAAATGGCTAACTTCCTTCACTATACATCTACTAAAATTAGGGAGAGTTATATTAACTGTTGTGTAACTGCCTTATTGATATCAGTGCAGCTGCAAGAAATAATTAGATGGACAAAGTGGTCTAACCACTTTGTTAAGAAACTAGGTCCCTGTTTAGACAAAAACTAATGCTTGCAATTCCCCACTCAATTGTCACATAACCTCATGAGATTCCTTCCTACACTTCTAATGATTACTATCCTTAAATTACCTAAGTCTTGATAAGCCTAAGCACTTTAGCACCAGACTTATAAGGTACTTGGGAAAAGATTTTTTTCAGTAAAGATATATTTAGATTTTCTGGGTACTTCCAGGAAGCTTAGCTTTTGAGACATATATGAGAGGCATTCTCTGATTGACTCAAAAATCCCAGGCAGAAAAAAATAAAAAAAATTATAGCCACTAGTCAGTCTGAATATTGAACTACATATAAGACAGACTGATACTCAAAACTGGCATTTTCTATTGAATATGTCTCTCATTTCTCAGAGCCGTGAGCTGATGCCCTGATTACTGTCTACCCTGAGGAATAATTCTCTCAGTTCTCCTCCTAAACTCACTGAAGAACAGAGAGACAAAAGGGGAGAAAGGAAGATTTGGTAGTTTGGGTGTTGGATCAATCAGTGGAGCTCTGGTTTCCAACTCCTGCTTCACCCTCAAAAAATCTGGCTTAAACTGTTGAGAAGCAACCTCAGCTAATGTTTGTAATTGATCCAGGGTGCCATGAGTTATAATTCTGACAGGCAAAGTTGATCTAATTTCCTCTCAGCTTTGCAATTTCCTCCCTTTTCCTATCCCATTTTCTCCTGGTTGTCACAATGACAAGGCAATTCCATGGGATGTTAAAGTCTGGAAATGCAATTGACCCAAATGGCTTCAATGCGAAAGTAATGTAGCCTTTCAGTGCCATGGGATCTCGAAAGAAGGCATCTTCTTCCATAGGATCCTCTTCTCTAGCTGTTTCAGACCAGTTATCTGATTTTCAAAACTTTGCTTTTTCTTTCAATGAGAGGGCAGGAGTTAACTCAATTTTATCACAGTTTTCGTATCATTACTATACTGTTCTCATACAAAAACATTATGAAACTGAAGGACCTTGACCACAGAAGCATTCAACAATACATGTGGTAACAACCGCTATATATTCAGCTGGCAATTTCATGCAATTCATTGGGTGATGATTTGAATCTGCCCTGCACACACACTGAATTCATTGTTCTCAGGAAGAAATTATACCCTAAGAAAGTTCATTTTAGAAAGAATTGCATGTGGCATACAGCAATGCCACAAATCCTTTGAGAATGTCCCTATTGCTTCAGTACACACACATTTGCTTTATTTGAGGTCACTGTGGGATACTTCTTTATTCTTTCTCAACTGTAAAGTTCATATAGTGCAATGGTGATTTTGTTTATGAACACATAGTAGAGGGAGTTTTGATGATCAGTGAAATAAATTCATTAGAATCTATTGTTCAAACTGTGGTTGGCTTCTTCAAATTTCATTCCTGTTACTGTTTTCATTTTCATTTAGAGACTACTTGGCCCGATTAACTTTTTGTCATTTGTGCAAGTCAGACCCTAAAACTCCTGTCACTTTTAGTAATTCTATAGTCCAGAGTCTTATTCAGTAAGATGCTGAACAGTATTGTCTCTCATATGTCCTCTGGTTTTACAGGGGTGAGAAAATCCTTGAATGAGAAAGGTTCACTCTCTGGAAGAATAAAGAAACACATATAGCAAGGCAGAACTTATTTATAGTTTGGAAAAGAGAGAATTCCCAACTTACATCAACTTCCTATTCAAGACTGGCTGTTTCTTTTACCTTATATGTGTTGTGTCTGGTTTAAATTGTGTAAGCCTGCAGAGGAACTGCCACTCTTATGTCAGTCATAAAAACTAAAATTAAACAAAACAAAACAAAAAAACCAAAAAATTCCAAACAACAAAAAAAAATAAAACAAAAAATCAAACTTCACACAAATATATGTGATCACTAATACAAAACATGACTACATAATATCACTGTGAAACTGATTTATGTAATGGTGAAACAGGTAATAAAATGAAATTCAAACCAATTTAAATTAATCTAATTTCTGTGTTAAATTTTTGGGAAACTGCTTTATATATCATAGCTGCATTATCCTCCCCAAACAGCAAATACTTATCTGACATCTAATTTACTCCTCAGATATATGAAACAGGAACTTTACTTAAAATTAAAATTGTAGGTTTGGTAGTTTATGGGAGGTGACAAGCTCCATATAACCAAAGTACCATGGGACTCAGAGTGATTAGTTATTAAATTAATAAATTTTGATAAAATAAGAACGGCACAGAAAATTGTGTTAATTTGTACGCAGATAACATTGTTATCCTGCATAACTATTAAGGAAACTGGAAAACTCCAGCAATATGCCCACCCTATGCTAATTTACATATGTAAATTACCCTAGATAACTGTGTCTTCAGCTACAAACTTTTTTTTATAACAACAGCATGTCAAGCAGGTTTTATAGATATAAGGGAATATTTCAAGCTCATTATCTTGTGAACAGTAAAATAATGAGCGGAACCATACTGCCATCCTTCCCTCTTTTCAAACTTGACATTCAAAATTTGGAAATCAATTTACTTCAAGATATTTTGATTTTATTTTGATATTTCCTCTGAACTTACCTTTTTAGCAGTAGAGGATCTTGTCATAATAGAAAACCTTTATGATTCACCTTAATAATTGTACCACCTGAATCTGAGCCAGCAGTGTGCCCATATGGGCAACAGCATCCTGGCTTGTATCACAAATAGTGTTGTCAGCAGAACCAGTGAAGTGATTAACCCCCTGTATTCAGCACTGATCAGGCCGTACCTCAAATCCTGTGCTCAATTTTGGGTCCCTCACTACAAGAAAGACATTGAGGTGTGAGAGAGAGGTCAAAAAAGGGCAACAATGCTGGTGAAGGGTCTGGAGCACAAGTCTTATGAAGAACAGCAGAGGGAACTGGGTTTCTTAGTCCAGAGAAAAGGAGGTTGTAGTGGGGTGGCTGTTGGGCTCCGTCATAGCAAGTGATAGAACAAAAGGAAATGTACCAGATGAGGTTTAGATCGATTATTAGGAAATATTTCTTCACTGAAAGGGTTGTTAAGCATTGGAACAGGCTGCCTAGGGAAGTGGTTCAGTCACCATCCCTGTTATGTGTAGACATAGTGCCTAAGGACATGATTAGTGATGGACTTGGTATTGTTTGGTTTATGGTTAGACTTCATGATCCTAAAGGTCTTTCCCAAGCTAAATGATTCTATGTTTCTATGATTCCGTGACTCAATACTTCAGAGAGAGGGCGAGAGGGAGACAGAAATATCTATACATAGATAGAAGGATCTATCAAGCAATCAATCCACCTATTTCATTGTTGAGCATAAGTGCTGAGCACCATATTTGATTGCAGTGAATGCTCCCTTCATGAAGAAATTAACTGAAATTAGCCATTGTTTTGAGATAAAAAAAAATCAGCACATTTACTGAAACTAGATCAAAATTCAAACAGTCAGGTTAATCTGAAACAAATGATCTTCATCTTGCTATTGAGACCTCCCAGGAGAAAAGAGGAAGAAGTGGGAAGACATGTTTCAGTTTGACCCTTCCTTTCCTAGTTGTATGTAATTTTTTCCTGCAGGTGACCCTTTAGCAGTTAGAGATAGTCAGAGTGGTGGAATCTCTGCCTTCGAAGTCTTCTCTCCCAGGATAACACAGACATTAATGAGCAGATTGCAAGGTTGTCCTCTGACCTCTGCACGCTCCCTTTTATAGGAGGACTACTTCCAAAGGTAGTTTTTTCTGTTCTACATGAAAAAGTGGGCAGTGCAGGTCTGATACTCTTGCTTATAGGGGAGCATTTTACTAATAAGCCTTTGATATACCTGACCAGACCCTATGTTTAATATTTTGCTGAAAGAAAGAAATCAGATCCTTCAGACCTGCCCTCTGGAAGATCTAACTTCTTTCCACCAAGTGTAGATTAAGGCTGGGCAGAAAAGACAGAGACTTTAAGCTAGATGTTTTGACTGAACACTGGGACATAGTTGGAAGCCTGAGCATAATGTTGGGGCTACAAAATGTGGACTGTGTTGAGCATAACAGCTGCATTTTCAGTTCTGTTGATCTATGACTTTAAGCAAATCACCTTCAAATCTGAATCTCTCTAGAGAAATGAAGTCAGTTATATCCCTCAGTTGAAGGAGCTTAGGTTAAACATAAGTAGTACTATTATTATAACATTGCAGGCTGACCTGCAAAGGTGAAAAGACAAAGTAAGTAGGATTTCTTGAATTTTCTTTCTCTCTGGAACCCAGATGGCAGTCTAAAAACACTTGACTTCTGAACTCCAGTCTTCAAGTATTATTAGCAGCCCTTTGGCCTCCCATTAAACTGTAGTCTGAAGACTTCACATCATTAAAAGCAAGGAAAAAATAAGTGCTCAGTGCCAAGAAAAAGAAGAGGTAAGGATCAAAGAAAGTGAAAACTGCTGTCACAGAGGAGCAAGGGGTACGCATTCCACAAGGCAAGCCAAGACATGCCAATATTGACCACAGCATAAGTGGAACTGGAGATAATGCACCTAGCATGTAGGTCCAGAGTCTGTCCAGGAAAACTTGCTGGTAATCTAGAACAGCAGAAGTAGGATTGGACACAGGTTGACCGATGACACTGCCCAGGCCACCATGGGTTCCCAAGCCAGAACTGACATGGAGATCCAGATCCAGAGTAGAGCATGCATGAAAAAGGGTCCTGGGGGGCTGTCCAGGTCAGTCAAGTTCTATGGGTGTCCTCAGGACCTTGAAAAGTACACACAGAATTTCTATATCTGTCTTGACAGAAGGTGTCTGCTGTGTAGAAGTACCAGCTGAAAAATGCAGAACTGCCCACACCAGGAGGTGGGAGCGCTATGTAAGGAAAGGCCTTGCTGCATCATAGCACAGGCAAGCTCTTGACAGCTCCATTGTCCTCAATGCCTAATTTGAAGGAAAACTTGGCATTCATTGGGAGGTTTTTATACAGATTAGGTCTAGATATGAGAGTAACTGGAGAAATAAGGATTCCTGTATTCCGAGTTTGGCTTCCTCTGACAACTACATGAAAAAACATGTGACTGTTTTCCTACATGTAAAGGAAGATTAATGCAGTGTTTAATCATTCTTTTTATTTTATTGTCTCTTTAAACTTCATATTAGGTTTTGAAAAAAATCTGTAGCTTCTACCATGAACCAGATATATTTCTGAGTCTCTTAGACTTCCTACAGAAATGCCAGAAGTCACATGACTTCAGATAACTTGCAAACTTTTCAAAAGTCAGAGTAATTGTGGTGAAGAATTCTAAATTTTGAATTGTTAAATGTATTAATTACAAATTGTCTGAGCTGATTTGTTCTGCATTGTTAGGTTGGTATTCTTCTGACAGGAACAGGCTTCTCCTGAGATTCTTGGAGGCCTCATTTTTGACAGAAAATAAAGAGAAACTTCTTCTCATTACTTTGATGATTATTTCTTTAAAATTTTAACTATTTTTCCTTTTGGTCTTGGCCATAGCACAGGGCTCATTGCTTTTACCCTTTCTTAGCATGAGTACTGCATTATTCTGAAGATCCAATTTAATACCTAAGGCATCCTCAGCTGTGAATGGTAGAACTGGTCCCAGTAATCCAGACTGTTTATAGGTCTACTGGTGAAAAGATTTATGTGTTCCCAGGCTTCCTCATTAAAACATGTACGGCAAGTTTTAATCAGGAAAGTATATATATCATGTAATCAGAATTCCCTCAGGACCTCCAGTAATGCCTTTGCATTTGCACAGTTTCACTACTAATATTACAGGCTAAGGGTCTGCCTGTCACTTTTTCCATTGTGAAAAGCACCACTATTTCCAGCAAGGGCAATAATTCAGTCATAAAAAATCACACAGTGCTGAAACATGGATCACTCCTAGAAGCAGATCCTGAATCAGTTAATGACTTTAACTGAACTCACTTTAATGGGAGATTGGGCAACCAGTTTGGAGAAACAAAGAAAAAGAGCTAGTCCAAAACAGTGTGCTATCTGCAGCAATTGCATGGATCATCTGCGTTTATTGTATAGATTTATTATTGTCATGCAACTAGTCTCCTCCTAGTATTTGTATTGCCTTCTTCTTCCCCGTGACTTCAAAACTGATCCTAGTCTCCTTGTAGAAAGGGAGATGGGATACTTAAAGTTCTGGGCATTATGAAAGAATTTATCTATGTATTTACATTTGTAGAGCCCCTCTCATCAAGGTCTGAAGTGCTGGTGACTGAAAATGATGTGAAATACGAAAAAAAAAAAAAAAAAAAAAGTAGTTTATTAAAAAGAAACATTCGATGTAAAAGTATATTTGAAATTACTATAAAAGTGTAGTTATGACAATGCAAGTGGATACATTTCAGCTGATTGTTCAAAAGACAAAGAAGTTGGGCAAAGCTACTGTTAGCAAAAAACAAATGTCTTGCATAGTTCCATGTGCCTTGTACCTTTTTTATTTAAATGACCAGGACTGAGATTTTAACTGATGGTTAAAATATAGAAATAGTGTCTAAAGATTAAACTTATTAAAAAAAAAAACTTATTAAAAAAAAAAAAATTAAGAGAATCCCATATCACTGTTCAACTAATCATCCTCTAAAGCTTTGACTAATCTTTTTAAATATTACTCAACAGATGAGGTTTCTGTTGTTTTTCTAGGGAGTCTACTTGAAACTCCTTAAACGTCACCATTATGAAATGGTGCTTGACACCCAGTCTACATTTTATTTGGCTGTTATTCTTGTTTGTGCCTTCCCCTAACACTGTCCAAATCAGAACAGATCATTCCTCCATCTAACTATTCTCCACTTTCCTAACATATGTAAATGATTACTTAGCCCTACTTAAGACCTACACAGCTTGGATGCATATGTCATTGTTGAATAAATCACAAAAGGAATTTATCACAGGAGTGCCATTATATGGAATTTACTCTGCCTAAGTAAAAAAGTTAGGAAGGATGAGGTCCACAGAAAACATTCCACAGCTCCAATCGTGTCTCACTGATTATCTCTAGTGCAGAGGTGTCAAACTCATTTTCACCAGGGGCCACATCAGCCTCATAGTTGCCTACAAAGTGCCAAAGGTAATTTTAGGATTGTATAAATGTAGAAGTAGCACTATAGCTCTATCTGTTTTAATTGTTTTTGTAGTTGTTCATATAGTCAGTGATAACTCCTCCCTCTCCAACCCCCAAGCTCACACAATCCCAACAATTAAGGGCTGCATTCCTTTTATTGATTTTATCCAGGTTATGAATGAAATAAAACTAATGCCAAGGAAATAAGTAACTCCCTTTTTCTAGGCAGCTGTACTTTCTGAGTCACTGGAAACCCTCGACAGTATGGAACAGGAGAATTATGCTAGATATTCCCTGTTTCTTGTAGCCCTAACCCTTTAACTCATTTGGTTTATGTTCATCCATAAAGATAAGTATCACTTAGAGAGAAGGATTTATTTTTAATTGCATAGTGTTCCTTCTAGTTAGCCATCAGTTTGTGATAGGTATGTTTACTTTGCATGCATTTGTTTATACTGTAGTCTCAGCATTCAAATATTTAACATCACAAATTGGTTTCACACTCTCATGTCACTCAGACACAGTGTAAAAAGATGTAAAGCTCAAATGAAATCACTTACACTAAATTGCCTGACTTTTTCTGAGTGTAAGTCTCAGTTTCATAATGTTACTTCAATATAGCTTTTGGTGTGATAATATGATATACTCCAGCTACTAAGTTTTAACATGCATAGCAGGGTTTTTATGAGTGAGGGTTACTGCACAAAATATGAGACATTTTAAGACACCTGCTTTGGCATTTCAAGAAATATTCCCTGAAAAGCAATGAAATACACTCTTGATAAACTACTAAACAATATGTAACTCTCTATCCTGACCTCCCTCTGTTAAATAAGAGATTTCGCAGGGTACTTTATTTGCCTGAGTACTACTAAAGATTGTCGTTTTACTGGGATATTTCAAGGAAAAATAAAATGCTTAGCAGACTTATCCATGTGGGTATAAGAAAAATTATACACATCAGTCTAAACATACCCTCCTTAGTTTCCGCTCCAAAGACATTGAACAACCGTTTTAGAAATTACAGTCTAAGCACTGGATTCTTTAGCTGCTTTAGACAATGATTTAAAGCTTGGCATTCCAGCCATTTCTATACTCTGTATGGAATTCTAATTGGAAAAATAGATTGTTACTAATAATGAGAGAAGATAGGTAAACCACAGAAAGTCCCTTCTTGATTCCTGTTCCACCTCTCCACACCTTAGATTTCTGGGATCATATGACTCTGATACTTTTTGTATAACTG
The DNA here is from genome assembly GCF_963082525.1 of Nesoenas mayeri. Taxonomy (NCBI): domain Eukaryota; kingdom Metazoa; phylum Chordata; class Aves; order Columbiformes; family Columbidae; genus Nesoenas; species Nesoenas mayeri. The sequence continues at coordinate 20,770,394 of NC_137548.1, read as the reverse complement.
AAAGAATATAAACTTTGTTTCTGTGTATTACAACCAGTGACGTGTGGTTTTCATAGCTTCTGTTTGTATATTGAAAAACCTGGATGTTTATGCTCTGAATCCATGGCAACTAAGACATTATTAAATCAAAGCTGGGAAACACAGTAGTAAAGTCTGTAAACTATGAATATTATTGATAGCTTCTAGCCTGTGTCAGTATTCAGATGGTACAGACTAAATCCCCAGGTTCTCCCTTGCAATGAACAGAGCCAATGAAAAAGAATCTCTGATGACTCACAGATTTGAAAGCAGTAGAAGTTAAGGCCAATATTTAGTCTGTCCTCCTGCACAAAGCATGTCCTGGGATTACCCTGTGTTCCTTTCCTACTTGCTACAAATACTGTATCTTGTGTGGAAATAAATCAACTTGACTTAAATATTTAGTAAGGATCTATCACAAATCTTTAAAAAATATTTGAAGGTTAATAGTTCTGTATCTTCACATAGTATATGTATAATATTCTTGAACAATATGGGGAGATTCAATTCCCAGCTTTTCTGATCTGCAATGCTCGTGTCTCTTCAGCTGATGAACAGTTATAAAATTTGGGTTCTCAGTGTCTATATTTATACAGACATACAAGTTTGTATGAAAGGACAGATCAAGCCATCAATTATAATTTTATGATAGAATCATAGACTAGTTTAGGTTGGAGACGATCTTTAAAAGTCATTCAGTCAAACGCCTCTTTGCTGAATTTTACAAAGTGTTTCTCTTAATGAATATTTTTCTCTTTTGAGCGGGTATCTTATGGCCTTTTACCAAGTTTTCAGTATTCTTCTGGAGTTGCTGACACTGGAGCTGGACACAACTGTTTAGGAGTTGCTACACATAGTGCCAAAGATTATCGTATGAACTGTCTGTTGTCAATCATTTATTTAACTTTCATTTTAGAGAAATGTTATTATTGGATTTGTCTACCATCCTGGTTAAAGATCCAAAGAGGATATCCCAGTATCTTTTAAGGACAAGTTTAGACACCCGGTCTTAATAAAGTATGTCTCGATCTTTACCATCTCTTTTTACTCTTAAATTTTCCTTCTCAATAACCGACCTAACTAAACTTCAGGGTATGCTCAACAGCATATCACAATTGCATGACATGTGTGTTAGCAAAGGAAACAAAAGAATTGTTAGACTAGACCATGTATAAGGAGGAAGCAGAGCAGACATTATGATCCGTCTTTCACTGGTTAATACAGTGGCACTTAAACTCTATTAAGTAATTAACTAATTAATTAATTATATATTAATTAATGAAAAGTAATAAAAAATTAAAAATAAAAAATTTAATTAATTAATTAATTAATTAAACTGTATTAATCTGTTTCTGACATGAGTTTTGAAAAAGATCTGTACAAACATCTCCATAGCTTGCAAATCTTTAACTCTTTTGGGTCACAAAGCAACAGACATCATAGGACAGAGAACACAGGAAATTACACCAGGTTCTAGGTAGGGAGTGTATTTTCATTGCCTATTTACACTTGAATGGAAGTAGAGACACCTGGAGGACCCTTGATATTTTTTATTTCATATACTCTAAGTTCCCTGTAATGCTTGACAGCCTTTTTCTTTCCTTCCTTGTATTTGTTCCCATATCTTAACAATTTCAGAGGACACTACATAATCCAAAGAATGTTTGATTCAACCTAACTTTTCTCTTTCACTATCCCAACAAACACACTCCTTCCACACACACTCCTAAAGGGGAGTCATAGAGTCTTTGCAAATGGGAGATTCAGACAAATGCTGAGAGGCTCAGAGAAGTTATTGTTTCTATATTCTTTTCTTCTTCTCTTTCTCCTCCCTTCTGCTGTTAACAACAAACAGGTCAAGTACTCATCTATTTCACAAGTACAATATTTCTTTGGTGCCATATGGAAATTGTCAGGCTAAGAAACAGTTGCTTCATTGCCTCCACTCTTCCATTTCAGACTCTTTTTACTTCTCCCAGAGGACTTTCTACATTCTGCTTTGCTTTATCATTTAAAAATAAGCAAATAAGGTGCACTGACTTCTTTTCCATCTGTATTTCCAATTTAAGAGGATGTGAATGGCAAGGGAACACAATTAAAACTAACAGGCTATGACTATATTACTAAACTGAAGAAGACCAGAAACAGTTCTTAGCCCTGAGATACACTAACACTGTTGGATTTTCATCCAGACTTCTTTGACCAACCCTCTCTTACACAGATTTGTCTCAGAAAAAACTAGCCAAAAAAGACAAGTAACAACCTACTGTGGTTCAGTATGGTCCCTACCTACAGCACAAACAAGATGCATATAATCATGACTCTTCTGACCAAAAAGCCCACCCACTATCTCTTCTTGACTTACCCTAGGTACCATGTGGCTTAAAGAAGTCAGTCAAGATCCCTCTAGGAAAAGTGCAATGTAATTTGCCACACGTTTCACCAGAGACAGAAACAACTAATCTGAAGAATTAGCAGTGTTGCAGTGTTAATGCAAGGAGCGTTGTTCATGGGTTTGTTACATTCTGATCTGTTCTTTAACCCACAGTCCTTGAAAGACTTCAGATAGAGCCAAAATCACAAATACATAGATTCACCTTATGTTCTTAGGATCGCTGTTTCCTATTTTCTGGGCAATTTTGAAAGGTGTGCAAATAGAAAATGAAAGACATTTAGATACAGAAGTATAGATGGAATATTGTCTGCTTAGCTGTTCACAAAATACCTCTTTTTCTGAGCCCTTTAATGTCTGAATACTTTTATAATTCTAGTCTTGAGTCACACTTGATAAAGGGAAAACCATTAAGCTTCTCTTTTGTTGGAAGTGTAATTATCTGATTCAGTCTTATGAATATCCTGTAAATGATAAAACAGCTATCCTGTCTTAGCTATCTCTCCAACAGGAGCTGATCATAGCACTGGAAGGAGAAAATTTTGAGTGAGTGCATGCCAGAGACTGGTAATCACTAGGCTTTTCACAGATGCAATCCATGGGCAGCATTCAAATGCTCCTGACATTTTTCAGAGAATTGTGGCATTGCAGGGGATGTTCCTCTTGATGTCCCCTCAAGCTCTCTTTCCTTTTCCATTTATGGTACCTTGAAATTACTCAGATTTCAGGTTTCATGCTTTCCTCTCTCCTTTTTGGAAATGTTTTTGTTTGCTGTTAAGAATATGATCATTCTGTCTTTGTTAGATCTTTACTTAAAAAATGTCAAATCAATACACAGAAATGACATGAATTTGAGTTTTGAGGATTCAGTCATTCATTTGCTTTAAACAGTACCTCACACAGAAAGATCTTGTTGAGAGTTATTGGTTAGAGCTGAAAGAAAACCCTGCATAGTTTTATTAGGATGGTTGCTTCAGTTCACCTGTTGCACAATTTATGTCTTTAACATCACAATATGAAAAGGCAGAAACTGAAGTCTTATGGAAAAGATGTAATTCTCTTTAGAAGCCATGAACTGTAGTTTTGGAGTGGCCTGATTTCAGGCACTTTCACTTAGTCCTGCAAACCACTTCAAGGAAGGAATACACAGAAAAGTTAAACCATGACATAAACTTTTATGATTTCTCTTCCAAGAGAGTATGCAAGCTTTGTAAACTGGTTTATGTTTCAGAATGTAGAAGATATATGAAAAATCTACTAAAGCTGTCAGTCTTAAAGGAAATATAAGTATATGCATCTGTCATGGGGGAGAAATTTTAAGTATTATTTCATTTGTACAGTGTAAGCAAAATGCCTAAAGAGATCCATGATTAAAATTAAAAGTGATAAGAAAAGCAGGAAGAAAAAAAAAAAAAAAATCATGGTCCTATACATCCCTGTACATTAGATTTAAATAAATTTTAATCCCTTGCTGTAATTGTTGAATGCTCCTTATATTAATTTTTACTTTGGCACCAATTATACAGTCTTTATTCTTATCTGGAAAGTATGATTATGTAAAATATCACCTGCCTTCATCTGGCCCACCTGTAAGACTGTTTATAAAAATGAAAATGTGAGGCCCAGCATGTAGAGGCTGACTAGAGAAGATGATCTGCAATTTATATTTAACTCTACATATTCCACTAGCAGCTTCCTAGTACTTCTTTGTTGTCTGACATAGTTTTAGTATGGTCTGAGAAACTGAGAAAGACACATTAATACCAGTCCAACCCTACTGAACTTCCAGTGAAACTCTACATGAGATTGTCTGTTCTCCCAATAAAAACAGTATGCAAATTCTTTATAAACATTCATATTTATTTTGTTTGGATTGTAGAAGCACATAGGTATTATACACTCAGTTGATTTCACAGGCCTCTAAAACAAAGAAGTTAAAGATTGTTTTATATATGTATACAAAGGTTTAGCATTTTTTTTGCATTTCTATTTCAGATGTACATTTGTTTTTACACTAAGTTCCACATGCTTGAAACAGCAGGAGAAAAAAGAAACAAACACTAAACCTTAAGTTACTATCTTTACTATAAATAATGTTGGTGAATTACATGCCTTTATCTCTGTAATTTCTTTATAACTAATATTCCCTTATTAGCACTGAAGTTTTAAGAGTATCAGATATGTAAGAGGTGTTAAACATTTGTCTGTGTCTTGTCTCTCACAGTTTTCATCTATATCAAATGGCATAATCCAATTTGATCCATTTTGTAGGATGAAAAATTTTTTATGCACTTGGCAAAGCAACGAGAGCAGGAATAATGTATTTTCTTCCCTTTAAATGACGAATAGATTATCCGTTTAAATAAAAATGTTGCTTTTTCTGAATTATATCTCATTTCTACAGTCTTACAGACAAGTCTGATGCTCTCTTGGATCAGTAATTCCTGTCTTCTCTGTCCAGATAACCAATGCAAAAGGAGTGAAATGCTCTTGACAGTATTATAGGGATTGTCTGATGTGACACCAAATAACACAATGCCAAAACTTCATCAGCAAGAACCAGAATATTTGTAAAATATACTAAAGGTTGTCTAGCCTGTGATGGAAAAAGAGTATTTAACAACTCACAGTACGTTATTAGGTATCCTAGAGTGCTGTGGTGAAGCTGATGGGACAGACATTTCTTGACAGTGTTAACTGGTCTCCCAAAAACTATGAAAGTGTACAAAAGCTTGATAACTGATTGTATGTAGGGTGGAGAGCTGTACTCTAAATTGTGTCCTTTTAAAAGCATAATAAAATTACCAAGGTAACAATAAGAAGTACAAAATCAGAAATAAATGGTTATAAAAAGCTATTTCTAATAGCACTAAATCTGATTACAGCAAACTGTTAATTTTGTTACATAGTCTTTGAAGGTTTTTTATCTCCAAAACAGCAGATGTGTATTATTTTTCAATATACTTGTTGCTTCTCTTATAACTACTTAAAATTCTACTGATTGCAGTCAATATCAGAGATTTAATAGTTGTTCTTACCTGTTTTTCTAATAGCTTTAACTGTACTGTAACTCATCAGATTTTTTTGTTTTCAATTCTATCAGATAAATCAGAAAAATGCAATTTTATAGGCAAAGATTTAAATTTTAATTGAAAGTATCTATTTGAGCAAATGAAAAAATAGACCCTGCCATCTTGTCTTTCTCAAGAGTTATCACATCAGCAGGTCCAAAAGGTAAGTCTGACTTAAAGAAAGCAGCAAACTGGGATGATTTCACAAACTTCATAAAGATATGTAATATTTAAAACAAGAAATCTGGTGTGTAAGTATTTCAGAAAGGATTTTTGTTCAAATTTTTGTAGTTTATTATTACACAGGCCTACTGGCAAATATGAAAAAAAAAATATAACTCTTTTCTTCATATGTTTGAGTGAAAATATCAGAAAAAATCTGCTGGTACAGAAATAAACAATTTTAAGTAGTTCTGTGAAATATTATTCTGAAATCACAGATTGCTTCCTAATGTTTCATTTTCTTGCATAGAGCATTTCTGAGGTCATTCTATCCTGTTGTAACAGGTTGCTCATGAACTCCTCAGCTCTGCATACTCAACTTCTTATTCTGAAAGATGCTCATGGCTACTGTAATATAGTCCATATATAACTGGTTTCTGTGCCACTGTGTTCATAAACAGTCAGCTGTTCACAGCAGTGTGTTATTGCAGAGTCCCTCATCACTCATGAGTTATAGTTTGTATGCATACTAGCTTGCTTTTGGGGATACTTACAAATGTGCTACTTAGAGGTTTTGTTTGCTCCTTAGGTGATGTATCTCATAATCAGCAGGTTATAAAAGCTTGCATAATTGTAAACAAAGAGTAAACTGCTGACTCTTTGCAGCTGCTTGATTAAAATAGAAGTTTTGAAATCTATATATTACAATTTATATATGTATAATTTGAAGACATAAGTCAATTTTGCAAACAGATGAGGAGAGAAAACTGAGAAACTAACACTCTGAAAAATGTTCACTGACGTGTACATTTGTAATAATTAGTGATTCTTGTTCAATTCCTTCACAGTCAGATCTGAAGTTAAAACCATTCTGGAAACATTTACTATAGACATCAATTGACAAGCTTTGTCACATTTCTAATTTTATCACTATCATGTACTTAATTACACTTAGTGTTGCATCTCTGCAGCAAATGTATTGACATGATAAATAAGATCCCTAACAAATGACCTTCACAGGAATTTGTTACTTCAGGAAAAGTCTGATTTTAATCTATCTGCCTACTATCACTTAAATTCTTTGTTCACATTATGGTTTAACCCTTACAGTAACTTTTGCCAACATTCACTTGCACATTAGTAACGCTTCGTAGCACTGAAAGTTTATGTCAAAAAATGTCAATATCGGGAGATGGATTTGACTATATACATTCAACATTATATGGAAAAGGTAGACTACAGACTTGGTACTAGTTTTTTTATTCGAGTGCTGGTACAACTAATATTTTTTATCATAGAATACCAAGTTGGAAGGGGCCTCAAGTATTATCTGGTCCAACCTCTCCTGGTGAAAGTACAGTCTAGACAAGATGGCCTGACACCCTCTCCAGCCAAATCTTAAAATGCCTAATGTTGAGGAATCCACCACTTCCCTGTAGACATCACTGCAATGGCTGATAGTTCTCATTGTGAAAAATTTTCCTCTTGTGTCCAGTCATAATCTCCCCAGGAGTAACTTGTACACATTGCCCCTCGTCTTCTCCATGTGACCCTTTGTAAAAAGGGAGTCTCCATCTTCTTTGTTGCCACCCTTTAAATACTGGAACATGGTGTTGAGGTCTCAAGCCCAGTTCTCTCTGCCTTTCCTCATATGGTGGCTTCCCAGTCCTTTGATCATCTTTGTGGCCTCTCTCTGGACCCTCTCCAGCCTGTCCACATATTTTTTGTAGAGAAAGGGCCAAAACTGACCACAGTGTGCCAGCTGTGGACTGTCAAGGACTGAGTGATTGCTGGTGATGCCCTTTTTAATGCAGCCCAGCATCCTGTTGGCCTTCTTTGCTGCCGCAGCACACTATTCACTCAGACTGAGCTTGTTTGGTGTCATTGGCAAACTTCATCAAGGTACGCTTGGTCCCATCATCCAGATTACTTATGAAGAAATTAAACAGACAGTAGTCAGTCAGAGAGGCACTCAGCAGCGGCAGCAGCTAGTTCTCATGACTGAGCACCAGATCGGTTGGTTCCAATGGCTGAGCACTAAACCAGGGTGGACAACGGGCTTCCAGGAGGAAGGGAAACCCAAGGAAGAGGTGGTCCTGGCATTCGCACTGAGAAGCAGCAGATCTCGCTAGCGAGGCTGCCGTGGATGGCCTGTTGCCTGGAGAATTAAATAGCCCTTGGAGAGCGCAGGTGACCGGGAGCAGCAGTAAACAGAGTCAGCAAACAGGGCTGAGGCAGTTAGTGTGGCAGTTCACACGGAGGCAGGGAAGCTCTGCCAGCTCAAGAGATTAGTGCTGTTAGCGGTTATCATCCTAGCAGAAGAAGCCTAACTAAGGTAGCCACTCAGAAGAAAGGTAAGTCCCCTGCATCTACCATGAAGGAGGCAACAATACAGACAGAGCTTCCAAGGAAACATGCAGCTGTCCAGACACTGGGCTGCAGAGAATGACAGAGTCTCTCCTTGACATGGAATGGCAAGAGAGAGGACAGCTGTGTGAGGTGTGAGCAGGTGGATGACCTGCTCAGCCTGGTAGCGGAGCTAAAAGAGGTAGAAAGATTGAGAAGTATCAAGGAGGATGAGAAAGAAACGGACTACTCAGATCAAGCTCTGGCCTTCCTGAGACACGACAGGCCACCAGCAAGAAACCAAGACCAAGAGCATCTACCACCCTCCCCCTGACCAACTGAAGACAGTAGGTCAAGGGAAAGGGATGAATGGAAAAAAGTCCACATCCAAGGCAGCAGGCGAAACATCCCCTTGCCCATTTCATCCTCCCAGGTGCCTCTATACAACAGGTACACGGCTCTGGAATTGGAAGGCCAGTCAATGGCCAATGAAAACAAAGGACCATCTACTACAGGTGCTCACACAATCTGAAATACCTACCACCTGTATTACAACCACCTCCACAAGAAAGAAAAGGAGGGTTATAGTTGTTGGTGACTCCCTTCTGGGAGATATGGAGGGTCCAATATGCTGGAAGGACCCTCGTCTTAGGGAGGTTTGCTGCCTTCCTGGGGCCTGTGTTAAGGACATCACCAGGAAACTTCCTAAACTAGTATGGCCCTCAGACTGCTACGCATTACTGGTTTTCCATGTGGGTGGTGATGAGGTTGCAACCCATAAACCAAGGGCAATTAAAAGAGACTTCAGGGCCTTGGAATGGTTGATGAGGGAATCAGGTCCTCTCTTCCTCCAGTCATGGGCAGTGACATTAGAAGGAAGAGACAGGTGCACTCTACTAATACCTGGCTCCATGCTTGGTGTCACCACCACAATTTTGGCTTTTTTGATAATGGAATGGCCTAGATGGCACTGGATTTGCTAGCATCAGTTGGAGCTCACCTTACACATTAGGGGAAGAGAATCTTTACACAGGCTAACAGGACTCATTGACAGGGCTTTAGATTAGATGGGAGAGTGGGATGCAATTGGGCTAACTTGTGAAATGCTGTAGGATGAGACAGCAAGCATAGAGGGGTGAGGTGAAGCAGGCTATAAACTGATGAGTTTGGGGGATGGGGTCCCAAGTGGTGATGCTCACGTAGTCATGTCCAACTGGGGAACAGGTCAGACCAGTCAGAGCAACGACAATTATTCCTTAGCTGCCTCCCAAGATGAGAACCAGAAAGTCAACCACTTTAAGGGTACACACAACTGCAGTAGATCTCTCTGCACCCCTCAGGAGAAACCTACATGCTTGAGTACTCCTCTGAAATGTCTGTACACCAACACATGTAGCATGGGGAATAAATAGGAAGGATTAGAGTTCTATGTGCTTTCACAGGGTCATGATCTCATCGTCATTATGGACATGTGGTGGGAGAGCTCAGATGACTGGAATGTTGTCATGAAAGGCTATGTACTTTTTAGGAAAGACAAGCCAGTAAGGCGAAGTGGAGAAGTTGCACTTTGTGTGAGAGAGCAACTCAAATATCTTGAACTCTGCCTAGCAGGGGGATGACGAGCTTTTTTTATTAAGGGACAAGTTAAGGGACAAATTAAGAAAAGGGCACAAATTAAGGGACAAGTTAAGGGGGACGCTGTTGTGGGTGTTTACTACAGGCCACCTGATCAGGAAGAGGAAGTTGAAGAGGCTTTCTACAGACAGCTGGCAGTAGCCTCATGATCACATTCCCTGGCTCTAATGGGAGACTTCAATCACCCTGACATCTGCTGTGTCGGCAACACAGCTAAGCACGTACAGTCCAGGAGTTTCCTACAGATCATTGGTGACAACATCTGACACAGATGGTGGAGGAGCCAACGAGGAGAGGTGCGCTGCTGGACCTTGTCCTAACAAACCAAGAAGAACTGGTTGGATTTATCACAGCTGGGGACAGACTCAGCTGCAGCCACCGTGAGATAGTGGAGTTCAGGATCCTGTGTGGAGGAAACAGGAAATAAGTAGGACTAAAACCATGGACTTCAGCAGGGCAAACATTGGCATCTTCAAGGTCCTGCTTGCAAGAATCCCATGGGATAGGGCTCTAGAAGGTAGCAGGGTCCAAGAGAGCTGACTAATATTAAAATATCACTTCCTCCAAGCCCAAGACCAATGCATCCCTGTGAGGAAGAAATCAAATAAAGGGTGTAAGAGGCCAGCATGGATGAGTAAGAAACTCTATTCAAAACTCAGGTGGAAGAAGGATGTTTATGTAATGTAGAAAAAGGGACAGACCACCTGGGAGGAAGAAAAGGAGGCTCTTAGGTTATGCAGGGATGTGTTGAGAAAGGCCAGGCTCCACTTGGAAGAAAATCTGGCCAGGGATGTCAAAGAAAACAAGAAGGGCTTCTTCAAGTATATCAACAGCAAAATGAAGGCTAGGGAAAATGCAAGTCCACTGCTGAATGAGGAGGGTATCCTGGTGATGGATGATACAGTGTAGGAAGAGTTACTGCCTTCTTTGCTAAAACCGTCTCTCAGGTATCCCTGACCCTAGAGATAGAAGAGAAAGCCTGGCAAAAGGAAGACTTTATCTTGGTCGAGGAAGATCAGGTTAAAGATCATTTAGACAAACTGGACATCCACAAATCCATGAGGCCCGATATGATGCACCCATGAATGTTGAGGGAGTTGGCAGATATTATTGCAAAGCCACTCTCCATCATCTTTGAAAGCTCTTGGAGAAGAGGAGAGGTGTCTGAGGACCAGAAGAAAGCCAGCGTCACTCCAGACGAGGGAAGAGCAGTGGATGCTGTCTACCTTGAATTCAGCAAGACTTTTGACACCGTCTCTCGCAACCTCCTCAAAGGCAAGCTCAGAAAGTGTGAACTGGATGAATGCATGGTAAGATGGAACATGAACTGTCTAGATGGAAGAGCTCAGAGTGTTGTAATGATGTAAAGTCTGGTTGGAGGCCTATAGTTAGTGGGGTTCCCCAGGGGTCAGCAGTAGGTCCAGTCCTGTTCAACCCATTAATCAATGACCTGGATGAAGAGACTGAGTGCACCTTCAGCAAGTTTACTGATGATATCAAACTGGAAGGCTGACACACCAGAAGGTTGTGCTGCCATTCAGCAAAACCTGGACAAACTGGAGGACTGGGCAGGGAAGAATCTAATGAAGTTCAACAAGGGCAAGTGCAGGGTCCTGCAGCTGAAGAGGGACAACCCCAGGCACCAGTACAGGTTACAGGCAGACCTGCTTGAAAGGAGCATTGCAGAGAAGGACTTGAGATTTCTGGTCCACGACAGGTTGACTATGAGTCAACAATGTGCTCTTGTGGCCAAGAAGTCCAACAGCATCCTGGGATGCATTAAGAAGAATGTGACCAGGTTCTCCTCCCCCTCTACTCTGCCCTGATAAGGCTGCATTTGAAGTACTGTGTCCAGTTCTGGGCTTCCCAGTTTGAGAAGGACATGGAATTACTGGAGGGAGTCCAAGGCAGGCTACAAATATGATTAGGTGCCTATTGCACCTTTCTTATGAGGTAGGACTGAGAGAGCTGTGTCTGTTCAGTCTGAAGAAGAGAAGGCTGAGAGGGGATCTCATCAATGCCTATAAACATCTCAGGAGTGGATGTCAAGAGAATGGGACCAGACTCCTTTCATTGGTGCCCAATGATAGAATCATGGGTAACGGGCACAGAATGAAGCATAGGACACTGTGTCTGAATATGAGGAAAAACTTATTTACCTTGAGAGTGACAGGGCTCTGGAACAGGGTGCCCAGAGAGGTTGTGGAGTCTCCTTCTCTGGAGACATTCAAAACTCACCTGGACACATTCCTGTGCAATCTACTCTAGGTGAACTTGCTTTAGCAATTGGGTTGGACTAGATGATCTCCAGAGCTCCCTTCTAACCCCAACTATTCTGTGATTCTGTGTGATACCTGGGGGACCCCACTGGTGGCAGGTTGCCAGTTTGAAAAGGGGCTATTTACTGCCACTCTCTGGGCAGTGGTAAATATTTGAATGTTTAACATAAGAACTTGTCCTATTTTTAACATCCTTCACATTTTTAGATAACTAATGAAATTCACTGGAAATATTCTTCCTTTATCCCGTTGTATACTGCATAGCCTCTTCTGTATTATCTGAAGTCTGAGCACTGAGGTAATTCCTGGTGTAAGATGATGGAATAAAAGAACCTTTTTTAGCTTAGGGAATGTTCTGGAGGTCCCAAAGAACAGACTTTGTACCTTACAAGGTAAGCCACATATTACATCTCTGCCATGTTACGATGGGAGTTACTTTGGGAAAACCTCTTTAAATGTAAATAGGATGTTTAATTCTTACTAGATTCAGTAATTAATTGAAATCCAGAAGCAGATGAAATAACATTTTAACATAGCTTAACACTTCAATTTAAATCCAATGCTTGATTTCAGGTCTTCAAGTTGGTTCAAGCTTGTTTTTATGTGTACTGGCATGCATTTGTTTGAATATGTTAAATTCATAACAGAGGAAGACAGTGAGAGGGATACACAGTGTTGTCCACTTTCCTGTCTGCTTTTTGTCCAGTAGATAGATTTTACCAAAAAATAAAATAATATTTAAAACCACAGGAAAATAATATCTTCTTAGCAAATTTAAAAGTGAAAAGAGACTAAAAAACTGTAGGAAAATAACAATGCCATTAGATTTAAGACTTTCACTATGCAGTAAATTGCAGCTCTATGAACAATTCTTGCATGGTTGATATTCAGCTGCCAAGGCCAAGAATTCTCTTTTTCCCAAAGAGCACTAAATTTATCTCAGCAGACTGTCCAAGCAATTCAATTTTGTTAAGAACTGATGAAAATCTATCATTTGGCAATGATGGATGGATATGGCACTTCTTTCAGTCCAATTTAAGTGCTGAGTATAGACAGCTATGGTAATCTTTTAAAAGTGAGGCACAGCAGTAAGATGTCTCTTTCTATTAAAGTTAATGTAGAACCACCAACTTACAGAATGGCACATCCATCAAATATGACATCTTAATGCATTAGCAACCTGTCCATCACAGATTCAATATGAACAAAGATGTTATCATCATCATCATCATCATCAAGTTTTATATTTATCTAGTACCTTTTATTCTGGGGATTCTAAGATGATCTATATCTTGGCTTCTATTCCTCATCTACATGAACTGGTGGAGATATAAGGAGTATGTGCAGAGTGATATGCTTAATTTTCAGACTCCATCTGGTAGGACAACCTAACACTGTGGGGGTTTTTTTTGTCTGTTTTTGTTTTATGTTTTCACGAATGTATGGAAGTGTATAAAAACACTATAGGGAGACATACTGAGGGGTCTTCTAATGACAAACTTCCTTGATAGTGTTCTAATATGAAAAAACAACTTGAAAACCTCATACCTTTTCCTTCTATTGTTGGCACTCTATCAGGAGCTACAAATATGCCCTGACTCCACAGTACTCAGTCATGTTTTTAGAGAGAAATGTGTAACAAATGTAGAGTTAGTCAGCACCCCATCTCACTAAAGTTATGTGTAATAAAGTTATATGCTAAGAAATCTGGAGAACATATGAACTGTTTAGTCCTGCAAAGTCTATTTGATATATAATATGTTGGTAAAGGTGCCAGTTACCTACATTGAAGTCTTTAGAACGCATACTGGCTGCATTGTTAATGATCTCAGTAGAAAGAGCTCAATGACATTTAGAAAACTAACTTCTTTTCATGGTCCTGGTTCTGTATAGTGGTCTCAAAGTAGGTCTATAATGTTGGGACAACTGAGGAATGGTACAGAGGAGCATAGAACGCAATAAACGCTGCTGCTACACTTATACCTCTATTCCTACCTGGTCTAGCTAGATAGGAGACAATTCATAATTTTGACCTGTCAGTCTTGCATTCTTTACTAATATTGGGGTTTCTTTTACCTTTAAATACACATAAAACATACATAACTTGCTATAACAATCCCAGTAACTATTAACATTGGACTATTTCTGTGCTAGGAAGATTTTTTTTAAATCTTTCTACCACATTATCTCATGGAAAATATAAGACTGTGTTTAGATTGAACAGAATAGTACTTGCATAGTGTCAGAATAATTATACCACAATCATCTGACTTTTCTTGGTATATGGAGAAGGCATATTTGCATTCAAGTGCTAAATTAATAAAAAGAACCCTACTGTTGTTTTATTATTTATTTCATCACGTTTTTTTTTTTAAATCTAATTTAGATATAATTTTTCTTGTCCTCTTAAAATTTTACAACAGCTTAACTGGCTGATGTGACACTGCTACATAACACTTCTCTTTCAGCAAAGTATTTCAAGTGTGTCTGTATGCTTCAAAACTAACCATGTGCTCACTTGCAAGTAGTTGCTTAAATCCCATTGCATTTGTGTTTTGAATGACAGGGTGGGATTGTGCACTTTGATGAACAACGATGGACAGCTGAACAAAGTTTTAAAAGAAAGGCAATCTTGCATTTTCTTACTTTACTTAGATAGAATGACACTTGGTTGGTTGTTGCAGTTGGATTTAGCTAATTGATGTGATGCCGAAAGTGGTGATAAGCATTGGGAAAGCCTATCCCAACCTGTTAATAATTTTTTTTTTTTTTTTTTTTTTTGCAATTCCATCAGGAAATTATTAAAACAACCTCAGACTTTCCATGCATTTGGTTGACTTACTGTGCTTTCCCTCTGCAAGTTACACCTGGAACACTGCTTACGCTTCACAGGCTGTTACTACATCTGGGGTTAAAAGACCTCTGTATTAGTTGTGAAACCTTTTCTATTTCTGTATGACTTTTCATTAGACTATGAAGTAAAAATGTGGAAATGAAACTTGTGAGATTTCAGAAACTCTTCATTTGACATTTAAACAGTAAATGTTCAGCCAGCCCTTTATGTCAAAGAGAATAAAAGGTATTGCTGTTATTCCAGAAATTTGTACAATACAGTATTTTCCTTTTGAATGAGGTGACACTACAGTCCTGCCCTCCTTCCAATTCTGTATTTCCAAGCTTTCTTAGAAAGCATGTTGTAGATGACTTTGAGATTTTGGGAACAATTCATAAAGCTTTAAAGAGCAAAAAAATAGGTCACCAGCCATTCATTATATGCTCCTCAGATGCTGGAGTTAAAGTTAAACCCTCTTAGAAGATCTTCAACTGAGATTTTTTTTTTCACAGAGATTAATATTGTGCCTTCTGACTTCTGAGTAGTAAAGCATTCTTTTTTACAGTAGCAATAGGAGGAGCAGGTTGAAAATGGAAACACCATCCTTCAGTTAAAAAAAAAAAATATTCTCCAGTTTCCACTACTGAACCACAGATTTATCTGACTAGTAACATATTGGATTAAAAGAAGCAAATAATTGTTTGAAACATCACTTATATGCATAACTGGAACTAACAATATATGCATCATGTGGCTTATCTTGGTATTTTTTAAGGTATGCTAATAGTCTATGATAGTATTGCTGTTAATTTCTGTCTCCCAGTCCTTTTGCTTAAAATACATTTAATTTTAAATAAGACAGTACAAAAATTATAGTCAGTTCTTGATTTCCCTTTTTTTTTTTTTCTTCATGCAAAAACTAGGCCAGGAAAGCAGAAATATGATCATCAGGCATATTTATAAATAAATGTAAACTATGCTATTTCACAGAAAGATTGATGTGCTTGTCAACCCAATCTAAACCACCACCACCTGCACCACACACAGGTAGTCTTACACTAAGGCAGATTAGGTCAATATTAAAAATCAAAGCTTTAGTCAAAGTACAAGTCATCTATATGGCAAAGAATGTGAAGGATGCAGAATATAATTGGGAAGAAGAATCTCATTGTAGCCACTATGTGATGGATAAAATCAAAAGAAACTACTATGCTCTAAAACAACTCTCCTAATTTTCAGGCAGCAAGGCTGAATAAGTAAAGCTCTACAGCATTTCACATTCTTCTCTGGTTTTTGACGTTAGTTTTCAATTGTTCTTGTCCTTGGAAAAGAATCATATTTGACAGTGAAGACTTTCATGCACAATGCATGAACAGTGCATTACACATTGGCAAGGAGTAGATGATGACTGCTATGAAATAGTTAGAATTCTGCTGTAAAAAAAACCTCACAATAAAAAAAAGAAAAAGAAAAATGAACAAATTAATAAATGAAGCAAGCAAATAAAAATCACACATATTTTCATAGACAAAGTATAAAAAATTATTTTTTATTTGATTTAATCAGATTTTATTTTTATTTATGTAAAACTAGTAAGAGAAAAAAACTGAAATACTTTTATAATAACTTTCACTGCTTTTGAAAAAGGGTAGAGATTTCATTTGTTTTTTAAAAATAATGTATTGGTATTATATTCATATTATATTTTAAAAATTAATTGTATTGGTATTATATGCATTGGAATCTTTATTTTTCACACTTTGACTTTCACTCTTTTCTACTTTCCTTTCTTTCAGAGTCTCTTCTGAAATGTTAGAGGAAAAGCATAAGGAAGAAGAAAAGTTGTACCTTCCTAAACCAATTTAAGGAAAAGAAGACGGGGCAGGAAATCTCTTTCCAGAGTCAACAGTTATAGATTTTATTATTTTTTATTAAAATTTTAGTAAAATATCTTGAGGATAAACAATTTGTGTATTAAAAGTTGTGACAGTTCTTATTATAATCGTATTTGCTCTGCAAAAATAGCAATGCATATGTGTGGTTTTGAAATAGTGAAGCTGTCTTGTGTTTGAACTAATAGTTAGAGAGCAATTCCCTCACCTTCAGTGAGAATTAAACTTTGAGCACAGTTCATCTGGGACACTTAAAATCTACCAGAGGAAAATTGTTTTGACTGAGCCAGCAGGAACCATGTTCAACTTAGCTGCCAAGTGTGCAATTTATGTCCAGAGACGATTTTTCCTTATTGGGACCTCTTGAAAGTCCATGAAGTTTAGTAACTCCTAGAAAATAAAAACACAAATTATTGTAATGGACCAAATCAGTTCTGCTCTACTGCACTTAGGAAGAAAGCTTACTTCATAAGATCAGATGACACCCTAAAATTGTGATTAATTTGCATCTGACATAGTGTCTTTATCCGTAAATGCTACAACTTCTTTCCTTGCAAAAAAAAATAATCAAGCCCTTCTAAAAAACTTAGCACGGTACATACCTGTGTCGTATTTCATAGTGATACTTCAAAAATTAAAAGAGATTTAAAAAGTGCACTATTCTTTTGTTGGATATAATTCTATGAAGAATTACCCAGCTTCACAAAAGGATTTGAGCATATAAGGTGCCAAATAGCAAGCTCCTTCAAAGACATGTCCCTGTGCTGGATGCTGAACACCAGTAATGGAAGGGAGAGGGAGAGGGAGAGGGAAAGGGAGAGCAAAAAGGAAAAAAGAAGAAAGGAAAGGAAAGGAAAGGAAAGGAAAGGAAAGGAAAGGAAAGGAAAGGAAAGGAAAGGAAAGGAAAGGAAAGGAAAGGAAAGGAAAGGAAAGGAAAGGAAAGGAAAGGAAAGGAAAGGAAAGGAAAGGAAAGGAAAGGAAAGGAAAGGAAAGGAAAGGAAAGGAAAGGAAAGGAAAGGAAAAGGAAAAGGAAAAGGAAAAGGAAAAGGAAAGGAAAAGGAAAAGGAAAAGGAAAAGGAAAAGGAAAAGGAAAAGGAAAAGGAAAAGGAAAAGGAAAAGGAAAGGAAAACATTATTCACATCTTTTAAAAATGCTCCTAACAACATATCTGTATACATGGTAACCCAAGTATCTTTGTAAATCTAGTGTCATGTCCTCATCCCTTCTTTTTAAAAATATTGCCTAACATTTTGATCCGTACTAAAATTTCACACCAGCAAACAGGCAACAATGTAAAAGAATCAAGCAGCAAGACAGCAAGTATTTTACTTCCTGAACCATAATAAGACATAAAATAACTTGCTGGTGTGGCATAAGCAATTTACCAAATGTTCATATTCAAATGATGTGTTAATTCTATTTAGACTTAGCTTTAATTTATTTAGAAATCAAATCTATCCCTACCTAAAGGTTTTCAGTGAAGGTTGCATTAATCTCTTAAGAAGAGATTAACAGCTGTAGACAGAGGTACTCATCAAAGTTAGTTTTAATATACTGGCCATTATATTTCTCAACCTTAGTAAATAGAATTACTCTCATTCGTATCCACCAGAAATCTTTCTCAAAGGATTTGTCATTGTTAGAAGGGTGGTTGAGAAAAACAAAATATGGAAGAAAAGCATGGGGAAGAAAGAAAATATTGTAATCTTAATTTTAATTATTTTTTATAATTATATATTGCTGTAATTTTTTACAAAGTCTGGATTTTATAGGAAACAGGGCCCTTTTTTGTGTCCAACTGTAGTCTAGTGATAACCATCATTATTTACAATATGAAACATGTGGAACAAGTAGTCTACTCGATAGCTTTAGATATATACAAACTCTAGTTTCTGACAGAGAGAGAATTAAATTTCCACCTTATAATGATATAAGGTCATGATGCTCACTTCAGTGAATTGGTGATGTGGGTGGTAAATGAAACTTCTCTTGTCAATTACAGTCTTGTTAATTCCTATGTCTTCATCTTCTCTCTCCTGATTTTCCCTTTCAATGTCTAATTTCAGATAAGCCACCAGAAAGGGTGATAACATTCAAACTTGTTAAGATATAGACTAAAAGACAGACACTATATGCATTCTGCAGGAGTGATGTGTTCCATGATACACCAGTAATGCAAGTTCATATGGTGTGGGTAGAAACTTAGATACATATCAGTCCTTCATCTGCCCTTTTGGAAAGAAAAGTGAGCTTGGGGAGACACAAGGAGATGTGGGATGTTCTAGAAGGTGTCAAGTCTGGAAACTGTGAGGTCCTCAACATAAAGTGTGTCTGACTATAATAGAGTCATGATCAGGATAGTCTTTGTTCAGTGTTTGTGCAGTTTCTGAAGCGGGTATGAGAATCTCAAGAGTGCTGTTTCACAGGGATCTGGCTATCTGGTCCTATTGTTTGCCCCCAGAGCAAAATACTTGGCATAGAAACAGTTTTCCTGACAAGAGGAATAAAGCCTATACAACTCATTTTATACATCTTGATACTCTGATAGTCACTCAGCTTCAGTTCCTATATTTCCAATTACTGTTAAATATTCACAGATTTGTATAAACTCCTGCTCCCAAAATTAGATGCTCTCATACATCCATTCCTTGTTTGTCTCTACTATGTCCTTGGATGCTATTTGGCTTTCTTGTTCTTTGGTAGGATCAGCAGAATAGTGTACAGTGCTCAGAACCCAAATAATAAATTCAAGATCCTAGCCTCAAGATCTCAAAGTGTTGTAAAAGCCATTTGACAGCCTTGGAAACTTACCCACTTACTGTGGAGGATGTATATACAAAATTCCATTTTAAATGGAATTAAGTTATTTACACACAGAGTTCATTGAGTTTTACTTATGTTAGCAAAATTGTTTGCATGCAGAACTGGAACATACACATGGGAAAAATGTTCTTTAGCACTCAGAAAAAGCTGATATTATTCCACATGTTTGCTGTGCTTTACCCCCTTGCCACCACCTTAATCCTCTGTCTGTCCTCTCCATGCTTCTGAAACAGTTCTTTATGACCATTCATGATACTATTTCTTTACAAATTCTGCCTGCAAAAAGTGGTACTTGTTCTATTTGTATAATTACTTCAATTCCAGTTAATTACCCAGTGTACTCAGTATATTCTTTAGTCTGTTACCTCTAGAATGAGATTAAGGCCTTGTAAGACACTGGCAGAGGGATTGCAAAGTAATCACCTGATTTCACTGCTGCAGGATAAGAAGAGGACAAGCTTCAGTCATAATTGTTACATACAGAAGTACCATTTCAGGAAAATCTCTTGGAAAATGTGGTGCGGTATGGACCACAATCAAAATAGTAGTGATTTTATTTTCATGCACCTGTTCTTAGTAGGGCGTATGTATCATTTTGTCACAGTTCTGCTAGCTAATATCTAAACCATTCCTCTTTATGATGGAATCTCTTTTTGTAGTATCAGCTCAAAGTCACAAGCTCACAATTTCCAGTGCTTCTCTTTGCTCTGGAAGATTTACATCCATCCTTCCCAGCCACGGCCACATGAAGGTTTTTTATGAGAAGTGTATACCACCATTCTATATGCTTCCCCTAATCCTAGCCAGTGATCAAATGTATAGAATGAAGACAATCGTACACCTGAAATTAATTTGGCCAGTTGATGAATGTGCTATGGTTTAACACTGAATAGAACAAGCATTTGAAAGAAGTTGCTCTGGTGGCAGCAGGCCATTCAGACCACTGCTGTTGTATTGAATAATACTAGACCAAAATAATCACAAATTCTCACAGCTTTCATAGAAAGTTCAATTCACAATTTTTTTCTTTGTTCTCTTCTCTCCAGATATGCAAATATAGAACCTTATTGGTTCAGGTGTCCTAGTTCTTCTAAATAACTTCCCCCATCTCTTCTCTTGCGATCATGTTAAACTTGCTCAGCAATCAGCCTCCCAGGCATAGAGCCCCAAGTCACAGGAAAATGACTGAGATGAGCATGTTCTGCTTGAGTCTGGCATCTGAACAGAAGATCATAAAGGTTATCTGTATTGTAATGCCACATGAAAAGGGCTCTCCCTTCTGACTAGCCAACATGTTTCTGCATCTCTGCAGACAGTGAAGATTAATAAAAGTTTAACCACTAAATTTTCAACAATGAATCTATTCATTAGAAGGAAGAGTGGAGGAATAACTTCATCACAAAAGACTGTGTTGCACTCGGGCTAATAAAACAGAGGTATCAATTTACAAGCAGCAGGCAGAGATTGGTTGAAAAGACAGGTAAATTTTCATGCATGCCCCTTTTTAAAGAAGAAAGTTTGACAGTGACTGATATGTAGCACAAGTACAATTAAGAAGAACAGGGAAACTTGAGCTCTATTGTTTCTTTTTAAGCATTGTCAAAAAACCAAAAAGCTTCCAGTTAAATCTGTAACAAAAAATTACTGTACCCTTTGTAAGCAATGATAGCTGATTTGGATGTATAGTTGAGAAGATACTAGTTTTGTAGTTATGTGAGTATGGTGGCTTTTTTCCCTCCAGTGCAGAAGATGATTCCACAATATATATAAAAAGACCCAAAGCAAATAAAATTCACAGATGAAGGTAAAAATTAAAATTTGAGATTAGATTATTTATTAAAAAAAAAAATTAAAAAGGAAGGCCTGTTACTTGAAGTTTATCGCTATCTATGGACTTCCATCTGTGAACATACATTTCTGAGTTGTTGGTTTCATCTGGTTGGATGAGACCTTTTTTAGTTTCCTATAGATAGGCTTTTTATTGTGCTTCTAATGAAGGAATGTGGAGAAATTACTAACCAGTTGTCTGAACGAGACGTCATATAACCTAAGCAATTTCATAAACACAAACTGCAGATGTTAATGGAAAATTGCAGGAGCAAATTGTGAAATTAGTACCATTTCCATTTTCTTGAAACAATTGCTGTGTTACTTTGCCATTGTTGCAACTTCTATGGGCAAATCTGTATATGAGTCTGAAACAAAGCTACAAGAGAAAAATACATTGTTTTGGAGTTTCAATAAGTTAAAGATATTGAACTGAATGTTGAAATTTTACACTCTTTCTGGAATGTGCAGATTTGAAAGTCTCCTTTTACGGAGACAACAGCACTAGTATGCTATGCCATCTTAGGAACTGGTGTTTCCTTCCTGCCGTATTCATTTTTTACATAGAAATATGCCATGACTTGTCACCATACCTGTAAAATTGCAAATAGAAGCAAGAATTGTGATATTCCCAAAAAAGGGGATATAGCCTAGGTTTATATGGGCATATATGCATATGCCTCTGTAAGCTAGTGAGACATTTTCATATTCACTGTGCCACATTTGAGAAGACTGGAGATCTGGAAGAAAAAAAAAAAAAAGAAACCTGTACCATCCTTACCAGTGTGCTAAAGAGAAACCAGCAAATTTTGAACTGTGTATTACATATCGTTTTTCTATGGATCATGATTGCAAATCATGTTTGCAATCTTACTTAGGTTACTAGCTAGGTTGTAAAAGACTTTGTTCTCTTTTTTGTAATGGTATCTTATGGAGAAGAACGTCCATCCTCAGTCATGAGGGCCTGTGTCAGTCTCTCTCATGGAGAGTTCTAGCAGTCCATCGGACTACACTTACCTAGAACACTCTGCACATTTGTGCACATTCCACAATATCACAAAGATGTTTGCTGACAAAGTTTTAATGCCTTCTTTTTTGTAAATACAGAGATTCTTCCACTCCAAAAGACAAAATTACATTGTCACACATTTTTGACAATCTGTCTTTGTGCTCGTATCTACCTGTCAGTTCTGAGGATACGAACACCATCACAAATATTGTATTCAGTTTTAAGTCCCTCATTATTTGAAGGATGTCAATAAATTAACCCAAGTTCAGCAGAGGCTGCCAGGATGACTCCAGGGGCAGGAGCACTTGCCCTGTGAAAAGAGGTCAACCGTCTAGTGCATGTTCAGTCTGAAGAAGAGGCAGCTTTGGAGAAACTTAACATTTGCATGGAGGATACAGAGAAGACGAAGCCAGACTCTTCACTGTGGTGTGTAATGGGAAGATGAAAGACAGACCTAAATTAAAACAAGAGTGCTTCAAACTAGATGCATGGACATATTTTTTTTTCACCATGAGGACAATCAAGTATTGGAAGAGGTAGTGCAGAGAGGTTAACCAGTCTTCAACCTTGCAAGTCCTCTGTGAGAGCTTTTTTATATAATCTTGAGAATGATTGATTGATTGATGCAATATTTATTGTAACTCTAATGTTTTCTTATTTAATTAAAATGAAGTATTCAATTAAGTATTAACCCTTTTATTCAATGTACAAAGAAGTCTGTCATACCTCACTAAACTTTTCCCTTGCATTTCCTCTATCCCTTATTCCCTTTCTTTCCCAGGAGTGATAAATTTTAGGTTTCAAGAGTAAAACATTATGAATACAGTGTGGCTAACATATCATCAGTTTGAAAGGAAATGCTGATATTTTAATAATACATTTACTGCTCTGAAACAGAACAAAAGTAATAAATATAATTATTAAAATATCATGAAATAGTACTCTGAAAAAAAAACAGATTAAAATTTCTGTTTATGAATTGACATTTACACTTCTTGCATTCTACATTGAAAGATCACACAGAATAAAAAATGGAAATACTTCTGCATTTATAGACCTTTGAAAAAATGTTGGAATGGTTCTAGCATAAGCATTGTGGCACAAATTCATCAGCATTACTGAAACATCTTTGTTGAGTGACATACCAACATGTGGAACTCTAAGGAACTAAAGTCAAACAAACATTTTATTTGACCTTGTACCACTCACGCAACACATACCTGGAAAAGAGGCTCAGAAATTCTGTTCTTGAACAAGTGAGGGAAAAAAAAAATTTACAATTTGCAAGAAATAGGCAAGAAATGATCTGATGTTTACAATACTGAAGGATTTATTGCCCTGTCTTAAGTTTTTCCACTTGTTCTTAGTCCTTACTTAACTACAATTCTCCCAAAAAGTGATGACACAGTGCTACACAAATTCAGACTAGGATCATGTTACACATGTTCAATGAAGACTATATTGAACACTTGGGACATCTTACCTAGGGATGCAGTAAATCTTTTATGCCATGAAATGAAGTGGTTTCAACACTTAAAATTAAGCTTGGGTATATTTGGTTGCCTCTTTAAGCCATTACAAAATTATGGCTTTCACTCTTGATCACTTGTTGAAAATCACTGACCTATAGAGTGTTAGTCATTAAGATATAAATGCTATTTTTGGGTCTTAAAATCTACTGATCTAAAAAGTAATCTAAGCAATTTGGATGGTAGAAGTGCAAATCTATTCAGAATAACCATGTAAAC
This sequence comes from Nesoenas mayeri, assembly GCF_963082525.1. Classification (NCBI taxonomy): domain Eukaryota; kingdom Metazoa; phylum Chordata; class Aves; order Columbiformes; family Columbidae; genus Nesoenas; species Nesoenas mayeri. The sequence continues at coordinate 20,746,359 of NC_137548.1, read as the reverse complement.
TGCTCTGTTCCTGCAATAGGCTGGTATTGAGCTCTTTTATTCTACTACATTTGCTAATGTATACCAACTATTTCCCAGGGTACAAATAATTTGATGTTCATATTATTTCTCAAACCATTTCCAGTTCTCTATGCTGTTCTCCTCTTCTGAATAAGGAAAGCACTATTCATAAAATATAGCCTAACAAACAGTTAATAATACCAATCTGAAAAGTAAGTCTTTAATAGCTCCTATTAAGGAAACAAAAACAAAGTGATATAATCCTGCTATTCATGACCTGTTCATGAATAGCCAATGAGGGTGATTGTCAAAGAAACTGTAAGCTGATGGCTCGTGTCTGGGGCTCATCATAAGTAAATAAATATACAATGTATGTGACTCTCATACACTTTCTCCTTCATGACTTTGGACTGTAGTACATTTTTCTCTCTTTCTTAATCCTCAGTGACTTAAAAACAACCACCACGTATGCAATGAACAGCAACTCATTGTAATTGCAGGTGATGGGTGTGAGTCAGGTTTATATAATGTCATTGATTCTGCTATTAGCAGTAATATAAAACTTAAGAGCTTATACTCCACCATCCATCTGCAAGCAGACTTGCATGCTAATATTTCTATTGAGTAAATAGGAATAGGAGAGAGCTTCTTAAAAATGACCAGCACAAAATATCTTCATGGAAGAATAAAACATTTTTGAACAGATTTTGCATAGTTCCTTGAGAGTTTTACCTTTTTCCATTTCTCTTTTAAAAGTATTCATACAAAGACTCCCATGATAGTTTACTGGTTTGAATGCATGACACTTGAGTCTTTGAAATGACATTACAAGCTGTAAAATTCATTCTTCTTTCATTAGTTCCCCACTAGATGGGTCTTCATTTAATTGAAGACATTAAAACATACAGATTCTTTACTTACAGGGAATTGGTTCAGACAAATATTTAATGCCCAAACAGCCACCACACGCTGGAATGCATACCATCTGTTTTCTTCCATTCCTGTGTTTGTATAGCCAGCTTTCATAATGTAATTGACTTATTCACTAGGAAAATAAACTCTGATACCTATCTGCCAATTGTATTTGTCCATCTGTCTACCTGTCTGTCAGACTTTATCTGCAAGAATGGTTTAAAAGGGTAAGATTTTTCTGAATAATTTTGAATACACAAAAATTAATAGAAATATGCTTTCATTATAATAGTGTGGGCTTTTAAAAATCTTCCCTATTAAAAGTCATCAATAAATCCCTGCAGGTATTTTATGAAACAGAAAAAGAGAATACAGGTAACTTTAAATAATCATACTAAAATTTAAAATTACTGAAGTATTCATCAAGTATTATATACATTTTTATCAGTGCTTGTTGCCAGTTAACGTGAATAGAGTAAGCTGGATTTGGTCTGTTACATTCTAAAATGAATATGGCTGAGCTAAGAATTAAGTTCTGAATCATATGAGTAGTTCTTTTGATTTCTTTGGAATGCTTCTTCTGTAAAATTTGCCATTTTATTTCCTACAAAAACAAAAATCAAATGACTAGCTTTAAGTAAATTAGTTTAAATCAGAATCTATTATGGACTTTCTTATCTCTTGTCAACAAATCTAATTGCAAAAGAATTTCAGCAAAAATTCTAAAACATGCAATAGCAACAACAACAACAATAATAACAAAATAATGCAAGACACCAGACTGGATGATTCATGTGTAACTGCTTATTGTTGCTACCCATGAACATATATGCATGCTTACTGTAGAGTTTTGATTTTGCCATAATTTTAATGACGTAGAAAGATTCAAAATTTCATAACAAAAATCATATCATTAATATGTAATTAATTTTTTAAAAATAAATAAACAATAAGTTACAGCAGACTCAGAAATACTCCTTCTGTTCACAAAACCAAAGAGTAAAGTAGTTTTAAAACCAGATACTTGACCTGGAAACCTGTGGATCGATCCACATGTCATACTAGTTCATGCTACAGTTTATTGGGAGTACACCCTAAGCTACAGTATCAGGTTTTGCAATCACTGCAATCAGCCTTGTACAACACATCTGAGTGTTATTGTAGCAGTTTTCATGTGCACACACACACAAAAATACCCTTTTGTCTTATTTCAGCACAGTTTTCTAGTTTTAATAAAAGGAAGTTCCGATCAATTATGTTAAAATCTAAGCAATAATAAACTGTAAGTATGATTTTATTTAATTCTTAGTCACTTGTCTGTATTTAATAGTTGCCTAGTAGCTAGACTTCAGTTCTTAGTTTTACCTTCATTTTAAGGGTGATTTCTAAGTGTTATTCCTGATGGATATGAAGGCATTCCATCTTTGGAAGTGACAATCCTCAAACCAGGATACTGGGGCAGAGCCTAATGTATTATTACAGTTATTACAGTCATGTAAGTTACAGAGGACATATTGCGACTAGCTTTGAGGCTTTGTGGACCCATTTGGGAAATGATGAAACATCTCCTAGTGACTGGTATTATCCAGTGACTTACTTCAACAAGACAGTTATGGCCTGGCACCGCTGAACCTCATTGATCCTGCCTGAGTCCATAAAGCCTGAGTTTAAATCCATACATTTAAAATAATGTGAATGTTTATTTTCTCTGATATCTGATTTTCAGTTTTGGCAGTCTTAGTGGTTCCAAAGTAGCTAGGGCTCAGTTAAAATAACGATATATTCTAAATGAAAATTAAAATGTACAGCCATGAGCTTGCTCTGTTAGGACTAAATACCTCCTACAAAGGTGTGTATAGATACCACCTGCTTTAAGGACTAGTCAGAGCTTATCAGCACTTCAAAACTAAGGTGAGATTTTCTTAAAGCTTCCTTTTGGGGGTTATCAGGCATTTCTAAAAGCTGCTTTCAAATGTCAATAGTGTGAGCATGGAAATATTACCCTAGCAGCCTTTGAAAAATCAGCTACTTTTTGTAGAGGCAGCAAATTAACAGCAAATGTAATTTTCTATATTAATATCTTAGTATATTTGGTAAAATATATTCCTTGTTAATAATAGTTCCAAGGGAAGTTCCTCTCCTTATTAACGTATTGTTGCTCTTGGATGAGACCATTTCTCAGTGGAACATGAACCTACCCCCAAAAGAAAGCAAAGAAGAATTTAAGGCCAGGTTGTGTGACATACAGCATGATTACATGGCAGTCACTGTATACAGAAATATAACTTCAGTAGCATAGATATCAGAATTGACTAAACATCTTAATATTTATTCATTTTCCAGACAGATTTCACAACCTGACTGTGCTCTGTGCTGTCTCAACTACTATCCAGCTTACTACTTTAGAAATGCTTGAAGTTGTGCTGGTGACTTTAGGAAATACAGTCTGTAACTTAGCAACAATATAAAACCAGTGTGTCACTTGTAGGATACAGCAATTTTATTCCAGTTTATTCCAGTTATTCCAGTTATCAGCATCTATGAAATCAGAACATTATTTGGAGGAGCCTAATGCAGGCAATAAGGCTTAAAAATGTTTGCTTTACAGATAAAGAAAAAAAAAAAAAAGGCAAATAAGAGCTTCAGGAAGTTACATCATTCATTATTTCATCTCTGAGGTTTGTAACAATGAGAAGATTCAAAGATGTGATAAACTATAAACTATCAAGTGCTCATGATAAACTACAGAAAGTCACCCTCTGAAAGTAAAGCCAAATAAACAAATGATATTAAAAATTCCTTTATGTAGGTCCCACATATTTTTTTTCCTTCTGATCACTTTAATTATAAACAACATACAAACTTATATTGGTTAAAAATCCTTAACAATAAAGACTCATATGTTTAAAGCAGTGATAGTAATAAACCTACTGAGTAATCCTAGATAATAATAGATAGCAGATAACACCCTTGGTTATGTCATAGCTAATAAAAATTTTGGGCAGAGCGACTGTTTGGAATACCTTGCATCTGGCATGGGCCAAATCTAAAACTCTTCCCCCAGCAAAACTGACTAGTTCAAAGGAGACTTGAATAATGAAAGATTCTGCAAGGAGTTAGCTCCTGTGATATGGAAAATGGGACTGAAAATAGACACCTGTACCCACCCATTCTCAAACTACCTTGTAGGTCATATTAACTCAGTCTGAATTAATTTCTTCCTGTCAGCCAGATAAAAAATTGATAGGGGAAATGGAATATAGCTCCCTCTCCAGGGGGAGGAAGGAAAGATTTTTTACTGTTTGTGTTCATCACATAAAGGCTCACTGAGTAAAAAATATATCTTGCTAGCATATCAGCAGCTATTAGAATAGAACATCATTTAAAAGCAAGGTCTAATTAGCAATGCTTATAAGCTAAGGTTATGAAATTCAAAATTTACCCTTTCGTCTCCAAGAAAAATTAATTTCAATGATTTATTCCACTTTGCACAAATTCTTTACTTATTGCAATTTTATGATTATCTAATCAAGTTATTAGATATCAAGGCAGTTATCATGGCAGAATTACATCCTGGGAATACATGCTGCCTAAAACTTAAATATTCCACTACAAAAATGCCTTTGTTGTATGGCAGCAAAGGGAGAGGTGGTAAACGGCCTTCTAATGAAAAAAAGTTTAGGAAGTTGCAACTGAGAAAATGTACACTTAAACGTTATGTGGTTAAGATCTCTCTGAATCAAACTCTATAAAGTTCACTGAATCCCTATGAAACTCCCATTCACTGAAAAACTTGCCAGCGCTGATGATAATTTATGTATAAAATGTATTTGTCAAACAGAAAGTAGAGCAGATATGTTGAAGTCACAGTATTACTACTACTTAGTATATTCTAATTCAAGTAACTTTTCTTGTGATTTTCCCCTACTTACTTTGATTGAATTAATAGATTAGATATATAGTAAAGTATCACAATGTGACACAGAAGACTTTATAGAAAAGGCTGCCTCCATTCTCATACAAGTGAGAGAGTGAGGAAATATTTTAGAAAATCAGAAATGCCCAGTATTATTTTTTAAAATACATAACATTTTTTGTCCAAATTCAGAATTGCTGTATTTGATGTTGTGTATGTATGTGAAGTATGAATATAGGATGTTAATTTTACATAGCTCACTTTCTGAGTTATACGTGGTTTCATTTGAACTCTCTCCACTGAGAAGCAGCAACACTAGACAGCTGACTAACATCTACAGATAGTGATTTTTCTGTCAGGTGAACACACTTCTAGGTGCATTTCACAAGCAATGAGATGCCATTACACTAGAGAAAGGCAATACCAGGCAGGTCTCACTAAAAACAGTGTAAAATGTATGAAATGGAAGCTCTGTCCACATATATTCCTACATAATTTTTTGTTTGATATCTGTAAGTACCTGTCATGGAGGCATGCCAAGAGGACTCCAAGCAAATAATAAGATTAAGCCAACATTAATTCAGAACCAAAACTGAAACTGAAATCAAAACCAAAACACAGACTGAAACCAAATGACAGAAGCCAATGCAAGTCCGGGGTGGGGGGTGGCGGGTAGGAGAAAGGGTAGCAAGTAGTCCAAAATCAGTCAGGACTTTGGCAGCATTTAATAAACTGAAGGTTTGATATACCAGTTGGGGATGCTATTACTGTATGACCATGCAAGAATGATGATTCACAGCCTGCACCCACTTACTCACAAAGCTAAGAGGCCTGTTTCACTCAAGGGAAAAAGAAATAATCACTCCCCGAGGAGAACGTGAGGCCACTCAATCCTGGGAAGTCTCCTTAGATGGCATCCCTGATCTCAGCGGAAGACTCTGTTCACAGTCACTCTGCTCTGAGAAGACCACTTAAAGGGGCTCTTCAGTGGTGGCCCAGTTTTACAGCACAGGCAGATCTGGCTGTGGTCATCACAAGCATGGTCCTAAAACTTCTCTGGGTCTGGGCATCCTCTTGACTGAGGACCTTGACTATTGACTAAGAATCCTGCTCCTCCTGCTCCCCCAGCTGGGGTGATGTGAACGTGAGAAGTCACCATGACCCAGGGTGGGGGGATGTGATGGTCAGCATCAACAAAGGTACATATGTGAGAACAGGCACCATGGGCACAAAACATGCTAAAGAGCCATCGACTGCCTTATGGAAAGTCCCTGGGGGGTGTGCAGCCACCACAGTACCATTCAAATAAAGTATACAATCCAAAGACTGTGCTTGACCTATAGTTTGCAATCAAAAATGTCTGAAGTCAATGGAATTTATTGTGTAAGATAATGCTTTTTGCACGAGCAAGGCTAGAAACCCAGTCTAAAGGATTTTATTCCATTCTTTCCTTTGAAAAAGGTTCAATACTGAGATGAGTAAATGAGAACTGTAAGTAATAAATGCTTTTAATGGAAGCCGACATTCATTTTTCAAAGCTATTTTGCAACTCAGCAAGAAAAAATTAATGGATAGGATTGTGGGGTATTTAAGAAAAGAAGACACAGCAGTATGAAGGTTAGCACTATAAGGATCTTAAGAAATTTGAGAGCTATAGTCTGTCCAAAAGTTCTGTCCAAAATTGCTTAATTTGGCCAAAAAGAATGGAAGATTAAATGTGTGAAAACAACCTGAAATAAAGGATATAAATATTTTCCAATGATAACATAGTGCAAATAATTTCCTAATGACTGAAAGAAAGGGGTACTCCATAGCTTATGTAGTTTAGAAGTGGACTGATAAAAACATTAATCAATATATTGAAGGAAAAAATTCTATGATAATTCCAGAGACACAGACATCTGTTATATAACCAAAGATAAATTTTATCATTCTGATTACCATTAGTCCTTGTTGCTGAAGAGCCTTTTCAACACAAGTCAGCTTTCTCTAAAACATTATATATATGCATATCAAGTCACTACAACAATTTAACCTTAATTCTCTTGCATACTTTTTTAAAGTCACAGAAATTGACCAGATCTTTTATTCCCATAGAGATAGATTAAATAAATAGAAAACAAAACAAAACAGAAATCCCTGACAGAATCTTAGAGAAACAATTTTTGTATCCTGTGACCACTGTTGACTGTGTGCCCCTTTTGTGGTCTACACTATGTGTTAAGGCCAGAAAGACATCACAGACTGAGTTGGAAGGAAAGTTGATACTGATTTGAAATATCAAGTTATCCTGTGTGGACATATTCCATTCCCCTACTGACCAATTTGTGTAGTACAGTTTATCCTAATTTTTGTCCTGCTCTGTGCTTATCTTCTGCATAGAAATATTATACTGAATTATAAGCCAGTGTGCCAAAAATTTAGTTCAAGAGGACGGGGGATGGCTTTGAATGATTACTGATGTATAAAATATTCCAGGCTATAAAGATCAGATGAAATTATGGTCTCTTTACAAATATTCTGCTAGCAAAAAAGCAATCAAATTAGTTGCTTTGGTGACACTTGCCCAGCATTGTCCATGTATCCTACAGATAGTATTCATCTCATTCTTGAATAGCACGAAAATCAACTACAAACCAAACAGGAACTCTATTCCTCACTTTCACTTAGGGAAGTGTTAGTTGTGTTTAAAAGCAGAAAAAGTAAAGGCACATGCAACTCTTTTTGTCAAGGCAAATATTGTTCAACAATCTAGTGTGTCAAACAAGGGTGTGTCGGGCCAGGATCAACATGTTGCAGCTATTATCATGAATACCTACCAAATGCCTGCAGGGATGGAAAATGTGATACACGATAGATCACTGGAGATGAACAGAGAGGGATAACGGGTGTTGGAAGATGTTCTCCCCAGCTCCCTCCTGCTTTTCTTTACAGAGCAAGAGTGTGGGGGAAATCAGGGAAAAAGTGTGACATAAGTGGCTACTTTTGTATGCTGCATTATCTTATTGATAGTGCTGTATTTACATTAATATTAATTGAATTAATCTTGATCAACCTCAAAACAAATGAGTGAGTGTTAGGACCAACATCCAGCATTTCATCCTAAGTGTAATTTTGTTTATAAAATGGTAAAGAAAACATTTGTTCAAGAAAGCCACTATTCAAGGAAAAATTCCTGGTTTTAATCTTGCATCATAAAACCCTTGTCATAGAAGAAAAAGCTTATTGCAGGGGGATAGGAGATTACATAGAGTACAAGGATGAATGCATGGTACTAATTCATGTGTTTGCAGTTTCTAAAAATTATATGTGACTCTAGTGCTTCATGAAAACAATAGAATTCCTATATACCCCACAGGCAGACAGATCTACAAAATTTTAGACAGGAAAAAAGCAGCCCTCCCCTCCCTGCCCATACCCAATGCCACACATCTATGTAATTTGGATTTTAAAGTTACATATTTCTTGAAGGAATATTAGAGTCCTACCTTCGAAAATACTTCAAAGTCTCAGAAATTTCAGAGCCCTCAACTCCTGGCATGATATTTGTTTCATTTTGAACACTGCTATGAAGAATTAATTCATAAGAGCTTATACATTGATAGAATCTTCTTCTTATTTTACTGGCAAGATTTTCCCGTGCTTCTCCTGGGACTCATTTATTCTGTCCCAATGTTTCTTTCTGGGAAACATGGAAATTAGCCTTTACCGATTCAGTGTTTTCTCTAAATACCATGCTTTCATAATTTCTCTAGAGAAGTTTGACTGTTGCTGTGAGCTTACACTTATAACAAGAACTGCATCTTCTGTCCTGAAAGCATATTCTCTCTAGTAGTCGTAGCAGCCCTTGCATCTATGACCTTCTTTACAACATCTCTAACTTTTCATGACAATTAGCCTATCAGCACTCTTTAAATTACTTTCAAAATGGTACTCTGAGATATATAACATCTCTACCTAACACTGCCATGCAGAATTCATTTTAAAGACTGTAACAAAAGACAGCATTCAAAATGTAAAGAGACATGATAAATGTAATGTTTCCATGCATTAATTTTCTTCCAATCCCTATATAAAAATACATTACTTTTGAGGTTCACAATCTATAGCAATGAACAGCATAAAGAGAGGGAATGAATCAAACAGAAAAAAAAAATCTGTGTTTACAGTGAATGTATCGCTTTTTAAAGAAGCACATGCTTGTGAGGTACTCAGTGACATAGTCTCTTTTGCCAAATTAGTGAACATGAACACCTTTGTCATTTGCAAGAGAGGTAAAAAGTATGACTGAAGGTAAGAGCTTCAGGTTATGTGACCTGTAGCAATGTAAATACCACTGTGCAGAGAAGTCAGAAAGAACATCCTGGTCTGGGAAGGAGAGAAACGTAAAAAGAAAACTGTATGCATTAGTCTTAGAATCATAGACTGTTTTGTATTGTAAGGGATCTTTAAAAAACATCTAGTTCCAAACCTCCTGCCTCAGACAGGGAAAATGCAGCAGGTAACACTAAGCGATGGGACAGAAGTACTGTTGTTGACAGGGAAATTGATCCAAACAGGACTACTTCAGAAATAAAGGCCATATCAACAGTGACTCAGTAGAGCTTTCTTTCAGTATTGTATGTTTCTAAATTAGTAATGCAGCATCTATTAGTATTTTTCACAAGCTTATTAAAGATAAAAATGTGTTAAATAACAACAGTAGAGATACCCTACCTAAAGAAAATCAAAACAAAACAAAACAACAAAAACAAAAACCCAAACAAAGCAAACAGCAACAAAAAAAATCCACTAAGGGTTTATCTAGAAAGAAGTAAATGTTGGATATAGTTTGCTAAACAAAAGTAAGGACAGTTACTCTTGTCATAGCTATCCCATTCTGAGTATTTATCTACTCTCCCATATTCTTAAAGTAACCATCACTTGCCTTGATAGAGAACAGAAATACCACTAAGATCACTGTCTACAGTAGCATCATCCAAACATTATATTCAAGGATTATATAAATAATGAGCATGATGTTTAGTCTTTTATGAAGCTTCTTATTTTTATGTGGTCACAGAGTTAGGTAAAACCAGAACAAATCTAATCTTCCTATATTAAATGGGAAACCACTAATAGCCCTCTCTTTTAGCAGGATAAACTGAGATACAAGAAGTTCAGATGAGCACAAGGAATGCCAAGTACTGATACGCTGCATAATCAACAAGGCTACTATTCCTGGAAACTATGGGAGATCTTTCAGGAAAGTCTAATCTAGAAGTCTCAGGACAACCAGGTATATATCAATCTCAGCCAGTGTATTAGAGCCCCGCTGGAAAACCCGGGAGGCCTAGTTCTTCAGTCTTGATCCTCATGAAATCATACCTACCTACACACACGTGAGAGATTTATGTGTGGTGTGTCTAGACGTGAATGACTACCCAAGGTTCAGGGAAGTTCAGCATCTTCTGAATTTTTTTAGGTTTGCTCATCACTGATTGGTAGCATGCCCATGTACATTCTGCAAGATGCTTATCAGAAGTTTTTTGCATGCATACCATGTGTTGAAAAATTCTAGTGAAATAAGCTCCTCAGCTGTCAATCAGAAAAGTCACCATTACTCTTATTGTTATTTTATACAGTTGAGAAAAACTGAAAGGTCCAACTATGGACAAAAATTTCTACTCTGTATTGGGTTCTACAGTTCAGCCACAGAGCAAAGAGACAGTCTTTTCTATAAAACTTAAAGTATTTAAGTAAAGGAAAAAGAAGACATTAATTTATCCTTCCTAAAAGCTTGAAACCTTTTAAGGATGGACTAAAAAGAAATCTGTGACTTAGAGACATCCATGAACAGAAACAAAGAAAAAGATAGGTTAGATAGGTTACCTAGAGAACCTTTTTAAATTTTGAATGTTATTGACCTTCAGAAATAACAAGACATACTATTTCCCTAGTAACAAAGCAATATTAATATCCACTACATTATACAGATGAGGAACTCATGAGTATAAAAGACATCTTAGTTGATTGCCTTCAGTAGCTGAATCAACAGCACTGACTCAAGGGCTTACTCATAGTCACTCCTTTTTCAGGAAGAAATTTTTGAAATTATAACTTCCTATATCTGATCCTGTTTCAGAAGCAATCATTTTGGACTGATGCTAAAATGCTTAAATAACATGTCAAATGTGTGGAGAATAGCATTTTCACTATTTTCATCCTCTTTTCAAACCACATAACAAGAATATGGAACAGCATATGCAAAACAATGCATGAATAGTTTTAGGAGGGGAGGGAGGTGCAGGCCTGTGTAGAAAGAAAGGTTATCAGCAGAAGACATGAAGTCCAGTTTTAAGTTACCGAATGCTCATTTTTGCTTTAACATTATTATCCCTTCTCACTAGTAGGACTCAAAAGGAAGAACATCAAAAACTCCTTTATTAGCATTTCCTTTATGTACATTACCACACCATGCACAGTTTGGAACAGAGTCCTAGGCAAACATACATTTCCACTAGTAATAAAACTGGTTGCAATTTAATGACATCAAGTTGCATAGGATTTTTCTAATCAAAATTACCAAAGTCTGCACTTTCACTCTGCCTCCAACCTCATAACACCTCTTATGAAGGAAGGTTTGACCACATCTTCTGAAAACAGCCAAGGACCTCTCAATGACTTTCAATCACTATGAGTTTTATCAGTGTAGGAATTTTAGTGAATATTTAGAAAATTCCCAAAACATTGGAGTAGCTGCTAAATAAATTGCAGCAATAATAAAAATAGGTTTAGTGCACTGTCCCTCAAACAATGACATTTTTACTTTTTTCTTACATCTGACAGAGGAGTATGACTAGTACGGAGAGAACAATTGATCTGTATCTTACCAATCTCCCATTAAAAATCTGAGGAATTACTTGCACTTTCCTCACATCATGTTGTGGTCATCTGGACTAATCCCATAAAATCAACACTCTTGAACTTAAACAGATCAATGCCTCAAAGGCTAAAATACTGCTCTTCTGAGAAAGTGATGAATGCCAGAATCTGACAGAACATTACTTACTGGCGTTTTCAATTACAGTCTTGTTGCTAGACATCAGATTCCAAAGCAGAAGCTCCTTCTTTGCATGAGGGACCAGATGAGTCTTACACTCCTTCTAAAATATCTTGTTTGTGATCAATAAAAATGAAAATATATTCATTCAGAAATAAAATTCTATATCCAGATTTGTACAATAAAAAATATTTGCAGTTTTCTAATTTAGTATCTGCTTGTTTTCTTGAGCTTATTTATTTTATCACTTGTTTTTTAAAATTGATCATATATCCACAACTCTCTTCCAGCATATCAAATGCAGAACCCACCAATTTGAAATGATCTTTTATATAATATCTGAAGATCACATTTGTTTTGGATTGTGAGCTCATTTGGTTTTGGAGAGTGAAATTTAACACATGGAGAACAGTTATTCTTTGAGAAGCCCTGGAAACACAGAAATATTTCTAGACATAATTCTGCCTTCAGCCACATTCATACAGCAGTAAATCTAGAGATACTCCAGGTTTACAGGGGTATAAGGAAAAATAGAATTTGATTATTTTCTTTTTTCTCATTTGAGATCTTGTTACTTTGGCAGTAGAATGGGCCAAGGTGTGCTAACAAATCCATTGATAAAGAAAGAAAATGTTCACTCTTTCCATGCATATTGGGTAGAAAAATATTGTTCAATACTCACATTCACAGGGGAAAGGAGAACAGATGTAGAAGAGACATTTTATATCTTTGTGGCTCTGAAAGTTATGGTGATAACAATGCCACTTATACATATATTTATCCCCAATGCTTATAACTGTGATTCACTCTAACTTCCCAACTGTTCAGGCATGTGGGTATTTGTTACAGTAATACAAGCCCATTGCCACTCAAATTTATACCACATATTTCTTTTTTATTTCTTTTCTGGCAAACAGCCCAAATCCACGCAGCAGGTGCTGTCTCAGGAATGTCACCGTCTAATAAAAGTACCGTAACATAACACAGAGCCAATAAAAATGTCTTTGCATAGACTTTGCTTTTCCTGACAGACTGGATTCCTAGTAAGACAATGTCTACAAAATCTAAAAAAATATGAAAATATAAGCTTTGTCATTAAGTGGATACTTTTTTCTCCCTTGTTCAGGCAATGAACTCAGATATCAGGTGACAGAGGCTGTGCAAGATTTGTACAAACCTTTCTCTGTCAGCAAAACAACCAGGGAGATGGGGAGCCCTGGCATTGCATGTTGTTTTCATTATTTCTTGGCCAGAACTGTGATTTCATTCAAGGCTGGATAAAGGATTTAATAAATGGAAATACAATTAAAACAAAAGGACTGGGGAAATCAACAATTGTTGGGTATAAGATTTGCAGATTAATTTTATGCATAAGATCTGCATGGATGTAAGTCATGAACATTGTATTTGTTAGGTGGATGCTTTTATTTTTCTATTTTGTAATGTAGAGCACTTCCAGGCAGATCTAATTTGAGATATGATTTAAATACCCAGTACTTCATAAATCCTGTATACACAAAACTAATTAGCAGTTCAAGCAAAGGAAAGATTTCAGCTTTCAGCAATATTTTAGAGGCCGTGAGACTGGGAAAAGAAGTCATTAGACATCAAACTGAAATGCTGAAGTGCAGACACAACAGTATTTTCAAGTTGGGTGCACAAACAGTGGCAGTACATGCCTAATGACTATTTATTTCAGCTACAGCTGCTATTCAAATTGACTTTTTAATTTTTTTCAAAAAAAGACATTCAAAACAAGCTTCAGAAGTGGAGCATGCTTAAGATATTATATACAAGAGAATAGTATAAGACATAAATACATCTATTTGTTCTTTTAAAACTCTGTGTATCTGTCTCACTCGGAAAGCCTTTCAGTACTCAATCAGTTCTGGCTGTGCAGGATATTTTAAAAATGTCACAAGATCAAAAATGTTGAACTTTGGTGCACAAAGGTAGATATTTAGTTAATCACTTAACATGAAGTATAGTATTCACTGTAGTATAACAGGTCATTTTCAAATACATGGCATTACATTTTGAGAATTTCTAGCAGAATGTACCTCTGCTCAACCCAATGCAAATCCTTATGCAAATCAGAAAATTCACTTTTGCAAAATGAATGTACACTGGTCAGGTTCTTTCCTCTGTAAAATCATCATTTAGCTTTTGAATTGTAGATTAAAATTGTAATTTAAAATTTGTATCAAGATGTCAAACCACCTTAGAAACAGTAATTATATTTCAGAATCTGTTGATAGAATAAAAATAATCATAAACACTATAAAGATGGAAATATTATACGAAAACAATTTGCTACAGGGAAGTATGCTTGTTCAAGACAGCAATCTAAACATGAATATATAACTCCCAGAACTAAACAGGGCTTAAGCACAATTTAAACAGTAAAAACATACTTAAAATTTTCCCTGAGTCAGGGCCAAAACAACTAAGTAGTTTCCCCAGATTTCCACAGTGACCCAAACACCCTATTAGTATGCTTTTTTCTAACTTTTTGGTAGTACTACCTCTAATAACAATGATCTACTCATCTTGTATACACTGGGCTCTGCAGGGGAAGAAAAATAATTATTGCAGGGCAAGATAGCACAGACTGGTGGTCTTAAATTAAAATATTAACTGCCTTTGAAAGTTATTATTTACCTGCCAAAGCCTCAAGTACAAATCTTAAATATGTCAGAAAATGTTTCATTGAAGATCACATCAAATATAAAGCTGCATCAGCACTTAGCAGCTGTGGGTTTAGTTAGAAATTAAGAGCTGCTAGTTTTAGTCCAGAATTGCTGATCAATTCTGATTTTCTTTCAAATGTATGTTTTCACTGGCATATAGCTCTGAGATTTTCAGTGTACTCTGACACACACAGGGTGCTTGATGGGGAACCACTTTATTGGTTTTGTTTGTTCTTGGCAGAAGCAAGCAATGTATAAAGGAAACACAAGTAACCTTTCAAAGAAGTGGAAATTGCTAAGACACTTCCGCTTTTCCATTTCTTTCTCACTCTTTTTTTTTTTTTTCTTTAAATCTTTACTTAGAAAACACAGAGCTTTTTCTGTGCTAACTTTAATTAATGGAAACAGTTCAGTGAGAGAGAAAATGCCTGAAGGGAAGGGTTTACTTTCCAGTAAGGACTTTGCATTGCAAGTAGCTGAGAAAGGATTTTGTTTTCCAGTGGTACAGCAAATTATATAAGCCTCAGTTCTAAAATCTCTCTATCTGATGAAAATTTTTCTATATATTTGAAAATCAGAATTAATTGTTTTCCTAGCTTTATATATAAGCTAAATTTCTGTTGCTGTTGTGTTATTATTCATAGTATGATGGTGTCTAGAGACTTAAATGAGATATCAGGTTCTCATTTTGTTAGTTCTGTATATGTATATAATGAAACATAGTCCTGATAAATCTTCTCTTTTTAAAGGAATTATTAGAAAAAAGTAAATACAAGAATCAGATAACAATAGCAAAAATCTCCCCTACATGATGGAACTTTATGATACTCAGTATAATCTCTATCTATTACAATAAAATACGTCATGCAAAGTTGGGTTTATGTAGTATAGGAGATGAATAAGTCCACCTTATGAGTTTATTTCTGTCCTGTGCTTTTATAAGTAGGCTGACTTCAGCATCAAAACCATGTGAACTTGTTGACTGAAGCAGATGGGCAGAGCAATGTTTATTAGTTTGTAGATGAGTATAAACTTAAAGGTGAATGTGACTTGTCTAGTTGAATATTAATGCACAAATATATTTATATGCTACTAAATATCAAACCATCTGAGCACTTCATAATGCACACTGTGTAGTTGCATCTCTCCTGTGAGACAGGTAATTGTCATTTACCCCTTTTACAAATAAAATTAAAATTAAAGGAAGCTTGACAACTGCTGACTGAATTAAATTCCTGTAGGACTGAATCATCTTTCTCATCTACAGTTATCATATAGTTAGAGACACAGATGGAATTAATGAGTTAATTCCCATGAGCTTTAGCTGATAAAGTTTTTGCTATTGATAAATTGATAGACATAGCTTTCTGAGAGTTTTCATTTTATAAGCAAATACGTGTGAGGAAAAATCTGGAATGAACGGAAATAAAACAGACTGATAGAAACACGGACTGTTGGTAAGTATACATATGTCATCATGCTATATTTATGAAAGAAGTCACTTCCCACTTCTGAAAATCTGAATCATCAGCGTCAAGAATATTTTTTCTACAGTAGTTCAATTGCTTAGATTTTTTCCCCTTAAATTAATTTTTGTTCCTGATTTTTATTATGTAATTTTTAAGTTTTATGCTTGTTATACATCTGAGAAAACTCTTTTAGGCAAGAATCTTAAAAATATTTGGTTTCAATAAATAGTTTTCTTATAAAATTAATTGGAGAAGTGTGTCAGATTTTGAGGAGAGGAGATAAGAAAATAAAAGGAACAAGAATGAGAAGAAGGGCAGGGCAGGGCAGGGCAGGGCAGGGAAGGGAAGGGAATGTATTTTGAATTAGCACAGGAGGTTAGGGAATAATTTCCAATGTCCCCATGTTTTCCTGAAGAAATCTGAAATGTAATTGTAAATATACGTACAGAACAGCTGTGACAATTTTAATTGTTTGTTAGTTTGGTTCTCTTTTATTCATTCCCAGCTTTAGTTTTCTGTATAAACGAAGTGAATATCCTCTAGCTGTTCAAAAACATACCCATAGGGCTTTCTTCCATCATTTGGGCAGTCAGGCATGTTTGTGGAATTTTACAAACTGCTACTAGGAATTGGGACTGTGCTGGTACATGAGTATTTTTCCATCTGTTCCATTGTGATTTACCCAAATTCCATGCAGATAAAGAAGAACTGTTACATCTGACAGACCTCCCTAGGCTGCACTATAAACAGCAGGAAAGACCACCTGCTACACAGAAACTTATGTTACATCAAAGCAGCAAGGATGGCCCAATCCCAATCAGATGGCAGCAGAATTCTTAACCAGAGCATTTGTCTGGTGACTTAGAAAAATTTAAAAAATAGACCTGTGGACTAGACATAAAAAGCCCTTTCAAGGATTCTCCAGAGAGGTTTAACTATTTTTCATAAAATATAATGAGTTTAGAATTGGTCTCAACTGCTCTTAATAATCTGTTTATCTATGTATTCCCCCCAGATTTTTTTCAGTTATGTATTATAGTTTCATCAGCCTTCATTTAAAAGAACTAAAGACCAAACCTTCCCAAGCCAGTGGAACATAAGGCAATTCACTATCATGATTCAACTTAATCCTTTGGATAAAACGAATTATTCTTACAAAGAAAAAAAAAAAATACAAAGTCTTGATAATGAACAGAAATTGAGCCTTTGTTTATGTAAGGTCTTCTCTCTTTAAATACTTTTTTCTGCCTTCAGGTAGGGAGTTTCCTAGAATAGTGGTGTATTATGGTTTATTATATTTCTGAAAGCAGTGCTTGCTGAAGATAGTAGAGTAAATGTGTTAGAAAACAATCCTTTTCATGTTCTGTTATTTACATGTTTAGAACATCATCTCTACAAGTTTCCTAACATGTCTCAAAACTGGACCACTGAAAATAAATCAGTCCACATTTTTGTTTTTACTGTTCATCCCATTAGCTGGAAATGTCAAGGTAATGTTCAGAAATTTTGTGAGGTAGACACTTGGGAATGAGACTGCAACTACCTAGGCATATCCCCTGAGCCACAGAAGACTCATTAGAGATTAACAACTCAAGAGCTGTTGACTATTGGCCTGGGCTGGATTCACACCAACAACTTAGAGGTGAAAAACTCCATATGCTCTTACCAATCCCATGAGCAATCAAATCCCTCATATTTTACACCTGGACTGTTTAATGAATTGTTGCAATAACAGCAGGGCTGGGGAAATTGTGTTCTAATTAATATAATGTTGCATGATCTCAACCAGCTGTGTTTAAAATGAACAAAACCAAAATTGTGTTTTAATTTGCTCTAACAAAGGAATCAACTTAATAAGATTTTGGGGATTTTTGTTTGTTTGTTTGATTGGTTGGTTGGTTTGTTTTGTTTTTTGTTTTTTTTACTTTCCCCCATCTCAAAGTGAATCTCTGATAACTGAAGTGTGGACACGCTGAGACTAGCTTTTCTTGAAACAGAACCTTTTAACGGAAGACAAGGTAAAACTAAAAAGAGCTACATAGAATGTGCATTTGAACACCATGTTCAAGGCTTGGCACCACGTTCAAATAATCTTAAATAAGAAGAGCAGTAATGAAACTGTCATTTCTATAGCAGTGCATAGGTTAGTCCACCCTCTCTTGCAAGCTAGAAATATTGCATAACAGAATTGACATGACAAGCCTTAACAAAGTTGTTTGGTATCATTTTTAACTGAAGTGACTGAAACACTGCTGGTAAAAATGAGAGAAGTTTGCAGGAAACCCTATAAGTTCTCATGGGTTTATCATTTTGTTACATTCAATTGTTTATACCTATATGCAGGGCGTACAGAAATGAATAAACCAAATGCACTCATGTAGAGAGATGTTCTTCTGAAACTCTGTCATTCCAGAATCTAAGATCAAGTTCTGATTCAAATAAAATGCATTTTAATCTCCGAAAATCTGTATGAAATATAAATATTTAATATGCTTTCCAGATAATCATACTGAACCACTTGAAAATTGTGAATAAATGAACCAAAGAGGACTATTATGCTCCTATTTGAATCATTGTAATCTTATTTCTTTGATTAGGCTAATCTAAAATTTTAGCTAGTGAAGACCAAAAAAAAAGATCTGTGTTCTGATTGGCCAAGCACATTTAACTTTCATTTTAATTTAAAATTGAACCAATAACAACAAAACCCAAATATAGTAACCATCACTGGTATTTAATATTAGATCTTACTTTTGATGTAGTGATATGTAGTGTACATTCAACAAGCAAGCACAGAAATGAACTTTCTCTCATGAGAAATCAGGTGCTGCTGCTGTGACTTCTGCTTTCTTACACTAGTCATGTAGAGACAAATTGTTGGAGTGGAAAGAATTTACAACAATCCTTAGGAATATTTGCATTTGGAAAATTAATAGTTAAAAGCAACTGGAAAAGAAGGAAAGAAGAAACTATAGGGTCTACAAAAGAGAAGCTGTTGGTTGTTGGGTTTTTTGTCTTTTTCACAGAATCACAGACTCATATCATAGAATGACTGGGGTTGGAAGAGACCTCTGGAGATCACCTGCTAGAGTAGGCTCATCTAGAGTAGATTCCACAGGAATATGTCCAGGCAGGTTTTGAATGTCTCCAGAGAAGAAGACTCCACAATCTGCCTAGGCAGCCTGTTCCAGTGCTCCGTCACTCTCAAGACAAATAAATTTCTCCTCATATTCAGATGGAACTTCCTATGCTTCAGTCTGTGCCCATTGTCCTTCATCCTGTCATTGGGCATCACTGAAAAGAGTCTGGTCCCATCCTCTAAACACTTAGCCTTGAGATTTTTATAAGCATTGATAAGATACTCTCAGCCTGCTCTTCTCCAGGCTTTCTCAGGCTTTTCCTCTGAGGCAGGACTCAAAGAATAAAATAATGAGCCACTACTAATGTAAGTCAAATTATATCCTGCAGTCTGCCATACACTTATCTCGCAAGTCTTATTAGAATGTGCTAAGTAGCCTGCAATAACAACAGCAAAAAAAGAACCTGTCAGTCACTTTCTTCTAAAAAAATATTTAACTCAAGCATTCTCTGGTACTAGAAAAACAACACAAAACAACACCAGTGTCCTACATACGTGCTCTAATTGTCAGACTATCTTGTGGTTTTATATTTCTAAGTAGAAAAGCATCAAAAGACTGAGAAATATTTCACCCTGAAGAGCAGATGGCAAGATGATTGGAAAACCTTTCTGAAAAGTTGAGAAAAATATGGTTTTGAAACATCGGAGCTAGATGAGTGCACTTAATTCAGCTTTCATGCACTCTCTGTGCCTGCTTTACTTCTTGCATCTCCTCTTTCTGATGGTGGAGATGTGTTAGGCCACTAAAGATGCCCTTTTTTTCTTGCTTCTTTTTTGTATGCTGGTCGTCAGTGGAGCAACTCCATTTTTTAGACACGTAAAATTTGGATTCAGAAATGTTCTGGCCAGTTGATACAAAATATTAACCAGCTATAATTCACTCTGTTGGTTTAAATATCATCAAAAATTGTTATGCATTAATTTTGAATGAGCAGGCTATATGCCAAGTCATGTATCACCTGTCCTTCTACAATTGACATAATGCCAGCATTAAAACTCCATAACATATACCCTGGTTAATTTAACAGGAATGTAATTGTCCGATCTGAATCAAATATGTACCGTTGGATTATTCTCTGAATTTACAGATGAAGAAACCACAGTTCTTGTTATCATTCTCCTTGCTCTGATTTGTTTAAAATGCCCGTAGCAGAATATAAAGAGGTTTTTAATTTTGTAAGAATGTGAAAAAATATTTTTAAAATATTTTTAACTTCATTCAAAATATTAATTTGACTTCAGTTTCAGGCATGGATATTAAACTGAATCAGAAACTTAATTAGTTGTTCAGCCTAATTCATCAACTAAATGCACATGCATTGTCTTTTACTGAGATATCAAAATGGTCTTTTGAAATTTAAGCATCCAGCTGTTACAACACCAGTTTTCATTAGGATTCATTCCCCAATTCTTTATATGTCCCCAGAATTAACATCTTTTACATACAAAGACCTTAAAAATGTGAAAAAATTCTGTATTTGAAACAGCAAAATATTACTCAGGTTAATTCTTCCCTTACATTTAATCTGTAAAGGCAAACCTGCTACTTCATTCAGGGCATTATCAGAAGGTGTTTATGTATTTCTGGTTTTATAGCATACTATAGCTATCAGACTAATTTATAGTCAATATAAACCTAACTACAGAGCCTTTTTGAATGTCTCCAAAAAGTAATATGTAATGTTACGTGTTTGCCTTGGCATTGTAGTTTCAATTAGACATTATAAAATCCATGTCACAGAGCACAGTTTGAACAAACACAATCTGAAAGTACTTAAGGCAGTATCAAGGAGGTTCAGAATATGGGGAATAGAGAACCAGGTCTTCCCCTGTGTGATCATGATTCAAGTTACAGTAAGCTTTATATCCTCACAAATGAAATAGTCTTGGGGTCTCTGAGCTCAGACCACATGTGAATTGCAACATTTGGCACAACTTTTACTTTGCTCTGGAAATGCGTAAGAAATGAACTAGGATTTGATGAGGTTGTCACCCTTCCCAAGGAGGAAAGCAAAGAAACCCAAGACATAATTTTCTTTGTCTTCACATATGTATAAATTAGAAGTAACATCAGTTAAGTAGTTCTAACTTCTAGGTACCTCTGGTACCTTCTAAGATAATAGCCGATGTATTTGTCATTTTTGTTTCAGAAAACTTCATGGTGTTAGAAGTACACTATTTTTGGATGAGATATGAAACTTATCCCAACTGCTTGCATTTTTTCAAGATTGCATAATGCTTTTCAGAAGAGCTGAATGTGTTAATTTCAGTGCCCTGGCCAAATTACACTGCATATAGGTATAATCTCTCCATCTGATATTTCCTCTGAAACTCCACGTAGTCCTGGTTGACTGTGCACTTCCTGCCTCATGCATTTGGGCAGCACTTCTGTAACACCTATGAGCAGAACAGAGTGCTTGTGGTGGATTCAATGGCATTGCTCTGTGTGTACTTTGGAAAGAACCTTGTGACACCTCATAAATATCTGGTTAATGTACACAGAGATTTGCACCACTCTCTACAAAGCCAGTGGTCAAGGCAGGCATTGCCTTCGTTGCAGACTCTGATGTATCAAGACATCCCAGGTATGCTGGCCTGTTTGTGAAGGTTGTCTTGCCATGCAGGCAGAAAGGTTCCTGAATCTGTATTAAGCTTTTCTACCTGAAGGCCATTGTCAAAAAGATAAAAGATCTCTCTTATGCATCTGAAAATTTCTTACAATTTCACACGCAGATCCTTTCTGTGCTCACACTGATCTAGCATTTGACCAAGGCAAAAAAAAAGCCATGTATAAAATGTTCAAACGTGAATAACAAGTAGCACCATCTACAGTTTAGTATTAATCACTGATGCAAAGTCTATAGCCAAGAGTATGTGCACGGCAGATAACCAGGCACCTTTGCAATCACCCTGAGACATGTAGTTCAAGACACTATATGTAACAAAATCTTTCTTCTGCCTCTTAAATAATAAGATTTTACATCTGAATATCAACATTAGGAACTGTAGTTTAATCTTAAAATGAAGCTGATGACTGAATTGTTGATTATCTTACAGAGACTTTATTGACACAAATTCACTTAGAGCAATGTGCAAAATGCATTCACTTTGCTAAGCAACAAATTCTGTTTGGGAAATAATGCTTTGCTGAAAAAAATAATAAAAGGATGTGTTGAAAGCCATTGCATTTTGATAAATATTAAAATCGTGGACCTTGAAAACTTTGTCTGAATTGTGTTCTTTTCCTTGTCTGTAGATGTTCTCAAAGATTTTCAATGGTCAGAAATTTGAAAATCAGTTATCCCTAAACTGAACAGATCAAGATGATTTTACCATTAGGCCTTTAAGCATCGACAGGAAAATAGCATAAATACTCTGTATAGTTTAGGAATTATCCCAAACTTTCATATCAGTTATTGTTTACATTGCGAACCAAAAAAAAACAGAGCAGATTAGAAATAAATCCTGATGAAAACATTGGGATCCAGATTACCTGAATACCACCAAAGCTCAGATGTTGACACACATTTTCCTTTCTAAAATGATCCTCAACTGGCTTTTGCTTCTTTATTCTGTTGTCTTACCCTTTTATCTTAGAAAAAATAAAAATTTTTGTTCTGAATTGCTCTCTTTTTGCCATTTCTATTGGGTTACAGAAGTAAACCTGGCATAGTAACAAGGGTATGCTGTTTTCTTTGGGAAAATCAGGGTTTGCTTCACTTTTCTCATTTGCATAGTACTCGAGGCTCATATTAGTTCAAGTGTAAGCCAGAATTTGTTTGGTTTTTATTTTTAAAGCAATGCTTTTATAATTTTTAAATAACTATAGGAACAGATTTCTCATTGCTCAGTGTTCTAGAGTCAGTTTCAGAACCACTTTTCAATTATCATTCCTTAAACTGAATAGCTGAAGAGAGCCTTCATACAAAAGACGAACTATCGAATGATGTTATAAGGATTTAGACTCTGATGCTGAAAAAATAAGCATTTGAATAATTTTACATATTTGAATAATTTGTATTCCATCCATCAGGCATAAAAGCAAATCACCAGTTAGAAATTTTCAGGAGTATGGCATTATCTAAGAGTGTTCAGAAATGTTACTTTTCTGATATCTGTTTTTCATTGCAATTAGACATTCTGTAAGACTAGTGTGTAACACACCACTAAAGGACCATTTCACCTAAATACACAGATCTGACAGGCCCAAATATATAATTTGGTTGTTTCAGGTTTTGATTACTGTATTTTGATTGAAATTAGAAAGACAAAAAAAAAAAAAAGGTGAAAATGAAAGTTTTATTCAAAACAGCATTCTTAACATACTGCTTCTTGCCCTATCATTAAGTACAATATGTCCTTATGTATTTTATAGTATCAAAACACACCATGTTGCATAACATTTTAGCAAACTATGTTATCAAAATTCTAAATGCCTCAATATATCAAATTGTACATTGGCTAAATCAACTAAATCTACCGGGAAAAGCAGTAAGCCACTGACAGGTCCAGGAATGGAACACAGCATGAAATGTTAGGTTGTCTAGTAGTATTATTCTGTTGATTCCTTTTAAAAAAAATATTAAATGTATTTGTTGCATGACTGGTAGAAGACAGTATGGTTAAGTCATAATGAACAAGAGGTTTTCTATTCAGCTACCTTTGCCATGTCAGAAAGAAAAAAATATATTTCTTCACATCAGTGAACTGTTCAATACTGTTAACAGCACCAGTGACCCATTACCTCCAAACCCCGGAGCTGTTATAAAGGAAAATTGTGAAGAACGTTGTATTCCTTTACTTTATACTTAAAAAGTAAAACACATCAAATTCAGTACCATAATCACAAAGTTCACAGTCTAGAGCCCTAGCTATAAAACCAAGCTCAAGTTTCTCTGTAGAAAGAAATTTAGAAAGCAAGTGGCAAATAGACTTTCCTAATTAATTGAAGCACTTATTAATGTCCATAAATACCAAAGTGAATTTGACAAACAGGCACAAAATACATTTAAGTATGCTATGTGAACAACCTAGTGAGTTACTTATCCATTAGAAGAGCTAACTGCACAGGTAACTGAAAGAACTGATTGTCTGTGGGACTGCACAACTTTGAAAATCAAGCCATAAATTCCAATAATGAATCAGTTTGGAAGCATGTGCTGAAGATATTCTTAAATAGTCAATGATTCTGATCATAACACATCATTCCAGTATAATTTAAGTACATCTTTCAAATCAACTGGTTCTTAATATACCTTAATTTATATTACAGAATGCTTCTGTGTACAATTAATAAATGGTATTGGTTTTATGGACTGATATCTGATATAATTTTCTATACTTCTTATACACTCTTTTTTTCTCTATTCTGCAAAGAGGTTAGTTTAGGTTTAGACACATACACTAAACCTATTCAAAATTTGGCATTAGGATCCACATGTCTTCAAATAAGCACTCATAGACTGGATATTGTGGTGGTAGAAGGGCCATATAAAGAATGAGAAACTAAAACTCACAGACCTGAAGAGAGCTTTTCATATAATTTTATGATTTAATGAGGCAAAGAATTACAGGAAGGTTGTTCTAAATAGCAGGAGTATGAAAATTTTGCCCTAAGGGTAGCAGCATCGTTTGGAGAGGCAAGGGAGCTAGATGTAAGTGAAAAGATCATGGAAGTGAGAAGAGACAAATAAGGTCATACTCTTCTAATTCATTAATAATTAATTAAGACAAACTAAAGAGCATCTTGTAAAATTGCATGGCTGATTGAACTTCTTATAGAACAGTTTGTTTATTTCAGTAATTTTAACAGAAATCTTTAAAATGTATATGGTAATATTATTATAAGATATATTAATATATTATAAACAATGCAGCATATTATAAGATAATCATACTTATTATTTTCAGATATGCTCCATAAAAACTACATGTTGCATTATAATTATTAAATTATAATTACTGATATTATAGCATAGTTCTTATAAATTAACTTTAAATAGTAATGTTTAAATTAATTAAAAATGTCAAAGTACTTTTCCTTTTGCTAATTCTTTTTTAGCTTAATATTTTGAGTCATCTGGCATGCTGCCAATTTTGGCTCTGTTCAGGCAAGGGCCCAGAACCACCCCTGAAGTTGCTCACCACAATTTCCCATTTCTGTCTTTGCTTTCTCCTCACCAGTACTGTGCTGAGACACAGTGATTTGCAGTGCTCTCATACCTCTCTTATCATAATACTAATTGATTTCAGTCCTGATACACGAATGTTCTCCATGTCTTAACAAACGCTCGTTAACAATGTTTTTCTAGCTTACTTCAATACTAAAATTTTCTTTCCCCTTTGTTTTTCTATGGATATATTGACACAGTTACTTACATATGTTGGTACTGCATATTGTACTTTTTTGCTTATATAATTACTTTTTTCTCTCTGTCTTTTTTTTTTTTTTTTTTCCTTTTTCAAATATAGAAAGAGGTCTGTCATTCTGACTTAGAGAAGGACTGCAGTGTCTGAGTAAGTCACATCAGTACTGCACCTGTGGCTGAATCTAAATCTCTTTCTATAGGTGCAGAAGTAGTGTACAAACCAATTCCACTTCTTCTCAGATGTAAGGAAGAAAATGTCCAGGTACTGGTACGGAATAATCTGCAGTTCTTTGTGACTTGCTATGTAGTGTGAATGACTTTTGAAATGGCTTCTGAAAGGCTTTTGAGAAGTCAACAATGATCCTAGCTCTCATCATGGTCCTTTGACGAGGTTGAAAATCCAGCTTTAAAGATGAAAGAAAAATGTTGTCAGAAACACAAAACTCCTTAATCCCAGGCTTAATTGAGGTGGTATACTTGCTCCAGTTTTAGAAGTTTACTATATTCTTATTAAAAGGCCTACAAGGACATATAGTTGTTGCCCTATTGATGCTGCTGCAGTTTTGATTGTGACACAGTTCCGCCACCTCAATACTTGCACCTGTACAGATTGTGTATTAGTATTTGTTGACTTATACCCCTGTGCTTAGTTGTATGTCTAAATAAATACCCGGCAGAAGTTAAAAATTTCAAATACACTCAAAATAGTCCCATTTTCAATAGGGTCTGCTTAACTATCAAGACTTGTGCAGTGCAAATTACAATTTTCTTTTTATTGTCAATGTCTGTGACTTAGCTAAAGTTAATCATGTGTTCAATTTATGCTAGCCATTCATAACATCATCAGCAGTGGTGTGAATTACCTAACCTAGGATCATAAAACCTAGCAGAGTCTTATGCAGAAGTTACACTATTAGCAGTAAGTTACCATGCACCTGAGGTTTAGAATCAGAAACAGAGCAAAATTTAGGAGACCTGCCAAATGAACAGCATATAAACGTTGGTTGGAAATAAGAAAAGTATTGTACTAATGACAGGCTAATTGTCTGTAAACAATTCCCAGTTGTTCAAAATCTCTGTGGCTAAGAGGGGTTAGAGAATTGGTGTAAAAGCAGACAGTTTCATGTTTAACCTGCCTGTTCCACTCTGCATACCATGTCTACAATCATGTTCATTCACAGTACTATGGGTATTTCAGATGGGCTGCTATAAGGTTAAGATTTTTTACACAGTATTTGGTTTAGCATGTTATGTCAAATAAAAAAACCCATATATAACAAAAACAAAGCATGAAAGATTTGTATAATAGTCAACTAATTCATCAATGCACTGAATATTTTTGGTTAATATTCTTATTAATGTTAAAGTTAAGCATTTGAAACTGCATATTCCATTCTGACTCTGACATTAGTGTCTCCTAATGGTGTTTGGGTTTTGAGTATGATTATTTAATTTACTGAGAATATAGTCATTAGGTAAGGACTCTGCCCATTTTCCTTACGTCCAAAATTGCCAGGGGTGACTCTAGCTGTGATGTGGGAAAGTTATTCAGCCATATAAGAAAAACAGAACTGTGTGGCATACCAGGCAGCCCCTTTTATCTCTCCTATTTTGATTTTCCACCTTGAGCATATCAACTAAATATGAAAGTCTTGTTCTTTTACTGTATTTCTGTGTGGTCTTATATACTGTGCCTTTTCTAGAGCTGGCTCTGTTTCACCGGTATGAGACCTTCCTCACATATACACAGTATTTTCAGTTTGCAATCTTCTTAAGAAAAACATTTTAGAAACATTTAGAGAGCTCATGTCGTATGCAGACACAGTAATTACAGGCACTGATGTGCCCCTCAAATAATTACTACATTTTTCATTGGAACATGAATTTGTCATAATAAAGAGAAAAATATTAGATGTATTTTCATCTTTTTTCCAAATCAAAATATAAATTTTGTGTTGACTATATGGATAAAGTGTGGCTGTCCATTTTCTTTGAATATAAAACTGACACAGTTTAATAAATATAAAAATTCAGGGAAGCTGTATTCCACCTCTGATACTCAGAGAGATATTTGTTTTATTATTTATTACATTGGAGCTTTCATGTGCAGGTTAACCTCTTTAGGGACTGTGTCTGGGAACTGAAATAATACCGAACCCAAAACTCTCTTGTAGGACATAACTGATGATAAGAGAATTTCAGTGCTGGGAACTACTTTATTTTGTAGGACTCAATCAAGTGTACAGAAAGGAAATAGTTATTGGGGCAGAATGTATCAGTTACTTGTGTACAACTTGCACATGGTAAGAAAGAAAGGCAGACACATTTCATAAAACATTGGAAAAAAGCTGAAACCACTCTTAGTTAAAATGTACATGGCCAAACTAAGAGAAATCCAATGCAATGTACTTGGTGGAAGTTTGCCACTCTGAGACAGGACAAAGTCTCTGGTGGTCTAGAGTTAAATACGAAAGAGAAAGGAGAAAATAATCTACATAATATACTATTCACTTGTTGAGCAATCATCCTGGAATCCTAAACTTTGTTTTACCCTACAAGAAGAATGCATGAGTTTTTTGAAGAGTAATCACGCAGTTTTAAAATAGAATTAATCTTCCAAGATAGAAAAGGCAGTAAAGGTCTACTAGACTTCAAAAGTTTAAGGAAAGTGAAAGAAAGCCGTCACACAGATATGAAGTTTGAGTTATTTATATAGCAGTTTAGAACACAAAGCAAAGAAGACACGTTGATCTTGATTAAGCTGAATGTACGATTTTTCTGTTGTAGATATACATGAAATAATTTTCTAAACAATTATCTAAGCCCAGATATTAGACTAAACCTCTGTGGGAGAAAAATCAGTTCTTCAAGAGTGGTGAAATGCAGACATTCAAACAAAAAATATCTTGGAGGCAGCCTGAATTAAAATAAATCACCACAATAATGCACAGTTACACCTGATATTTTCAAATAAGCCAAGTTCTGCCTTTTAACAGTAGAATCATTTCATGCATCTTCTTTGAGAACCAAAGACTCTAGATGTAAATCTCAAAAATAAGATGTTGTTAAACTACATACTGTTCTTGACAAAGACCCTGCAATTACTGTATGATACCTGGCGATACCTGGCAGTCCTGATCACATTTTAACATAAGCTTGGTAAGAATTCAATGCCTAAAACAGTAGTTCTCAGTCTTTTTCAGTTTATCCAGTGATGGTCCAATATGGACTCATTTACAAAGTTTTACATTTGCAGGCTTCCACACAGCTTATATAGCTTTGTTTTTTTGGGCACAATTAATGAAGCCTTAAAAAGAAGCCAAGCAAATCTGGGACCCATGTTGTCCCAGGTCGGCTCTCAGATAAGAGCTGAATGAGGACCTAAAACCACAGAAAGGACCTAATGACATGACGGAGTTGGAAGGGAAAGTGCTTAGGCCCTTTGGTTCTCCCTTGATATATGTAAGCAGTTTGTGCTTTGAATTTGTTGTTCTCTCCAAGAAGAACCCATTTCTCATATTAGAGATGTGAGTGTGATGATGCCTGCTTCCTATTTTTTTTTGTTTTGGGTGCTAGGAAACAGCTTCCTTTGTTTCCTTAATCAACATCTCCATGGGATTTCAAAACATAACCTCTTCACCTTTTCTAATGGGTAGCACAACAACAGCAGCAGAGGGTAATCATTTGCTGACATGATGTAAACAGCCTTCTGTTTGAGGAATGAGAAATGAATGGCTTGATCAACGCTTCCTTTTCTTTAACTGTACTGAAGTTGCAAGCACTGGTGACTGATGTTACAGCTCGCATCTGTCAGCAAGATGTGACAGGAGTGCTTAGATGTCTTGCTACCCTTCTTTACGATTTGTCTATTTCCATTTCAAGGCTGCTAGACACATTTTCTTGTGCAACCAATTTCAGTGTCAGAAGGAAAACTTGAGGGGTGAATGATTTGTGCTTCCAGAAAGATTGAATTTGCAGTCACCTTGAATGGGAAAACACTCCATTGTTATGGATTGCAACCTAAACTCTTACTAAGCCCATCAGAAGAAGAGGAATGAGAAATAGCCACAAAACAGGCATACTGCCATTTCCTTATTTCGCTCTGTTTTAAAAATTTCATTTCTTATTACTGGTGATTTCCTTCAACAACAGAAGAGTTGTTAAACACACTTGACCCTGAAAAAATGTAAGGATGCAACTTATGCCCCTCGTGGGTGTTGTCTATGGCATTAGTATCGCCTGAAAGTAAAAATACAGCATTGAAGTTGTCAATGACAATCATAACTGGAATACAGATGTTGAATAAACAGTTTTTAAAAAAGCTTTAGGATGACATCCTACATTTGTAATGCAACAGATGGTAAAAAAAAAAAAAGCAGGGACAGTATGGGTGAGAGAGCATTTTTGAGGGGAAAGTCTTCATCATATTATTTAGATATGGGAGATTATTCTATACAATACATGATATGATATGACTAAATAATTCAAACCAAAATTTTAAAGAAATAAGAGACAAAAATAAACAGGTTTTGTCCAGACAGACAGAATTCTATCCAACTGCATAGTGAATTATAATGGTTTGATCAACCATTAGATATTTTCCAAATTGCATTTTGATAACCAAATGTTGATGTTTTCTATACTCGAAATTATATTTTTATAATCAAATTGATAATCAAAATTATATTGGGGAGGAGGTTGCAATTTGTATGCTTTATGAGTATGTTTGGACTCTGAAAAAAACTTCAGAAATAACCCTAAAGTAAATGGAAAATGACAAAAGTAAATATGTTTTCTTATTTCTTTTTGACAGAAAGACCTCAAACCCCAAACTTCCTAGATCCATGTGGGTTCTGACCTTCATTCCAAAACTCATTGATTTTGTTGGGGTTTTTTAAATTTCATTTTTGTTAAAAACTCCACATTTCTTCTCAAGTGAAAACCTGAAAAATCAAGGACTCATATGGGATCACTCTGATTAACTTCTAAAAACAGTTTTTGTGGATATTTTGTTCCACATTTATACCTACATCTATGGCATTTTGAGTTAATTTAATTGGAGGCAGTGTGTTGTAACGCAGAATTTTGAAGTATTTTACTATGTGTGTTCTATATCACTGTTAGCATGAGAAGCTGAGAGACTTGAAGTACACAGGAACATAAATATGAAGCAAATTCAGTGGAGTTTAAAGACGATTAATTGTTGAAATGTATATGCTAACTAAAGTTCACAACTGAGCTCAAGGGTACTTCCCTTGCAGTGACCTACAAAACATATGAAAAACATCTGTGATCCATTTTTGTTGTTTAGCATGGTTGGGAGCCCACCTGTGCTGCTTTTCAGGTGCCTCACTAACAGTCCAATTTCAGACACATGCTTCATTTCCCTGGAAAATCTGAAAAGGACACCGACAAAAAATCACAAAATAAAAGAGAAAAAAGGTTTCTATGAGTATCCTACAGTTCTGGGGAGAAACATTAATGCCCTGAGGGAAGACAGAAGACATTATTTACCCTGGATTTAAAGGCTGTATTTTGGTTTTTAATTAGTTTTATCAATCAGTACATGTAGTTACCTTTTTTATATGCCAGTATGTGACTTACAGTTTCTGTAAATAAAATTTCAACATATTCAGTTGAAAATACTGGGGTTTTTTCTTCTATAAGACATGAGTAAAGCTGAACAGAGAATAAATGAGAAGTAATAGGAATGAAAAGCAAGAATTCTATTTCGGTATCCATTTCCACTATGTTGGATCACATTTTTAATCAGTTTGTACTCCAAAAATAAACCTTAATTGTATAACTACTCTTTTTCACCTCCCCGTGTCTATAGCAGGGATCTCTGGAGCTACTACTAAGCCACATGACATCTCTGCAGATGGCTTAATACTTTTTTATTCTCCTCAAGAGAGGAAAAGAAGTATGAATCACTTTGAGAAGTTGATCCCTGTGGTGCAAAAGCATCTAGCTCTATGTCATCCTCAGCACTCAATCACAAACTTCGTTATCACATCTCTGCAGAAAAAAAGCAGAATATCTGTACACAGAAAAAGGATTTGTCCTAAATCCTTTAGAAAGTTTACAGAAGAATCAGAAGTAGATGTATAGGATGTATAGATTTTTATTTCTGTTTTAATTATTAACCCCTTATTTTCTTCTAAAAAAAATTGTGTCTCCATTTGAGTTATTTTATACATATGACACAGAATAATTAACAATTATTCTAAAAAAAAAATATTTAGAGACATACAGAAAAAATGGTAAGGAAACAGTCACCAAATTAATTCTAAAGGAAAAAAAAAATTCTAAGGGAAAAAAAAAAAAAAATTAGATGTGTGGACATGGGGGATGAATTAAAACCCATTATTACAGTCACTTATTCTCTTTCTTGGGTTTTATGAATATCGAGTTTATTTGGTTGGAAACCAAATTAATTTCTCAATTCCATGCTCTTTTTGAAACAGAATTATTTCTGCTGTGCCATCTGATACTACGGGAGACCTGAGCAATATCCAGCTAAAGGTAAGAATGTAGGCAAAATGTTGTTTAGCATAACACTACTCTGTTAAATACCTGGATTTCTTTACCCATATAGGCAAAAATCCAGGACATCTTCCCACTGGGACAAAACAGTAATGTCTTAAATTACAGTCCAAGTTCTCTGTTAACTCTTTAGAAAGATGCAAGTATAGAAAATAATTAAAATCACTATACATTGTCCATAGATGAAGTGCAATGGAAAAAAATCAGCTAGATGAGAAATTATGCCAATACCTCCAGAAAAGCAGGTTCATCAGCATGGTAGCTATACGTAACCACCCTAGAGGAGTCTAAATATTCCAGCCATTCCAAGTACAGCTTGTGTGTGTTTTGTCCTTTAAAAAAATGAGAGACATCACGGCATCAGCATAGAGGGAAGTAAAGAATTATGCCTTATGTTTTGTTAGTTGGTCCTGTTTTCACCATAAATACAGAATTTCCTGCACAGCAAAATTACTGTTTTCCCAGGTATAGAATTACCTTTGATAAGGATTTCAATTGTTTTCAGTGCCAGTCTTTATATTTACAGCTCACTTCTGAATAATTTTCACAGATGTGTTGTCACAAGTGTAAACATCATTAAAATGCACGGATTTATTGTAGTTAGTTTCATGCACTGCAGTAATCTACTCCATGCTGCTAAAGCTTCAGCTTTTACGTCTTAAAGAAAAATGGATTACTTTCAAATCTTGGAGTACAGAAAATAATGTTTAGTTTGCTGCAGATATGCAGACAACTAAAGAAAGCTTTCATCTGGCTACTTGATCTCAGTTAAATACCTAGAGTTATGCTGATCAAGACACTTTGATAGAAATTAAGAGAAATTGCTTTACAATTTACATAAATCAATACAAAATTATCTTATTCTGACATAACAAAGAATTTATCAGACATTTGTATTTCTGATCTTGTTTTCTATTAATTAATGTAAACTATTAAAAAAATATTTCATTATTCTTTTATGCAAAAATTTCCTTGACTGAAACTACTTAACAAACACTGAAAAAATACATTTGCCTTTCAAATACAAAACATACACTCTTTAAAATGTTAGGATTTTATTAAAATCCTTGGAAGATAAAAAAAATTGGCCTGTTTTATAACATTTTATGCAGATGTATAAACATGTAAATATATTGCTTTTAAAAGTTATATTAAATAATGCATGGTCACACATCTGTAAATATAAACCTTCTAAATGATTTTAAAGAACTCAAATCCTTATTGATTATAAGCAGAAAATAAAAGTCAAACCTCCATAAATACAAGCTCATTTTTTAAAAACAAACAACAGAAAAACAAACAAAACCAGAGCAATGTATCCGGACATTTAACTCTTCATAATTTTCGACTCGTGGTGTTAGGTCACTATATGCTAGCATTGGCTGTTTTATTTAGTTATTGTTACTACTACTGCCTTTGCTATCATTCTTCCCAAATATATCAGCTATTTGAAAAAAAAAAAAAAAATCTCTTTCAATTCTTTTCCTTCAATAACCTCAAATTCTCAGAAACAAAATGCAAAGGGGAAAGAAAGACACATAAAAGTAAATGTATAGCATTTTTTTTACATTTCATGATGTTTAATCTAATCTCATAAATTTTGGCTCAATTTTAATAGGAATATTGAAACTGTCAGAAGTAGATTGGATTTTATTTGAAGGTTAAGTAGGATAAGTTGTGTCTTAACAGCATTTTAATACCATCTTATAAAATATGTACAACACTAATCCTCTGATGATTTCATTATATGCAGGTCTTTTACAGTGCTTTTCAGTGAGTCTCAGTTGGTAAAAAATTCTGCCCATTTCAACAGAACTACTCATTATATTGTTTTAAAGGAGATCAGAATAACATATGTATTTTATAATCTTTACCTGGTCTTAGTTTTTTGGTAGGTCAACATCATGCATGATATCTTTTAAAATATAAATTTGTTGCATAGATACTGCTAGTGTAGCTTGATAACTTGTTCTATGACATTTTTATTTATATCATGTAAACAATATTGTACAAGAAATTGTAATGTAAGTGCATATAACCATCAACACGATGAGCAAAAACAGTTCAATGTTGCTTACAGTAGTGAAGATTTTGCTTAGACTCTGGTCTACATTACATTTGTGTAAAATAATCGAACATAAAAAGATTTACTGGGCAAATGATGGGCTGAATGAGGCCTGTGTTGAACAAATTGAATTTTGTATGACATGGCAGGAAAGGATTAAAGAGGTTTAAAAGGTTAGGAATGACCAGGGGATGGTGACACAAATCCTCATAGTTGAATATTATCCTGAAAGTGTGGTGGGAAGGCATGTTTTTAATTCCCAGTCCCAAGGCATCCTGTGAGATAAGGAAGTCCTTCAATGAAGTTTAGAGGAATTATCAGTACATTTTAATAGAAAATTACCTACATCCAGAATTCAAGCTAAAGGTGTGTCAAAGATTTCAGCAACTTAGCATAGGGTTAGTAAAGATGAGAATCCTTATTTCTTTGATTTCATTACCTTTTGGAAAGCAGAAAGCCAAAATTTTTGAAACTATCCTTTTCTGGCTGTTCAGGTCACCTTTAAAATCCATAAACCATAATGAGTAACTATCATCTATCACCATCAGTCTTTGAAAATGCATGGCATACAAAAAGGTTTTTCTTAGCTAGATCTTACTACATTCCTTCTGCAATGCAGTGCTTTATGAAATTATTACTCCATTAAAAACAGTTGATTGGTTGCCATACATTTTTCGTATCTTTAATCAGAAAGTTGATTTCAGGAGCATCAATGTATATAGAGTAATATATTCATCTGCCAGAAGTTGTCATAACATCAGCTAATAAATGATTTTACGCTGATGGTTGTTACAACCCCACTGCTCGAGCACTGGAAGATGAGGGAATGAAGCACCAGGAGATAAAATTGATTTTTTACCCTTTCTGTTAGATAATAATACTGAACATCCATCTTAACTTTTAAGATCAAGGCTAGAAGCTAGAAGATAGAAGGCTAGAAGATACAGCTGAAGGGGAGGGGGAAAATCCTCCAGATCAATATTATGCATTATAATCCACTTGCATGCAGTATCAAAACTAATACCATGAGTACAGTATCAAACTGGTAACATCAATTTTGTGTGACTTTTCTTGGAGTTAATAGGAGAATGTCATATTGCAGACTGCCAAACTATTATTTTACTGAATGAATGACATTTTAGTCAAATTATATAGGCTAACAGAACTTTAGCCAGGATGTCAGTTCATATTTGCATAAAACTTGCAGTAAAGGGTATATCTTCACAAATCTATGTACCTATTTCCAGTCAATGTCTACAATAAACACATTTTTTTTTCTAAAATACACCCTCTGCATTATCCTTTTGCAGTCTTTGCCTAAAAACAGGCCCAAATCTAGATGCTGCACCTAATACTTTTAAGAGATTTTAATTTACAAAACACATTTATTTTACAGTAAACTCCTCTCATGGAGGCACATTGAAGCATTTTGTCATAGTACAACAATACATTGATAATATCAGACTAAAGTGACGGCATGATGAAGGGCTTTCTCAGCAAAAGTTTTCATGTTGCCCATTGGGTTGATCACTCTCTTATAATGCATAAACTGTCAGCTATCTCCCTTTTCCACCATGTCCATATGTCAGGCTAGATTAGGTGCCTTGTTAAAGAAGGTGTTAATGATCAGCAGTCAGAAGCAACAACCTTTGAGCATCTCTGCCTACATTTGTTTAATATATGTCTCCCAGTCTCATTCTTTCTTTGTTTACTTAAGGTTTAATGACAGGTAAAGGCTGCTGAAGTACAAGTTATAATAAAGCCCTTGCATCTTTCCAGTCAAGAATCTGAGATGCTTACCCAAAGCCCTTGATTTCCGCTTAGAGAGTTTATTTGTCATTCACCATCTGCCACAAATCACTCAAGGCCAAACAGTAGCCTCAGGCCTCTCCTGAATCAAATAGGAAACACACATAGGTGCCCCAAACCAGAACTAGATCCCTAGTCTTCAACCATCAATTTCCCTCCATCACTCTTCCTTCATTTAGATTAAAAAAAAAAAAAAAACAACCAAAAAAAAAAAAAAACCAAACAAACAAACAACAAAAAAAACCCCAGCACTGTTTGAAATAAAGACTGAATGAAATGCCTTTTAAGATGGGACAGATATAAAGTATTTGTATACTGTTTTCAATTTTCACCTCCCTTATTATAGCTAACTTGCCCTCTAACTCAAGACTTGGCCCTGTCTGAAGTATTTGAAAGCAGCTGCTTTGTTTATTTGCTTAGTCTTATGACTTCAGCTGAATTTCCTGCTGTGCATGGCAGTAGGAAGAGCTGCAAAATGAAGAAGCAAAACCAAAGCAAATGGACACACATTTTGATTAGAAGACTTTGATTTTTGGATATTATATTTTCGTCAGTCCTCTAAACAACTATAATAAATGTGAACTAATCCTGGCTGCTATCATAAATTGGTTTTTATTTATTTGGCTTATAGCTGTAAGCACATCAAGTTGAAAAAAAAAACCAACAACATATATTATTTATGTGTATCTAGGAAAAGTACATGTTATTCTCTGATGGTAATATGCTAACTAGAAGTGATCAGAAAGGTTGTGACTAAATGCATTTTCAATAAGAAGTGATGACTTGTAAAAAGCAAAACTTCGAATGCAGCTGCTATTTAGGAGGTAGAGATCTGAGTCATTAATGTAGGAAGCTTGTCCTTTAAAAATTTGTTTTAAATTTGAGAAAATGAAGGCACAAGAATGTCAAGTGGCCTTCCCAAGCAGCTGAGACCAAGGCTTAATAGAGGCTAGAAGTTCCTTGTCCATTTAATGAGATCATTAATTGCAAATGTAGGGCAACATTGGAGTAACAGTTATGCGAGAAATGACAAAAACTGAGGCAATGAAAAAGTAAAATCTATTCTGAGTCTTTTTTTTTTTTTTTCTTATAAAAACATATTACAGGTTCTTCATTGGTGACCAAGGTAAGAAATTTCTGAATTCACTGATACCTTCATCTAAGTTTGCTCTATATTCTTTCTTCCTATG
Source organism: Nesoenas mayeri (assembly GCF_963082525.1). Classification (NCBI taxonomy): domain Eukaryota; kingdom Metazoa; phylum Chordata; class Aves; order Columbiformes; family Columbidae; genus Nesoenas; species Nesoenas mayeri. The sequence continues at coordinate 20,709,213 of NC_137548.1, read as the reverse complement.
AAATCCTAGATGGTAAGAGAGGAAAAAAATAAATAAATAAAGCCAGGATGATTTCATGTTTCATATCTGATAAAGATGTGTATTTTATTTAAAAATTTAAAAAAAAAAGTGAATATATTAATCATAATTTACATCTGAAGAATCTGACATAGAGAGACTGAACTGACCTGCCTATGACATGACCCACAGTTGGTCACTGGTAAAGGTAAAGATATCTTATTCCCAGACCACTGTACCACTCTGCCAAATAGTGAAAAGTAATGTTATTTGCCATTTACCAGTAATTGACATTTAGTCTTTGCTTCTTTAAACACTCATAAGTCTCAATTTTCTAATTATTCTGTGTCCACCTCTTCATATTCCAGTATCTGACATTTGGCCCTTATGTTTCCTAGTTGATTTTGAAGTTTCTTGGAGAAACGGTAACAAACGTCCTGTCCAGTGGGATTAGGTTCTTGTTTTAGAAGTGAGGTTTTTCATGTGCCACTCAAATTAAGTGCATCCTTGCCTTACTGAAGAGAAGTTTTGTGCAGCTTAAAGTTTGGAGAGTTGCGCCCATAAGGGGAACTTTAAAGTAGAAATTTGCTATTTTTCTTTTGATTTTTGTTTCTTGAATTGGTTTCTCTTTTGAAAGGTTAAGATTTCTTCAGCTTCCTGATCTTTTAGCTACATCTTAGCAAGAGGGGAAGAGAAAGAATTAGAAGAATTTCCCAACTTTTATTTGGAAAAACAAGCAATGGTATCACCTCAATGCAAAGGTCCAATATTGTCTTTTAGACACTCTGTTATTCCCACCTTCTGTAGTTTCTTTTCCTAAAGTGCCAAGGGTGACTTATATGCCACTGCAAAGGCATCAGGAAGATTAGATGCCTAAAGAAACAATTGCCTACTCCTACAACAGTGTAAAAAACATTTTTATATTAAAGATTAGCGAACCAACAACTCCCAGGGAAAAAAAAATAAAGAGGACAGAAGTTCTTTAATCTTTGCTTAGTGTATAATTCCCATGCAAGATCCTTGCAGACTGTTGCAAGCTACTTAAATACAGTATTATAATCTGTTTCAATTGCTCCATTTTTATTTCCATCATAGCAGCTGAGAAAAAACTTCTTCTCAGTAAGGGTGACAGAGCACTGGAACAGGCTGCCCAGAGAGGTTGTGGAGTCTCCTTCTCTGGAGACATTCAAAACCCACCTGGACATGTTCCTGTGTGGCCTCACCTAGGCGTTCCTGCTCCGGCAGGGGGATTGGACTAGATGATCTTTTGAGGTCCCTTCCAATCCCAAATATACTGTGATACTGTGATAGCAGCTACAAATCCCCTCTTCTGTAGTGGCATCTAATGTGTTTGAGGAGATGTTTAAATCAATGTGTGTTCTCACAAATTATATTCTACTTAAAAACCAAAATAAAACAAAACACAACAAAAACCAAAACAAACAACAACAACAAAATAACAACAGAGTACAATAGCAAGCAGACAACTGACTGAGTATAATTTTTCACAATAAGGTAGTACAAGGTAGAACAGATTTCTGTGGCAAGATTACAAGCGGAGACAATATTCCTGTGACCACTTTAGTCTGCCAAGTCAGTTGCAGTACATTTTCTCCTAATTGAAAACAAATTATTACTGTCTGGAGGAAACAGTGAGAACATTGAACTCTAATCTCCCACTAGAACATGTCATGCATATTATCTAGGAGCTTTTTAACATTTTCGTGTGTAGCTATTATTTTTTTCTTAGCTTCTGATTATTTCATTTTGCCTCTAGGGTTCCACATCTAGTCAGACACAAGTCCTATTTGCAAATCTTGAACTGCTTTGAATAAATTAAGTATGTTAATTACTGTACAGGTAATGTCACTTTTGATAACTGCAGGGTTGTGGTTTTGAAGCTTAGAATTTTTCTGTCACTTCCTGTTGTCTCTGTTGGATGTCTAGTTTAAGAGAAGTGTTTGATCTGCATATATCTCATGAGCCTGATATTTTGCAAATAGCCTATCTGGATCTCTACCCACTTTAATTCAAATTTTTGTGTTGGTGGGTAGAAGACATTTGCATAAAACTCTACAAGTCTATTGTGTAAATGCCTATTCAAGATAAGACTGAGAAATATTTTTTTTAAAACTCCTGTAAAATTCTTATGCAATGTGATAATGTGGGTGTGACCATGTGTCATAGCGTTGTCATGAAGCCATTTGAAGCGTAAAGTTGAATGTCTACAAAGCCCTGAATTGAAGTCAGCTCTTAACTCTTTCATCCTTAGAGTACTATATTTTAAACAAGTGGTATGAGAGGTGCTGGATAGGTGTACTGGCAAGGAAATATATTTTAATTCATATAGCAATGGAACCACTGCTCTCTAAGTATCTTTATTATAGTTTTCCCATTCTAGAAACCTTTTGTCTGTGTGGCCATCCACTACAGACCTGCTCATTTTCACCGCCATTGAGGTCTCTGAGAGGAGACAGATGTGTCAAAGCAAGGACAGTGTTGTTGGCATATTCATATCAAAATCAGGGCTTTTGCAAGGTTAGCTATGCATGGAAGGATTGATTGTGTTTTTTTCAGGGCTTTATGCATGCACATATGTGTGCACATGCACTGATATTCATATATCTGTGTGCTCTTATTTGCTGAACAGTGACAGTTATTCTCAGAAAATGGATCTGTTGATGTTTCAGCAAAGGTCCTCTGTTGGATTAGGACTTCATCGTAGGTTTTTCTTAGACAGTTTAGGCAGAGAATCTTGCTGGTGTCAGTTGAGGTTGACAGCAAAGGAGCATTTAGTATTAATTACCTTTCTGTTACTATTTCATTTCATTTTACCTTATTTCATTTTTAAGGTTGGTGACAATCACAGAATCACAAAATATTAGGGACTGGAAGGGACATCGAAAGCTTATTTAGTCCAATCCCCCTACCAGAGCAGGAACACTTAGATGAGGTTACACAGGAATGTGTCCAGGCAGGTTTTGAATGTCTACAGAGAAGGAAACTCCACAACCTCCCTGGGTAGCCTGTTCCAGTGTTCTGTCACCCTCACTGAGAAGTTTCTTCTCATATTTAAGTGGAATCTCCTGTGTTCCAGTTTGTACCCATTGTTCATTGTCTTATCATTGGTTGTCACTGAGAAGATCCTGGCTTCTGAAGAAGATCCTGACACTCATCTTTTATATATTATACATTAATGACGTCACCTCTCAGTCTCCTCTTCTCCAAGCTAGAGAGACCCAGCTCTCTCAGTCTTTTTTCATAATGGATATGCTCCACTTCCTTAATCATCTTTGTGGCTCTGCACTGGACTCTCTCCAGCAGTTCCCTGTCCTTCTTGAACTGAGAGGCCCAGAACTGGACACAATATTCCAGATGTGGTCTCGCCAGGGCAGAGTAGAGGGGAAAGAGAACCTTCTTCAACCTACTCACCACCCTCCGTCTAATACACCCCAGGATGCCATTGGCCTTCCTGGCCACAAGGGCACAGTGCTGGCTCACGGTCATCCTTCTGTCCACCAGGACGCCCAAGTCCCTTTCCCCTGCACTGCTCTCTAACAGGTTGTTCTCCAACTTATACTGGAACCTGGGGTTGTTCCTGCCCAGATGCAAGACTCTACACTTGCCCTTGTAATATTTCATTGAATTTTTCCCTGCCCAACTCTCCAGCCTGTCCAGGTCTCACTGCACAGTCTTCTGGTATGTCAGCCAGTCCTCCCAGTTTTGTGTCATCAGCAAACTTGTCCTCTTTAAAACCAGAACTGAAGTCAGTAATTTATTGTTTGGATAGTGTATTATCACAGTTTGGAGAGACAGGACATAAAATCATTTTCTTAAACTTTGCAAAGAAATGTACCCAGTTGTTCACTATGGTAAGGGAAAGTACTAAAAATAAAGCAATCATTTCCTTATTTTTGGATATTAACTTCAGACAAATTAAGTAGGAAGTTATCCAAAAAGGAATACCTGAAAAGTCAGAAACACTATTTGTAAAATTGTTCTTAATGTACATTCAATGGAAATTCAGAGACTTATTTTGTTGTTATGCATTTTGCATAATTTCCAAAATAAACTCTTAAAGATAAATCTGATAATTGTACACTTAACAATGAATGCCAGAAGATACACTAGTGTTTTATACCTGCGTGATGATTACCAACATCTCTTCAGGCAAAATGTCTGGATGCTGGAAAGCTTATTCAAAAACCTGAAAATCACTTGTCATTTACTATGCAATCGAGTAAAAATGGCAAGTTAAACAGCTACATTAACGTTAATTTCTCAGTACTTTACAGGGAGAATTAATACAAGAAAACTAAAGTGAAAAGACCTTCTTTCCATACCTGGGGCCAAGTTCAAAAGTGGACAAAATTCCTTTGCTATAAGAATATTCATTAGCTAATGCCAGGAACTTCCAGCTTTTAGACATATTGTTTGAGAACTTAACTGTGCTAAAGCCCTGACTTCAACCACTAGACTTTATGCATGAAAGATTATTACTGTCAGACATTTTATCTTTACAGCATAAGGCTTACCTCCCTCTGCAAACTGGTGAATTCCCATATTAAAATCCTTTTAGAAAGTCACTGGGTTTTTAAGGATAGTAAGAAACCCTTTTGTAAAGAAACTACATTTGTGGATTTTGTCTAAATATTCTGCTCACAAAATGACTGAAGAGTTTGTTCAGTATTATGTGCCTTAAATCTTCATCTGTATTTTCTTCTGTTTAATATGTATGGTATTTTTCCAAAGAACTAAGTCTTAGTTCAGAAAACAGTGCATTCCTTATTTAGATTTTCTGGAAAATTAAAAATTAATGTCTGTTTTAAAACTAAAATATTAATTAGTGACAATTGCTGGTATTCATAATGGAGAAGGACTATGACACCATAATAAAAATACCTTATAATAATTCTATGATAAATTTTAAAGGTCTAGCACTATAATACAATTGCATAGGTGGCCCAAAATCTTTCCTGCACTTTTTTTTTTTTCTTTTCGTTAGAAATATGATGACTTTTAGGAAGTGAAGAATCACAACAATTGTTTTGGATTGATTTACCTCTTCGATGTTGTCGCAATTTTTCCTCGCATGGTGTGGGGCTCTAATATCCTCACTTCCTAACCCATGTACCCCAGACTTTCTGTTGGAATGGGTGGATTTGACACTGATGAGAGACAGGTTTTCAAACATTTTTTGTTCTCTTTCCCATGAGTTTTGTGATTATTTTTATGTTTATTTGTACACTGTCCATACAACAAAGGAACTCTTTTAGTAGATACTCTCTCTTCTCTCTCCCCAACTGTGCAGGGGTGGGTCTAGCCTCTTTCCATTTTTATATACCTTTTAATGTCTTCTTCTGAGCTAATCAGGTCTGTCAGAGAAAGGAAGCTGTTAGAAGTTCACTTCAACTTAAATAACACAGTCAATAAAGGGTTTGCTTCTTTTTCTCCCCTGCTTTTTTGCACCATCTAGTTTCTTATTACTGTCAAACTCGGATAAACATACATATGCCACAACAATTTTTTGAGGAAGGATCCCTTTAAAATTCATTCCATGCACCAAAGCTTTTACTTTTAAATTAGAAAGTGGGGGTTTTTTTAGACACCTAAAATGGGTTGCTTTCTGCTCTCTTATATGCATGTTATTATTGGCATTGGTCAAACCTCTAGGTAGTAAAATACCAAATATTAATATTAAACATTAATTGTTAAACAGTAATGATAAAATATTAAACATAACTCTGCTCATTCTATGTGGTGTGATCTTGTTTCTAAATGCTGCTTTTAAGTCACAAATTATTCCAGGAGGACTTGAAATGTAATAATATCTCAAGAGGCCAAAATTTCTTGCAAAAGGGAATTAAGCTCTACTAATCCAACATACATCATACCAGTATAACTACTTCCACATCAGATGTAGCATAGACAGTATTATTTCAACTTTAAAAATCTTAGTTCTAACCATGATCAGTTTTATGGTACCATCCTGTGTTAAGAGAAAAGCTAAATGCAGTAGTTATTTTTTTGGGTTTTAATTTCATGTGGAAGAAATATACTGTTTGTGTGAATTAAGAGCAAGTCTTAAAATTACATGCTCTAGACTTCTGAAAATATGCTAAAGAATGGCCATCAACAGCCAAAAGGAGCCAAATGCTGGTGAATGTTACACTAGATAAGTAACACTTTGCACTTTTGAACACGGGTTCTCATAACCACACCAACAAATTGTCAGCTTCCAAAGAACACCAAAAATTTTGCTCAAAAATCCCAAGTAAAATAACTTAAGAATGAAGGAAAACAAACTAAAAGCTTTTTCAAGAGTTAAAAGGAAAATAATATTTTTATTTCCATTCCCATACCTAAAAATGTAAGTTCATTCTGTGATTGTAATAGTTCCTTTTCTGTTCTCCGTAGTCTCCATAGGACTATAAAAAATGAAATACTGAATCCAAAGGCAGAGACTGAAAGAATGAACTACTACCCACTGCAGCAGAAAAACAGGTTCGACACCATCTAAGGAACATGAAGGTGCACAAGTGCCTGGGACCTGATGACATGCATCCAAGGGTCCAGAGGGAACTGGCAGATGAAGTTGCTAAGCCACAATCCAACATATCTGATAAGCCATGGCAGTCTGGTGAAATTCCCACTGACTGGAAAAGGGGGAATATGACCTGAATTTTTAAAATGGAAAAATAGGAAGAGCCAAGGAACTACAGGCCACACAGTCTCCCTTCTGTGCCTGGCAAGATCACAGAGCAGTTCCTTCTGGAAACTGTGCTAAGGCACATGGAAAACAGAGAGGTGATTTATGACAGCCAACATGGCCTCACTAAGTGCAAATTGTGCCTGAAAAATTTGGTAGCCTTCTATGACAGGGTTACGGTATTGGTGGATAAGGGAAGAGCAACTGATGTCATCTATCTGGACTTATTCAAAGCACTTGACAATGTCCTGCATTGCATCCTTTTCTCTAAAATGGAGAGACATGGATTTGCTGGATGGACCACTCAGTGAGTAAGGGATTTGCTGTATTGTCGCACTCAAAGCATTGCAGTCAATCTCTTGATATCCAAACTGAGATCAGTGATGAGTGGCATTCCTCAGGGGTCAGTATTGGGAACAGTATTATTTAAGATCTTATTCGAGTACATGGACAGTAGGATTTAGTGCATCCTTAGCAAGTTTGCTGATGACACTAAGGTGAGTGATGTGGTTGATACTCTAGAAGAAAGGGATGCTATCCAAAGAGAACATAACAGGCTTGAGAGGTGAGCCCATGTGAACAAGGCCAAGTGCAAGGTCCTGCACAGGGATCACAACAACCTCATGCAACACTATGAGCTTGCAGAAAAGACCTGGAGGTGTTAGTCAAAATAAATATAACAATGAATGCTGTCTTAAGTGTTGTGCAGTAATTCATTTGTATCACTAAGTACCATAGAATCATTGAATTGTTTTGGTTGGAAAAGACCTTCAAGGATCATCAAATCCAACTGTTAAAATGATGCCATGTGTATCAGGAGGAACTGTAGGACTTTAAACAGTCACTTGTAACACTGAAATGTGAAAACATAGTTAGTAATGCTACTTCAAGTCAGAAAAATCATAGAATAATAGAATCATTTTGGTTGGAAAAGACCCTCAAGATCACCAAATCCAACTGTTAACCTAACATTGTCACTAAACAATGTCCCTAAGAATTTCACCTACACATTTTTTAAACATCTGTGGGGATGGTGACTCCACCACTTCCCTGGGCAGGCTGTTCCAATGCCTGTCAACCCTTTCCATAAATAAATTTTTCCTAATATTCAAACTAAATCTCCGCTGGTGCACCTTGAGGCCATTTCCTCTGGTCCTATCATTTGCTACCTGGGAGAAGAGACCAACACCCTCTATGCTACAACCTCCTTTCAGGTAGTTGTAGACATCGATAAAGTCCCCCCTCAGCCTCCTTTTCTCCAGGCTAAGTAGCCCCAGCTCCCTCAGCCGCTCCTCATAAGATTTGTGCTCCAGACTCTTTACCATCTTCATTGCCCTCCTCTGACTTCACTCCAGCACCTCAAAGTGAGGGGCTCAAATTTAAAAAGAGAAAAATAGTTCCTTGCTATAGTACATCACTCATTCTCAGCAGTGTCTGAGGCAGCATGGAATCACAAAATCCAAAACTGTGCAGAATGGATGTGCCTAAGCAGAGGAAATTAAAGCTTCATTTTCTTAAGTTGGATTCCTTGAGATAGCAACACATTTGCAATCACCTTTTAACATAGTGCGAAAGTGGAAATGTGCCTCTGTGTGTCCGTGTATTATAGCCATACTTCTGACAACATTAGTAATGAAAGGTGTTAAAGATGGTGCTCAAACTCCATTGTTGAAAATGGTTTACTGGAGCAAGTGATCTGTCGCTAATTATGTTGAGGAGTGTACACCAAAGGATGAGTTCTGTTTAGTGCAAAGCATTTCAGCTTCTCAAAACATTGTTAAAGTGATATCATTTCCTGTTTTATGGGAAAAGGCAATATAACACAATCTCTGCAAAGATCTCTGAGTTTGCAACTACACACTTATATTATTATTACACAAGTGTGGTTTGTCTTTATACTATCCTTCCTTTGTCTGACATTCTTTAGCACTGTCACAAATTAAAAAATAGATATCTTAAATTGTTCCAAGTCTTAAAAGCCCTCCAACTGTGTGATTTAGCTTTAGCTCTTATACTCTGATTCCTGGTTTTAAAGCAAAAGAGCTAGTCCTGCAGGAAGAAAATTAATTTTTTTTTTTTTTAAAAAAAAAAAAGCTGATTGTTTGTTTGATTTCTTCGATTCTCTGAGTGGAGAAGGTGAGAGATGAAAATCTCTAGTGTTTAGGTGATACATAGTAATGTACATTTATAAAATTGATATCTGAATACACTGATGATAAATGAGAACTCTAGCATGAGTATTTAAAATACCTTTGGTATATCTGAAAGCAGTTCTCTTTGTTATGTCTTCAACACAAATACAGACTTTTCAGATGGGATGAGGCAGCATTCCAGAGCAGATTAGCACATTTGGTCTGCAATGTTTCATGATCTTGACTTAGCATGAGTTCTGTGAACTCAGATTCTGTTAACACTGTCACAGAATCACAATGAAGACAACACAGCTCAACTACCAGAAGCTTAAATACTGTGTTTTTAAATAAAGTTCATTTTAACAAAAAGATTCACTAGTGAGGTATTCTATTCATGGTGAACCAGATGAGCTGGCAGGGTTGCCATTGTGGTTAGGCAGTAAGGCATTATTTTATTTCAAAAACACTGTGATTAGTTTTGTACATACATGGGTGAGTGGAAGGGTAGTTCTAAGTAGCCATAGATGAGGGCATGCATATGTAAACACGACAATGTGGTAGCCAAAGCCAAGGAAACAAAATGTATCTTTTTTTCTGTCCTTAAGAGTTTTATTAATTGTAGAGGCAAAAAATATTGCCCAAACCAAGAGAAAAAAAAACATAAACTCACATCTATGTTAGACGCATCCATTTACATAGCAGATTACTTGGGGTAGGCATTATGTATATTTTTCTGCTTTATAGTACCTGAAGGAAGTTGTTGCTTCTGCTGGAAGCACTGATGAAAATATATAAAGGATGTAATCATTTCGGTAATATTTAGCTGATGCATTAGTGGTGTGATCTTAGAATCAAAAAAGAGCCTCTACTCTGCACAGAAATGTGTGAGGGTCCCAGATAGAGCACACTGGCCAAGCAACATGTGGGAGACTGAGGACTGTTCTATGCCTCTCTTTCCCAACATCACCTCTATTTTACGTGGTTTTAGGGAGCGTGGTAAAAATTAAGATTTATTACCACCTTCAGATTTACACAATCTGTTCTAGAATTAGCCTGGACTTTCTTCAGACAAATTTAAGGTTAATAACAACAATAATAATAATTAACAACATGGGGCATCATTATTAGAAATATAAATAGATATGAAATTTTATTAACCTTAATGTTAATAGCATTAAAGTAGTAACTTTATTGTTACTTTGTTAACATCTGATATGTTTTAGTGTGTTCAAAACTTACAAACAATTCAAAAAACTTCCCACAAATAAGGAATCCAGAAGTTATTTCGTTTTAAGATGTTCTGAATTTCTAACTAATAATTTTAAGATTGAACAACCAAAACTAAACCCATAGACATTACATTTATGGTCATGAAACCAATAGCCAAATATAGGTAGAAGAAACTAGACAAAACAGGCAACTGTTTCCTATATCCTGAGGCTCTTTGGAAAACCCTAGTTTAAGACATCCCTGAGGGATTTTAGCATCATAACATTTTAAAGATATCAAAATGGCATCTGTGAAATACACTGACACTTTCTGCTAAACTCTAACATATCTGGAAGTTTAGGTTTTTGTTGGGTATGTATTCATTATTCAGCTATCTGGATTAGGAACTGAACTAGAAATATAATGTGATTAAAGCTCTCTTTGAGATATCTTGCCTCTGCTTGTTCTTCTAAAATGTAATATTCATAAGAACAGGAAAACTAAAGCCAACAACAAATGGCCAACTAAACAAATGCATGAACCTAAGAGATGCATTTAAATTTGAATGATTTATTCTATTATAGGAGAAAACTATAAATGGAAATAAGAAAAAAGATAATGTCTCCATCCAAGAATATGGTACATAATTATTTGTAACATGCTGAATCAACTCTGGCTCACAAACCCCCTACAAACAGTCACATTAAAAAAAAGAGTACATAGAAAGGAAAACGTAGCCCTGACACTCCACCCTCCACCTAATATTTCATAGCTACATGCATCTCAGGAAGGTTATGTTAAAATCCAGACATATTTAATTTAGCTGGTGGGGTTTTCTTCACTGAGTTCACTGGTGCCAGGATTTTATTACAACTGTCTTCATCACTATATTTTCTAACTCTTACAGTACTTACATGTCTTTTTCACTGAAATATTAAGTCCTGATTTGACTTCTTGGAAATGTTTGAGTGATCTGGACTTGTTATATTCTTTTGATTGGATCATTTGTTTCCAGTACAAAAGTGTCAATCTAGACTAACAATCACCAACATACGATAGTTGCAATAGACAGAACTTCAGAAATATTGTTTCCTATATTGAAACTGTGAAATAAAAGCAAACTAGCTAGTATTAAGGGCTTTTCAAGGTAGTCCATTGTTTAAAAAGAACTGGCTCAACATGAGCTCTAAGCAAAGATCTTGAAAGATAAGAAGTTATTTTAGGCAACATATCTAAAGAAATACAATAATTTTCACTTAGAAAAATATTCCTTTACTACCTCCTCATGCCAAAAGATGAATGTCTTGAATATTGAATTTACCGCTGGCACTGTACAAATAGTAAGAAGCCCATCACTGAAGCAAAACCTTTCTAATAGCTGTAACTAACTCAGCAGATAATACTGATAGAAGAAAACATATTTTTACTACTATAACTGTAGCCCAACAGTATTTCTTAAGAAACAAATCTAAAATGTAAACCAAAAATCTTTATTTCTGTACTTTTCAAATGAATTTAGTGGAAGATATTTATGCAGTATATATCAGAATGAGAATATATGTTACAGCTATTTTACTATTTGAGCTAATAACTTTTTTTCTTCTGTTCTCTCTGTGACTTTCTAGGAAGCCATAGAGACTAGGTCAGAGTTCCACGTGAGTAAGTATTTGCAATTCTTTCTTTGTCTTCATTTTGATTGGAAACAAAATCTAATGACCATGAACACCCATTAAGGGACAACCGATGTCACCAGTAAATTTTCCTCAGCTCACAGAGACAGCACAGGTCTCACCATGGACAAGAGAAATACTGAATAAAACCTCAAGAACTTACTGAAAGGAAAAAAATATTCCATAATATATCTTATCTGCTGGTATTTCCTGGTGGGGTATGAAGTAGGTCCATGCTACTTTTTTCCACATTGAACTGTCCAATCTTACTAGAAGTAGAAGAGATAACCTTCCTGATCAAATGTTGAGAGAAGAAAAAAAATCGTGTGCCCTCTCAAAGATAGAGGGACTCTCTGGAACAAACAGATACAATTTTTAAACTCAAGGATTTTTATACTCCTGGCTTTGGCATAACATCCTCTTTTCCCCTTTAGTAGCAGTTGTATAGGAAGTTGGTTGAGCCCTTGAATTATAATCTCAGTAGTCTGGATAAAATTCATTCTTTGTTAATGAGAGACCTCACTGAACTCCACATACCTCCTACTGTGTGAACTTGCAAAAATTTATTTTCTCAATAATTTTTCTAATTTGATCATGTGTCTTCTAGTCACCAGTTGGTAAAGAAGATGTGAATTTCATAATGCACACGTGGATTTCTCTTCAGCTTGTGTGAGAGATTTGATAGACATTTGGATCATAAGGCATCCATGTGTCTAATATTAATGAACTGTTAATCCTGAAGATACAAGACTGATAAATAGTATTGGGATAGAAAAACATTTATCCTTAAGTCTTTCATCGACTTCTCCCTCCATCTATCATATGGCAACAGGTGCAAAATGGATTTTCCCAACTACTTCAGTCTTTGTGATTAGTACATACCTGTTTGGCCATCACTTCACAGATAATGTTTTCTTTACCAAGGATTTCCATCTCTGATCTAAGTAGGCTAATGCATAATAATGCAATACAGAGTGGGGAAGTTCATAACTTGATTGATGAGTCAGAATTCCAGACTCAATAGTAATTAAGTTCATTATGGTGTCTGGTGTCTGTGCTCCTCACAAACATGTATGATACCGTTTTTTGGATTTTTTTCAGTGAATTACCTCACATGTATTTCCATTGTTAGTCCCACAGAGAAGAAATGTTGGATCCTCACAGAAAATGTTTACTCTTAACAAATGAAAATGGTGTTTTTCTGCCTTTACTTGTCTTTTTTACACAGAGTGGACTTCAGCCTGCAAGTTTAGCACCTTTTCATCAGCTGACAAGTTCATTAAAAAACCAACCAAACAAACAAAAAAACCACACCATGACATCTGAATAAATAGTTATCATTAAAATAATTAATAGTGAATCTTTTCACTGTGTAGCAACCAAAAACAGATCAATAATACTTTGATTGGATTAGTGAGTCATCTTTTCTATTAAGGACACTAACTTTTGCTTCATAAGTGGAAAAATAAAGCTGTCACATATGGGATTTTTTTTAAATCTCTCACTTTATTTCTTTGAAAATATGGCATGTGAGTTTAAAACACAAATAACCAGAGTAGATACTATATTTGTATTCTGCAACACTTTTCACTAAAGGTTGGTTACATGTGTTACTATTTCACACTTGTAAATTTGCATGTGATGAAAACAAAGATTCATAAAATAAAATAAAATAAAATAAAATAAAATAAAATAAAATAAAATAAAATAAAATAAAATATGGGAGACTGGAACAGGAACGTAACAGGGAAACAAGAAAAGTCAGATTCAACAACGGTATTTTTGTGCTATTGTTTGAAGTGCTTACCCAGCCTGATAAAGTCTATCTTCATCATCTTTGATACACGTATTTTCTGAGCAGCTGTTAGAGCCCAGTGGCCTCATATGGCTGACACAGGTCCTGCCTCGCCAGGCAGTGCCTCTGAGAGCCACCCACAACTGCAGGCCACACACACATGGTAGCAGCGTCCCTAAGAGGAAGGTAACAGAGGCACTAGTGTGGGATGAAACCTGGATTTTATTCTCAGTCTTACCACTCCTGGTGAGGAAGAGGAAGGATGGAATTCTCAGGCTCTGTTTCTATCTCTATTATTTGTGAAGTATGTAAGCTCTTAAAACAAGGAGATTCTCCTTTTGCTGATCAAAGGAGCACACAGTATCCTTTCCTGAACTCTTTCAGAACTTTTTTGTTACAACCAAAAAGAATCTATTGCAAATATACCATATGTTGCAAATCCCACTGTATAAAATACACACAATTAGAAAATCTGAATTTATGAATTGTTCGGATACATCTCCCTGTCTGTGTAAGCATTTCTTAAGGTACCAGCAAATAATGATCAGCATATTTGTTTTAAACCTATTTTTTTAAATTTCTGTTTCCTATTTTATTAGATCTAAGTGTAATTGTTGGGAACACCATGGTCATAATCAGAGAGAAGGCTTTCCAGTAACAATATCTTTCAATATAGTACTGTGTATATACACTAGATATATAAAATTCAAATATAATATCAAATACAAATATGACATAAAATACAGCAATCACACACAGTAAGTCTGGAGGTTCATTATGACAGGCTGTCTCTAGGCCCATGTGGGCATGAGCAAGTTGCCTTAATCTCCTGTTCTATAATGTTTCTTGAAAAAGGCCAGACAGTATGGGAGCATGCAGAGGTGCAGGCTGAATATTATTCAGGTTAACAATATTGAAATAAAATTAAATCAGAGGTCAGACCAATAAAACAACCAGCTTTTCATAGAAACTCAGATCTCTCTATATTTCCATAGGAGTAAAATTGATATATTTTCAATAGTGTTCCTTGAAAAATGTGTCAGTATATGACATGGCCTTCACCTTTAAATCTGAGGTGAAAATAAGGAGGTCTGTCTTTCATTAATCTTGCAAACATATTTTGGAAATTTTGCTATGTTTTGGCTGGCTGAAGTTTCCTAAATTCCAGGAGGAAAGATCCCCTTCCTGTCTTCTGCCATAAATAACATATTCTTTCTTAAAGTATTCCACTACGCAGAACAGTTTCTAAGTCTGTTCAACAAAGCTGTCAGGGCAAATGAATTGCTCTCTCCTGATGTTTGTTATTAACAGATTGTATACTGATAGGATAATAATCTCTTTCTTCATACATGAAAGACATTCTTGTGAGCTGGATTACAACTTGAGATATAAAAGACGTGCTCTGTGGATAACTTCCAGGCTACTTTGCACCACATTGCTCTCCCATAATTTTCTGTTTGTTATCTTGAACGGGTGACAGTAACCACCGATCAGAAACTGAAATTTATGTGAAATGAGTACCACATGTATGATGTTTACTTCAGTCTGGGCAAAGTAGTGACAGATCATTATAGCCCACAGAGCTGTGTGTTTTAGACTGCATGCAATTTAATATCAAGTGCCATAACGTGAATATAAAATAGCAAAAAAGAGACTGGTATGAAAAATAAACCACTTGTCATATCATGCATTAGTTTCCAGCAAGGTTTTGGGGTGGCTTTGTCAAACAAGTACTTATTCGTTTGTTTTAATATGTTAAAATGATCATTTTCCTTCTATGGTGGATAACTGTACATGTTTTTAATCTACATAAGCTATTGCTACTCATTTAAAGATTTAAAGGAGAATGGCAAAGGTTTTGCTAATAAAAAAATAAATTCCCTAAGATCATTAGAAAGTACAAGTGAAGATGTGAATGACAAATATCTTCAGCTAAAAGCGAAGTATTTCAGTATCAAAAGACCTTGCATACAAGCTAGAAAAGACCAGAGTTCGGAATTCATTTGTGCTTCTGCCGTATCACTAAAATATAAAGTACAAGACAGTATGCATCACTTCATTCTTGTAAAATAGTTGAATTTTGTTGAGATTTATGAAACCTTGATTTAGTATCTAAAAGAGACACTTAAATTAGGAACTTACTAAGCCTAAGTTCCTGTTGTACTTGGTCGAATATAATAGACAATTCACCTTGAATGTGAATTAAAAGTTTAGAGTGTTCATCTCTCTAAATTAACTGTAGTGGAAACATATATAATTTATATGCAGTTAAAGTGACTGAAACTATGTGTCAGTCCCATTCTGAGCTACATAGGTGTCACTTCAGTGAGTTAAAAACTTGAAATAAAAATTTCAGGCAGCATGCAGTTAAAAAAAAAAAAAGCATCAGGTTGGTCATTCTTTCTCTGTCACACCATTTCTTGCAGGGAATACTGATGATCAGTTATAAATGTGTTTCAAATATCTGGGATTTATGGATTTATTTTATTTTACAGACTAAAATCTACTAAAATCTTTTTGTGTGTGTGTGTTTGTTCTATGCATGTTCCCATTCTGGAATACTTCAGTTTAAAGTATAAATACTTATAAATATGCAGTCCCAGGGCATAGCGAGAATTGTAATATAGTCGGTTTTGTCTCCATTGCTCTCTATATGAGCTTTGAATAAAATATTTTCTGTGAAGTATTGCTTGTTTTTTCCACTATAATTCAAAATGCACTTAAAGCAAGGACATTTTTCCATCACGTGTATTTTTGACACTCTAAGAAAGACTTATATCTTGCAATTTAGATGAAAGTGTAAATATATAGGCATATAGAGGATATAAATACAGACTTTTTTTTTTTTTAAAAAAAAAAAAAAAAGCCAAACTCCTATTAATGCTAAGAAGAGTTTCTATGACATAAATTCAGAATAAGTTCTGAACCTGGTGGAATCCCAACACAGACAGCATCAGAGATTTTATTTCTTTTTAACATCTTGATGTCATGTCTGTGTTAATTATGTTTTGTGCATGTGAACCTCAGGGATTTCTGCTTTGTGCTCCATTGATCAGTGAGAACATCACCGTATGACCACTGTTTATTCTAGACTGCTCTTCTCTGAACTTCAGCTTTTGTTTTATTTTATTTAAATTCCAAATTAAGCAATTTAGGAAAACAATAAAGATGAACTTCTGCTTATATGTTGTTTTGCAACTATAAATTTGGACATTCAATGTACCTTCTGGTGGGTTCCAGTTCAGCACCTTTTTATATTAACTTTAATGTAAATTGAATATGTGATTGTCTTCCTGAATGCAGAATATTCCTGGAAGTTTCCCTTAATTACTTATACAGATCAAGTGCTCCATTGATATGTTGAAATACAACTCCATTAACATCAATGACAATTTTCAGACTCTGAGAAGTTTTGTCCTAGGTTTATTTTTAAAAGTTATATTCTGATTTCAGGTATATGTATGTAGATATATGTACCATATATAAAAATTATATATATATTTGTGTGTGTCTGCATAAAAGACTAATTTTAGTGTAATATTGAAAAGTAATGCATAATTTCAGACACATTTCTCTTTCACTTAGTTTTCAGAATATGATGTGATTTTATATGAGCCACAAACTCAAAAGTCACCATCTACTTGTTTTTACCTGTCTAACAATAATTAGCATACTTACTTATGGTCTTTGTTTAGTAACCTTTAACATTTCTTTAAGCCATTTCAATGGGTATGAAAAAGATTCTATATTAAAACAAACAAACAAAACAAACAAAGTCCTTTTTTACTTCACAGTATTTTAAAATGTTCTTCCTTCACTATGCAACATTTTTGACACCACACATCCAAGAACATGCTTTGAGTATCCAGTCTAACTCTTACTACATTTGCTTCCAGAAGGCTAGAGGCTAATGAACAAATTATTTTGCTTTCTTCTGAGGTTTCAAGAATTGTAATGAAATTCTTAATCCAAAACTGTCTGCACACAGCTCCTTACTGTTTTAATGGGGGACTATCAGTTTGGAAAACTGTTTTGCTGTCTCTTTGTAGGTAACAGTTGCCATTCTCATAATTGATTTTTCCACAAGTATTTAAATGTTTATTCTGAGAAAGATTTTGGTGGATAGCCAGCTTATGTTTCTCTTTTATATAGACCATAATCAGCTTCCTTATTGAAGATTTTATAACTATGATCAAAGAGCAGGTTATGCATTATGTTGCTTTGTTGTTTGATAATCAAATTAGTTACATCACTTTAAATACATGGATTGATGGATGAATGGATCTGAAGGGAGAATTTTGGTTTTGCTTTTCAAATAATATACATAAATTGCATGTGATTATAAAGAAACTTGACAAAGTATGTTAGAACAAAAAAGGTACAGAACTAGAAAGAAGACTCTCCATTACCTTTAATAAAGACTGTTTCTCTCTCTCACTCTTGGTATGCTTAGAGTTACACCAGAGAGATGATCATGAATTTAATATCCATCAGCACAGGTCTTCTGCTTTAACTCAAATGTTATACTCAAACAAAGTGCCTAATGAGGAACTAGGTGGGAGTCATAGGATCGGAAAGAGGAGTTTCAGTGTTTATAAGGCTGTGAAGAATGATAATACTATCTGAGGCATCCACTATATCTGTGGCTTGACCAAGGTACAGATAAATTTAAATATATTACTATGCCATCAACATTCACATGGATATCTAGTCTCTAAATTAAGAGAGTAAATCAATATGGCAGTACACACAATATGAGGAAACTTTAACCAAATTGACAACCTGTGTCTTGCTAAGTATATTCCAGATCTCCAGAGCCCCTTGTACTTCTCTAAATAATGACTTTCTGTTATAGGACACTATTTGCATTTTCAGAGGAGGAGCTGCTCTGTCACACCAGTAATTGCTGCAACTAATAAATCAGACAATTCTGACACGTCTTCCAGCATGGGGTGTGGACAGAGTTGAGTGATACAAGGAGACAGAGCAGCTCTGCATAGAATTTACTCTGGATTACCTTGGATTACTTGCCCTGAAGGTCTCACTAAACAAAACCCACTGCTTCAAGCAACAACTAAAATTTTTATTAAGTCTCAACCATGTACATAATGACTCATAAGGGCTGGACAATAACATTTGCATGTAGAAGCCAAACAGTTGGTGTCACACCCTGTTTTCCTGCTCTCACTGATCTAGGTAGAGATGATTCAGTGTCTGCATACAATCTTGGTCATTCCAAAGGCAGGGTTTATTTCAGTTAAAATAATTCTCACAAGTGTCATGACGTAGCTGGGGGACAAGTACAAATGTAATTACACAGCTTATGCCCATCCACAACAGTGATAGCTGTACATTGAATTCCAAGCGAGTGCAGGTCTGAGCACTTATCCTTAAAAGCCAAGATTACTTTGACAGGATTTGGAACAGTGAACCAACTGTCTTAAAATATATAGATTCATGAGCAGAAAGGAATTTTAGTTAATCAAGTCTCTCTTCCTGGGTAACTCAGGCTTCACAATGTATCTCATCTAGCCCTGCAACAAGAACATTTTTTATAAACAAACTATTTTCTATTGGGAATGGAAGCAGAAGATAAAAGGATTTATTATTTACCCACATAAAGGAGCCAAATGTAAATTAAACAGAAGTTGGAGTCATATTGCTCAAAGGGTTAGTTATTTGATGGAAAAAAAAAAAATATAGAGTACTTTTGAGTGTTTTCCTCATTTCTAACTCTTTTATACTTGTTAAAGATAATTGATTTTGTCATAGCTGTCTAAAGAAACATAGTTGTCACTGTACTTCATATTAACAAATTATTATTTTAAAATAGATGTGTATACACTATTTCAACCCTATCTCTCTTCAGACTAGGCAAAGCTGCCTCCTCATTAAAAAATACTTGTTCAAAATCAGCCTGATTTTTGTTCACACAGAAAAGTGAAATTTTTTTTGGAACACAAAATATTTTTTAAGCTGGAAGTTCCACACCAGATACAGGGATTTTCTTCACACTTTATGAACTTTATAAAGAAAAAAAAAAAAAGTCTCAAACTTGACTGAAGAAAATGCACTAAAATTTCACCTCAAATAATAATTTATTTTCACCCTGCAAGTCTGAAGAAAAAAGAGGAAATAACAAGTTTGAATTAGAATGTCATTTCTACCACTATATATAGGTAAGACTCCAGTTACCATTAGTAGATTAGTAGAGTTCTGCTACATGCAGAAATTAGGAGTCCAGCCCAGCACATCTCTATCTGACAACTCTCATGGGTCAAAAAATTGTCCTCTAAATTGTTTCTCATTTCTCTAATATCAAGGTTTTATATTTTGAATTTCTGTAACCCTTAGCTACAGCCTGCTAACCTCTCCCTCAGGATGGCCCATTCTTTCCCTTGTCCCACCCCATGTTTCATGCTTTTCTGGCAGAGATCCCAGGTACAGGAAAATACTCTGCCAAACTCAAGTTCAGTGTGAGGACGCATCTCAATTCCAAAAGAAGAACATTTCCAAAGAGGAAAGAATCTTATACGAGGAACCTCATCCTTAGAAAAGCAAAGATAGTTGTATATGAGTAGTGCACCAAATCACGGTAATAAGAGTCCTTCCATTTTAAACCACATGCTCTTGAGGATTCATGTAAATAATTTCTAAATATCAACACCTCTTCAAGTCTTTATGGAAGAAAAAATGGAATAAAGTCGTGTTGCTGTCGTTGTTTGACTCCACAATGAAGAAGCTGTACAACAATTCCTAACGAATTAAAACACTGTGATTTTAGGGACAAATACCATCCCTAATACTGTAAAATATGAAACATGAGCAACACCAATTCATTAATAAAAGTTTCCCATGTCCACACTTAGAGATAGCCAACCAAATTTGTCAGACATATGTCACTGACATTACAATAGTAATGTTTGGTGTGGCACATTTTCTTCAGTCAAGTCATCATTTCCCTCATCTTTCTTTATAAGTCGCAGTTCACCTTGTTCAAACAAATGCTAAATTGTACAGACATGGTGTAATGAAGTTCTATGGCAATGAATATCACTATTATTTAGCTAGAAAAACTCTTTCTTCATGCCTTAACGGAAACCAATTTATCAAAAGTAGTGTAAAGCAACAATCATGTTTTATGTTCTTGTCAATATTGACATCTTACATAGATAGAACATTTATAGTTAGTTGCAGGCTGCACTTGAATCTGTGCTGGCCTGCTTAATCTTCTGACTAAAATGTCCCACTGCTGAGAGGCTAAAGATAGAGTCTTGATGAGTTGTGAAATGTGAAGTGTTGGAGCAGGTGGAAGCTAGGATTAGGCGTCTTTCAGCAACCCTGGGAAAGGCCCAGCTCTGAGGCATGTCCAGGCAATAGCTGCAAGAAAGGACTTTATTTCACTTCTCTTCAGAGAACCCACAGATAATCCCTGCTGCTGCCTCTGGATTTACCAGGGTCACCATGGAAATTTTAAAGTATGAAACAGTGTGTTGTAGTATCCTCTTGTTTGGTTTCCTCTGCTTCTTTTAATCTTTCCTCTATTGACAGTCTATTGATCTTAGTACAAGCAAATCATCTCCTAAGAGGCCCAGAAAAAGCTAAAATTAGAGACTCTAGAGACACCAGTTATCATGAGCATTGCTCACACTCTGACCTTACCCCAACCTCCAGAATGTCCTTGCCCTTGTGCTCTTGCTGCTGTTCAGGTTTGGAATATGTATAAGCCTTTTTCTTTGGGGACAATAACGTGATGCAAATAAAACAGAGCTGACGGGTATTTCTGAAAAGATGCTCTACCTTGCACCAGCCTGAATGGGATTCTTTCTCTGTTCATTTAAGTCACTGAAAACAAGTTACAGTCCAGTTACTTCAAGTATAGTACTGATTAATCTCCCTCCCTGGTATTTAGACCTTATTAAAGGAAAGGCAGCTGCATGATGCAGGTGTTTATTTGGACTTTTGAAATGAATTGCCTTATTGGGTAACATAGTTATGAGCTGCTGTTTTGACTGGATACAAGATCAGAGAGAGAGAGAGTGTTAAGAGCTGCCACACCTAGTGCTTCTGAATGAGTCAGTAGTTATCTGTCTGCATCCTTCTGTAGAGATAAACATTGAATTTTCACCATGTCATTTCCAGGTTGAGTCATTCCCCTATTGCTGAAACAGCTTCTTTTGCCTTTTGAGCTGCCTAGCTCATATTTTTTCTTGATATATGTGGTGTGCAAAGTGCAAGAGAAAGAGGAAATATGGCAACACAATGTTTTGGTATGCACAAGGTAAGAGGGTACGTGCTGATGAATGCACTATTCATTTACTACAGAATGGTGAAAGATATTTAAGCGTTAGATGAGGACACACTTGTCTCTCTCCCAGTCAGTCTCCATTGCTGATCTTAGGTCAGCAGTCACAAAAGAAAAGGTACTCTGGAGTTATGAACCAAGACTTGAGACTATGAGCCCTGAGACGTGGCAGTCAAATGTTCGAGCTCTAGGACATCAAATGAATGCTCCAGGGAATACTGATAGCCTGAGAAATCCAGATGGATACTTCAAAGGAATGTAAGGATGCTGTTTCACTGTTGGGAAAGATCTGCTTTCCCTCTACCCCTTCAAGAACAGCTTTAGTATTAGACTTTTTACCTTAAAAATCTGAATAGAATGTTTTCCCTATCTTCATTGAGTAATGAAATATTCAGATATTCAGTTTTTGAGACATTTTCAGGGATAAAGATGAACACAGAGGGGAGAAAAAGTGTAGAATAAAATGACATACTGCATAGCACTCCAGAGGGTGGACACTAGGGCTGTAATCAGAAAATGCTATTTCTTTCAGCATGCTAGAAATGAAATCAGTAATTTTCAAGAGAGCCATCTTCTGCATCAAAAATCATAATTTGTAGGCATTCTATTGAGTATCTGAATTCTAGTGAAACACTAGAGTTCTAAAAACCTGTTGTCAAGCCATGACAACATATGCCCGTTTTCTTTTGCTGTGTCTAGGGCTCCAGCTGCTGTGGCTTGCTGAACTCTTGTGATGTGAAATTGCATAGGAGAGGAAAGCTCAAGGAAAACTCAAGGATAAGACTTCAAATTAAGGGATGCCCAGAGGGTTCCCACTTTCATTTTTGCCAAAATGAGCCTAGAAATCTTGGAATGGCAGTTCAAGCCTAGACTTACAAACACTTGTGGTTTTACACAGCTCTGATATTTAAAAATGCCTGAACTATTCTTGACTTTTTAATTCTCTGTCATCTCCATCCATGTCTTACTTACTTCTAAATACATATGGAACCAAGCAAAAAAGTCTTATTTTAGGTATCCAGATTTTAAGCAGAATCCCCACAGTGGCCTTTTTTATTTGCAGAAGTGACCCTCAAACAGGAAGTATATCATTAATGGTAGAACAATCATGCATTCTAGAAACCCATTGACTTTGCTGACTTCAGTCACTTCAAAGCTGACCTTCAGTTATCTCTGTGTGACTATTTATCACCCTCTGTCTTAATATATGAACCATACCTTCCATGAGATAGGTAAGGATAACTGAGGAGGAAACTGGAGTGCAGGGCAGGATATGCATGACTTGTGTGAACAGCGAGGTGATAGTCACTGAGCAAGATTTGAAAGTTTTAGACTCTCCCTTATTTTTTTTCCTTTTTGAGATACAAAAATGAGGAAGAATATCTTATAAAAAGACTATTATTAAGGGGGATACAGGAAAACAACAAACCTTTCTCCCTTCCAGACATCTAGAACAGATAGCTGGTTTACAAAGCAGCTTTTCTGGTATTAATATTTTCTATTTAGTCTCTGAGTATGTATCATTTAACTCCAGTGAGAGAGTAGTGAATCAAATATAGAGGCATTTTCCAACCAGACTTCCAGAGAAATACAAGACCTTCTGTCAGACTTATGATATAAGCACACTAAAACTTTCCTGAACACCTGTGAGTCAAATGATTGTACTTCATTAATATCTGATCTTTATTATCAGTGTCTGTGACCAGCATTATCTTCATACTTTCCAGGTTAAAATTATTATAACTAGATATATTCTTTTGCTTCTGGTATAATGAATTTGAAAGTTTAATTTAAAAAAAAAAATAATTCTTGCAATTCTATTTCAGGCTGTGCATCATGGGCAATTGGTAATCAGTTGCGAAAGATTAGACCCTAGGCACACTTAATGGGGATGTTGTAATAGTGCAGATGGCAAAACAGCCTGTGAAAGCAAGTCTGATGGGCATTCTGCACAAGCTAATTCAGTCAAAATTTATCCAAGATGACATAATGTACAATTGCTACACTGGAAAACTCTATTAAAATTTCACACATTTAAATCTCTCCCTTCTTTTTTAATTAGAATTTTCCAAGAGAAAGTAGAAGACGTGTACCTCCCTGAACCCTACAGGAAAGGTCAAGGATAAACAGTAGGATGCATGAAGTTCCTTTGTGCTCAACATGTTTAGGTTAGGAGGAATGTGTTAAAATGATTGTGTGGAAAAGACATGTCTGGGAATGAATTTTCATTGTGAACCAGCAGTGGCATTGGGATGTTCTGCCTGCACATGCACACCCACCCACGCCGCCTGTTACATTATTCAGTGTGTGTGCAGCTCTCCTAGGCTCTGCAAGGAAAGTGAATTACTCTGTTTCTCAGGACTAAGTTTTCATTTTCCAAAAGACCTCAAAGTTTTTATCTCATTCACCACTGAATTTACAGAAACTGCAAATGAAATTCCTGGGGGATAGTGTTGAGAAGGTGACTCTGGATTCTTATTCTGATGCCAGGTCATGTTTATGGTTATTACTGTAGTGAGAAATAGAGAAGTAATCCACTTTTCTTCTAATGTACAGTCAAGATCAGTTTGTTTTTGTTTTGTTTTGTTTGGTTTGGTTTGGTTTGGTTTGGTTTGGCTTGGTTGTTGTTGTTTGTTTTAGTTTTATTTGTTTTGTTTTGTTTTTCTCGTCCTATGACTCCTGTATTGCTTGCCATGCAATGACCAAACCTGGACAAGAGAAGTGAAGAGTGTGTCCAGAAAACTCTTTTGAAAACTATTTGGAAGAAACTGTAGCAACTAAAGTAGAAGCTGTAGATTTGAGCTTTTTAAGTTCAGCACTTTCCACACAACTTTTCCAATTGTAAAGTATATTATCAAAAAGACCTTGGCTGTTTCCTCTCACTCATATTTATGGACAGTGATTCTTGAATCAACTTGCTGCACATATAAATACTTACTGGATCAGGCTGCACAAGAGTGCTAACTTTATGAATGAAGATATCTATGCATCTCAAGACTCCATAGCAATTCAGCAAGATTTGTAAATCCCTATTGGAGCTGTGCACTTAAATTGTAAATGAAGTGATGCTTGCCACCTAGATTTCTTAGAGAAAAATAGGGTTTGAGGTCCACATATATGATTATCTACTAAAATTACTGTACTCCATGGCCCGAGGATTCTTAAGTAAGAGACCACAAGATCTTTAAGATAGGACTCATTTCTTCATGCGTGTCTATAAAAAAAAAGTAACACCCTCAAGGAGCTCTATATAAGTGAAATTATCTGACTTGGTAATCCACCCCAAAGGCTATAGTAGTGTGAAGAACATACCGTGACAATCCTTTGAAGAATGAGACTTGACTTCTTTTTTTTTTTTTTTTTTCCTAGAAGATATATAGCACACTATAGCATACAAAAAATAAAGGCAAAATATATTCTGATTTCATGTTTCATATTCAGTATAAAATCTTACTAGAATGACTTTAGAAGAGTACAAATAAAAATTTGAAAGGTCAAATATTTAATGCTGCTTCCTTGCTTGAAACCTTCATTACATTGTGCAGCTGAAACATAATGCACGTGTTGACAAATCTAACTTCTCCTATCCAAATATGACCACTATAAAATTTCTGTTTACAGTAATCCACTTAACATGCATTACTTCATGAAAGGGTACCAGCTGTGGTGTTTTAGAAGGAGCAGCTACATATTCAAGTAAGAACGACACACTTATTGTCTGTCTCTTTGAAGACTATGTTTCTTTTACTAACATTTACAGTCACTAAGCTGTTAAACTGCCAGTACAGAAGTTACCTTTAGAAAAAGGAAAATTCTTCATACTAAAATTTAAAAAGAAATATTCTTAAATTCTTCAGGTTAAACTTGACTGAGATCAATACTATCATAACTTCCACAGAAGAAATGTATCTGAAGCTACAGAAATATTATTCTTACATGAAGAAGTAGGGAGACATCAGTTCCAAAACTTGTTGTTTGAGAAAAATATTATGCCTTTGTCACTTAAGTTTCAGAGCACATTTTATCTCACTAATTTAACCACTGAAAGTTTGCTCTGATTGCAACAAAAACATGACCCATCTCCTATGACTCCTTGCTTTTTTGTTTATTACTAAGTATTTTACTTGGACATAAAAAAAATAAATCAGAGGACTCTGAACTTTTATGCACATCACTCATAACACTGAAGCCAAAGAGTATATAAAAGAGTATATAACATACATTTCAAATGATAACTCAACTATTAACTGAGAATGCAATTTCAATTTCTTTCTTCAGCTGATTGCTCCTGTAGAGTCATATCATTTAAATTTGTACTTGCAGGAAAATCAGAGATCAGTCTGCTGGCTTGCATTCATTGCTTTGCATGTACTTGTAGAATCTTAGTCAAAGCTGCATGACATGTAACACACAAAGGATAACAAAGAGTGGGGAATTTCCTGTTTTTATGGGCATGTTCTACCTATCAATCTGTCACTCTGAATCATTTCTACAGCTGTGTGAATAATTCACAGTGAATCATTCTGCAATGATCTAATTTTACCTCTCATGAGAGACTTCTGACCATTATTAATATTTTTATTAGATATGTATTTTAATTTATCCAGTTAATTACTATTTCTTAATTGTATAGCTTGGTCATGAAAACTTCATCTGTAGAAAATATGGATTAGCCCACAGTCAGTACTCTCGCTTACCCTGAATAGCAGCTTTCTATGGGAGCCTAAGTGTAGCAAACAAAAGGACTATTCAAACATGTCAATCTATGTCCCATGTTATATTTGCTATTTAAACTGTTACATGTGATTGGTCAATTAATTTACACAAAATTACTGTGAATCCCTGATTGGCTGGCTGTGTTAACACTCTCAGGAGTGAATGCTCATTTTGTATAAATATTAAATGCAGGTTTCACAGTCTAACCAGCTAAACCTATTCACACAAATTGCTTCAGGGAATGAGCACTTAGAGAAAACAAAGGGGCCATAAGCTTGATTCATGTTAATTGATCTTAAAATAGGAAAGAATATCTAAAAAGGTACTGTTGCACCTCTGCTTCTCACTGTGAAATTGTTACAATTGTAAAGTTGTAACGCTCATTTACAGGTATGTTTTAAAAAATCTATTTTTAAAGGTAAAATAGATTACTTAAACCCATTACATCCTTGATAATGTAGTGCATTGTTGCAATATTAAGGCAAAATTAAGCATAAAAAAATTGAAGGGATTTATATTGTTGGAGATCACATAAGGCCTGTGGAAGATCAAGGAAGAAAATTCTTCAAAAAGGACACAAAATAATTTTCTTACTAATCTGAAGGTTGGACCTATTTTCTCAGTATCCTCCAGAAGTATAACATCTCATCCAAGTTCTACATGCCAGAGAAGAGTTCAGAAGAAATCTGGCAGAATTTTGCTCTGAATCTTCAAAGTTCAGTCAAGCTTGAAGCTCAAAACAGTTTTGATGAAGGAATAACTATTTTTATTTTTGATGATGATAGTGAAAGTAAAACTATTCCAATAAGTTTTATTTTTAAAAATCTGTATGTTCTTTATAGATCCACCTAATTAAAGTTATTCTTAAGCACACAATTATCCTTAAGACATTAATACCACTTTTTTTCTTTATTCTCATTGTTGGCCCTTAATGCTTTCATGGAAGAGGGTCAGCAAAAGCAGGTGTAAAAACAATTCAGTGAAATATCTAGAAAGCTTAAAACACCACAATAGAAATAAAAATGAAACATCTCTGAATACATCTAAATTCTTTAGACTGGCAGTCTGAACAGGGATCTTGTAGAATGAAATCCTCCTTCTTTATTAATGTATTCATTTTTACTAATTAACATCCCTCAAGGCTGCAGTGGTTTCAGAACAGTCTTTCTAACAACGTGCTTTTATTAAAATCATACATGTTCTAAAGTTGTCAGAGTATTGCTGAACACATACACATACATGCCAAGTTCCAAAACTAGAATGTGACAGATAGAGGTTCACTGGTATTTTTCCTTCTTGAAAGAGGATTCAGTGTATCGAAGTCTCCTAGAAATAACATCTGGTTATGAAGTGGCTGTCATTTAAACACTGTCTTGTGTCATGGGCTGCAATACACTAAGAGGAAAGGAGGAAAGCGGACACTCAGTGATTTGGTAGGTCCAGTTTTGACCAAATAGAGTATGCTTTATCTTCTACCATTTATTTCAATGATGCAACCTTTTGCTTTTAGTGTCATATTTTTATAAGGCATAAATTAGTGCCTTGTCATTAGATTCTGTAGTGCTTTTGTTTCATTTGATTTTCTTGTTAATTTCTAAGGTTTATACTACAACAGTCTAGAGTACAATTGTAAATTATTGGTATATTGAAATTTGCTGCAGATACTGACATAGAAGAGGCAATTATTAAATTCTGTAAAGGTTAGCTGTAATCTGGTCATGCAGGGACACATTGGTTTGCAAGAGCAAGTTTGAGCAAGCCAAAATCCATTTTTTATAAAGGTGCAAAAGGAATCAAAGTATTTTGAGAGTTTCAATAGCCCCAGTCGAGAACCCTAAGACCACATGTCTGTAATTTTAATTTGAAAACCTTTCAAAACAGAACATCAGTTGCCACATACAGCTTTAGATAAGGCCATGCTTTTCTAGAGGACTCAAGAGTGTTTCTGAGCTCCAGTTTGTGTCCATTCCTAGATCACACCCCAGCCTGATGCTGGGATGAGATCAGCTCTGAGGTTACCTCTGTTCCTGCACTGTTTTCCATGGAAAGGAAATCTGGGCTTTTAAACTGGCTAAAGTTTCTGCAGATGAATTATTCAACTTAAGGAAGAACAAATGGCTGATATATGTATGACAAAACTTAAACCCACAAGCTGACTTGTTACCTTTCTTCTACTAGGAAAGAGCCTACGGAGATTGTAGTCTGTGTTTGCTTAGGTTAGCAGCAAGAACAGATTCACTACATTTGCTGTTACCTGATGAGATCACCTTTTTTTTTGAGGAGAGGTAATCCATAAAAGAAAGGTAAAGCAAATCATGACTAGTGGTTTATGAAATCCATCACGATGTAATTGTGGTTTCTTTTCTTCTTATCGTGGCTGTGTTTGGCTTATCAACAATTAATTAATAAATAGCTTTTGTAGCTATCTTCTGAGCTAGAATAACTTTAGATGTCATTCCCATCTTCTTTTACATTCTTACTAATGTGAATCTAATCTTTTCCTGAACCTTAGTGAGTCACATTTCTATAGATTATCCCATGCCAAAGTCAACAGGTAGGACATGATTCATGCCATTTTGTCCTTTAGTTTTAAAAATGGTGTTCTCACAATTCCCTTTTCTTCTATTAAGAGAAAGATATTAAGAAAATACCTCAAGTAATTACTCCCATGCTTTGTAAAACATATATCTTCTCCTTGTCTCTCCAAAATATATTCATAGTCATTTGTGTTCCCTATTTCATGGACTTTGCCTGACCTTGTGTGGCACAGTAACACCATTATTGATCACAGAGCATCTTAATTTAAATTGATTAGTTATATTCCAGAACAATTAACAGGAGTGTGTAAGAACTATGAACACTCAATTATAGGGAAATGAAAATGTTTTTAATAATCAATTGTTATTAAAGTTATGTTCAATAGCCAACCTAATAAATTTGCCATTTGTATGTAGTAGAATAAAACTTGCATGTAATATATTTGCCATCCAGTTATTAAAAGCACATTTCCTCAGGGGAAAGAAAAGAAAAAAAAAAAGTTGGATTTGTTTTTATTATTTCATTTCATAACACTTTGGTTAAAAATAAATTTCTATTCTGTATGTTAGAGGCTATAGGCTATATAGGATCCTAGATTCAGACCAGAGAAGGGATTAGCCATAAATAACAAAGATAAATCCTGCTCCACTGAAGCCACTGGGAGCTTTGTTGTTCCTTTAATGAGAGCCAGAATACACTCAGACATGTAAAAACTCTTCCTTTCAACTAGATTTATTTTTTTTTTTCCTTCCTATTTTATTACTGCTTCTATTCAGTTCTGAAGTGCAGGGAAATCTCAGAATTAAAGATAGATTTCATCTTCCTCTATCTGAACAATCCTATGGAAAACAATAGAGAGGACAAACTGATGGTGTCTATTGAGTCCAGTGGTGCTGGATAGAGAATGACTGCTCAAGGAGGCTGATGGAGATGTGCCAGGGAGCACAGTCTCAGGAACGAGTTACAGTATCATTCTTCATGCTGCAACAACCTGGGCCACGAGGGAGCTCCAGAGGCCTTGAGTATCAGGGGCTGTCTGAGTCAGGGCTCAGGACTGTGGCCTCACATTTGGGAGAGGAGCTCTGGTAGAGACATGGGCATGACAGATGAAGGAGCTGACAGGAGAGAGATTCAGAGGCTATGCTTGACCAAGGGGCAGACAGGGACAGAGACAGTGGAGGCTGGAGGATGGTAGGCTCCTTTTATTTACAAAAGGTCACTTGGAGAACCTTCAGAGGCACCTGGCAAAAGGTGAAACAGGGAAGGTGTTGCTGAAAGGTTTCTGGTTAAGTTATGCCTGACTAGGGGTGGATCCAGTGCCACGAACAACAAAAGAGAAGACAAGTAAGAGTGCTCAGAGATGCCCTGTGTAGGTAGTTCATGGATAGAAGATCAAAAGGTGTATTCCCCACTCTGAGATACTTCTGGTGTCACATTTTCATTGCTCAATTTTAAGATTCTCAATACATAATACATATCGACCAACTGAAGCAAGCCCAACAGGTTGTCCTGGTTTCAGCTGGGATAGAGTTAATATTCTTCCTAGTAGCTGCTATAGTGATGTGTTTTGGATTTAATATAAATAATAATGTTGATAGCACACCAATGTTTTAGTTGTTAAGCAGTCAAGGACTTTTCAGCTTCTCATGCTGACCTGCCAACAAGAAGATGGGGAGTGTACAAAAGGTTTGAAGGAAAGGGACACAGATGGAACACTAACTCCAACTGACCAAAGGGATATTCCATACCATATGACATCATGCACAGTATACAAAGCTGGGGGAAGAAGGAGGAAGGGAAGGATGTTCAGAGTTATGGCTTTTTTAATCATTACATGTGATGGAGCCTTGTTTTCCTGGATATGGCTGAACATCTGAGTGCTGATAGGAAATTGTGAATGAATTCCTTATTTTGTTTTGCTTGCGTGTGGCTTTTGTTTTGCATATTAAACTCTCTTTATCTCAACCTTCAAGTTTTCTCACTTTTACTCTTCTGATTCTCTCCTCCATCTCACCATGAGGAAGTGAATGAGGGGCTGTGTGGTGCTTAGTTGCCAGCTGGGGTTAACCCACAACACAAGGATACGGAGTATATGATCCATTAGGAGGAGAATGTGATGGAATGAATCTTGCTTGATTAAGTGGGATCTAATTACAGTCTTCATCTACCTAGAGGGGATTGTAGGGAAGACTGAGACTGACTTTTCTGACTGCAAGTCGTGTGTTAAAACAAGACAAATTCTGGTCAGGTACAAAGAAAAGAAAAACGACAATAAGCATGGATACGCAATGGAAAAAATTGCACAGAAGTGTTGTATACTCACCAACCCCTGATATATCCAAAACTCAGTGAGTCTCAGAACACTCTGATCTAACTTTGAAGTTAACCCTACTCCCCTCAGCACGATTTGGACTGAGGACCTCCAGAGGTCCCGACCATCCTAAACTTGTGGTTCTGCATTCCCATGACAGGAGTTTGACTAGGTTTTTCATTATACTACATCTCTGAAAGGAGATTGGAAAATCACCAAAAAATCCTTGTTAGAACCTAGCAACTTGTAAAGATTCTCTGTTATTATATGCATTTAAAAAAAATCTGAGTCTGCACAATAAGTGTTTTTACTTCCTGAAACAGAAATGTCATTAGCCATGTTTATTGTTTGACAGCTAAATATAAACAGTTAGTTTAAAGATAATAAAATATATTTTTTCCAACAAGCATATTAAAGATACACTCTGAAACTGCTATTTGAAAACCTGATGCTCCATGACGATTCCTTCTCAGAATACCAGCAGAGATTTGATTTATGAATTGTTGCTATCTGGCCTTCAATTTGCCAGGTTTGACACTCTATGAGACACTTTCTTTCCTATGCCCATTTAAAAGCTATTAAGGGATTCATAGAGAAGCTGGAAGAAAGGGGATAGTATATTATATGTAACAATAAGTTTGAAGCTTTGAACCAGTGAAGAGTCAACTTATTCAGGTACATTCATTACAACATTCACCTAAAGTGTATGGGAAAGTGAAAATATGGATTAAATTGTGTATTATGTAAACTATTGAATACCATAATAAAAAATATTGGTAATTTTTTTTCTTTGAAAATAAACTAATTTTCATTTTAAAATTAAAACAAACAAAACCAAACAAACAAACAAAACCACAGCAAGCAAGCAAACAAAAAAACCCCACAACCAAACAAATGCTATCTCTTCCTGTCAGAATTAAAGGTTCGGTGTTCTACAACATTTTTTCAAGAAAGAAACAAAACTACGTAATTGATTTCCCTGATCTTGTCCAATGACAAAATATTGACAGGATGCCAGTGAAAAGTTGGTCTACTTTATGGGCTATCAACTCTGGACATTTCATTGGCACAGAGAGTCAAACACAGTTTTAACTTCGAGCTTGAGCAAATAAAATAAATTTTCAATCAAGGAATTCAAACTTCACTTGTCCTCATAGAGCAGTTAGCAAAAATAATGTGAATCAGTTATAAGGTTAAAAATTTCTTCCTGCCACTCTCTCTGGCTCAGAATCCCTGGTATTTGAAGCCAAGCTTTAGCTATTGATTGTGTGTCTTAAATTGGCTAATTTATGAAGCAGTCAAAAAAGAGGTTAGATCTGATTTTGACTAGTGT
Organism: Nesoenas mayeri; assembly: GCF_963082525.1. Classification (NCBI taxonomy): domain Eukaryota; kingdom Metazoa; phylum Chordata; class Aves; order Columbiformes; family Columbidae; genus Nesoenas; species Nesoenas mayeri. Next base: position 20,676,498 of record NC_137548.1, on the reverse strand, counting down.
GTGAGACTTCAAACTGTCATTTCTGTGGCAACTGTTGGCATTTATTCCAACTATGAACAACAAAAATAATTACTATGAAGGATTATGAATTAGGGATCCTAAATGCACTTTAAAAATTTACATGTAGCATTATTCCATTGAACAAAAAAAACCTTTATATATGCTTTACAAAGATACTTTTCAAAGACAAAAGTATCTAATAATAGCTAATCACCACATAGTGGAAATGAAAGTATGCAGCATAAGTGCTATTTATATCTTTGAAATCATTGCTTTAAAATATTACTTTAAAATGCCTGTAAAACTTTTCTTCATGGTGTCAGAGTCTTAAATCTTCATTCCCTACAGTTCCATCATCTACTTCACTCCAAACAGTCTTTTATAAACATTGCACTCCTCAGAAGTATATCAGTATTATCAAAATCTATATTACGGCACTGCCTAGAGCATGAACCAAGAACTGGTCCTCAGTGCATTAGATTCTACAAACCTACTGATGAGCAGAGACTTCCTTTACTAGAAACTTACACAGATAAGAGAAATAAATGTTGAAGAAAAAGGCACTATTATCATCTTCAGGGAAGAAAACATCAGGTGTAGGTAGATTAAAGGTTTTACTCAAGATAGCAACTGGAGTTCAAAATACAACTTCTCCCAGTCACTTCAGAGAAATATTTTATTACCTCTAAATTTAAATCTGACCACACAATAGGATCTTTAACTCTTTCTTGTTAACCTCAAGCCAAAGGGAACATGCTTGTGTGTTCATATATATAACTATGTGATTACTCACAAAAAGCAGGGATAGGGCATTACGCACATTAGGCCTTCTTGGCAGTTTGTTACATTCAGTCTAAAATATCTATGTCCACTTTTCACCAAACCCTCTGTTTCCTCTTTGTTAGTTGTCCATGTCCAAGATAGGAGCAGACTGTACATTGTTAAATTTCAGCTGGTTCAAAGTTAAAAATAAAAGAGTTTGGGACATTTCTTAGAGCCTATGTATATGCATGGAGAACAAACTCCACCAGTTATAATCTTAGTCAGGATATGTCTACAATGCTATAATGAAAGACATGGAGTAATGAACCTATCTTGTAAAAACAAAAATACAAACACTGCTTTTCTTCTTTAAAAAAAAAAAAAAAAAAAAAAAAAAAGTTTAAAGACTTTTCTCCAGAGATTTTTTTTGAGCCTTCTGAGACATTGGCACCATATACTTGTAGCCTATGAGGTAGCCTATGAGCATTTTGTTTTCATTGATTTCACTTTGCCTGTGTTATGAATTACTGCTTTTATGACAGAAATCTTGGCAATCACCTACTTCTAGAAGCATTTGCTGCTCTGTAATGGGGGATTTTCCCTTAGGAATCTATATACCACTTTCAGCTGGTTAATATTTTCTCAACAGAGCTGTTTAGCTAGGAAGACTAGAAAGGTACTTGTTCCTAAATGCTGTAAAGATCAGTTGAATAGCAAATCAAAGTGTCTCAAAACCCATTCAGCAGACTTCATACACTGCTCACTTGATTTGTTTATTTTTGTCTCTAATCAAGAGGCAAGGAAGAAGAGCTATTATTTCAGCTGATAATTACTCCATTACCTAAATATGTCCAAGAATTGAGTACATATTAAAATAACCTTTGTACCACTGATTTTAATTTCTTGTTATTTTTACACAGGAAGGTGGTAAAAAATAACTTCATTGTATTTTCTTCAGGGAAAGATGTTTAAATTATGTTCTTTCACAGAAGATGGATGTCGCTTCAGGAAGAAGGCTGACATTACACTACATTAGCTGCTGTGGAATAATGAAGTCAACGTATTCAAGGTCAACTCAGGACAAGAAATTTAATAATAGAATGTCAGACTGCCTTGAATTCACATAGTACAGTAGGAATTCAAAGGGATCAGGAATAGAGCAGAGCATGGTAATGTATCGCCCTCTTCATTGTCTTGTAAAACAGGCCATTTACATTTCCATAAGAACAATACAAAATAGAGAATTAAAATGTTAGTATTAATTTCCTACATCTCTATTCACTTTTTTTCCTCTGTTGGTGTGTCTTGGTGGATGAATCTGTTTCCAAAGTCTCCAAGCAGAATCTGCACCACCAGTAAAATGGAAGAGTCACATCTCTTCTTCTGTTTGACTTCACAATTTGCTTTGATGCCCACTGTTCTCCTTATGAACTCTAGAGAGCTATTTGAAACAGTTTGCATGAGATGGGGATCCTTCCATTTCCAGGTAATTTAAATCATGATGATAAAAAATAAGGAGCTTTTAATCCTTCCCCAGACAAAGAATAGAGGGTCATTTCTACCGAGTAGTCCTTTCTACTACTCAGCAAGGACTTTGATAATGTCTCAACAAATATGTGCTATTATAAAGCTGAAACCATATATTTTCCAAGCCTATATAGGACAAATGACTGCATACTTTTTATCTTTGTTTTTCTCTGTTCCTAGACATCATGCAGCAGGCACAATACCAATCAGGGATTCACATCTATTTCTTTTCCATTCATCCATGACATAAGCCACTTACCGTCCACTTTGTTGTTCCTAAGATATTAAAACAGTAGTAAGAGAAAACAGCCAAGAGAAGCATCCATCTGCACATATTTACAAATAGGGAATTCAGTTTGCTCTCTAGGGTAGCACTGCCATTTGCTCTATATCCCTTTAATTAAAACTGTCATTGTCGGGATTCTTTTTTTAATATGAATGTTTTTTGTATAAGGTAAATATTCATGTTTTTAAAGGGTGGGGGGAAGAGAAAGAGGTCCATCACTTGCATTTAATCACAGTAAACAAGCTCTTTAGACAATTTGTTCTGAAATTCCTCTAATTAGACCTTGCCCTCCAGGTAATGCTCTGATCTGATTTACCAGTGAGTATAAATTAGGGACATTATGTAATTAGCCCTAAGACCACAAATGGAAGGAACAGCTGGGTGGCTTGGAGAGGAAGCAAATAAAGAGCTCCCATGAGATTTCTTAATAAAAAAATTATCATAAAAGTCCTTCTTCTAGATACAGTTTTTAGTGACTGGTTTTCTAGCCTATATTTCAATTTACTTTGATAGATGGCACTTGGCATTCTACATTAGTCTGGCACCACTTCAGACACTGAAGTTCTATGAAGGGTAGCTGTGGATTCATATCACATATGAACCATCTTATTCAGGAGATAATAATGTTCTAAGTAAATGGAAAAATATCTTCAGTGATTAGCAATGAAGATGTGATCCATTCCCCATTTGTAATACACAAAGCCACTCCCTGATTCTTCCGCCATTTCTGCTTTCTTTTTGGCTCCTGCTTATTTCTAACCTGAAGTGTTAGCATCTCACCTGGGACAAAACTTAAAAAACAACCAAATACCATTTTATGTGCAATAAAATATAGAGGGTTGAAATAATTGCTTAAAAATATTTTAATGTCTTAACAGCTTCCTGAGAGTAACTATAGTAACCTGCACAAGTTCCCCCCATGGCCTGCCTGAGTTTTGTTTTTCCTGAGGAAAGTGACATCATCTCTAAAATTTTCCTGAAATGATCAAGTTGAAGAATATTTTACCATCTCTTAATACATTTAAATACATGTACATACATATTTTTCAACTTTCAGGTATTGCCTGGTTCACTGTAATGTACGTAGTATAGTCTTAATATATGCATCCCAGTTCCCAGAAATGGTTATGAACCCAAATGAGCTAGGGTGTAACTGTTCCCTCCTCTTTTTCTTACAAAATAAAAAAGGGGTTTGAATCAAAAGAGGAGTAAAATTTGATATGAAAAAGTTTAGAGTGACCACTTGTTTCTTACTGTTTTTCATGTGATCTTGGATAATGACCACAAAACCAGAACTGTGACCATGTACTACTCAGACATGAATGGCTCTGGATGAGCCCTGTTGTTGCCAAGTGATGTGGCTTCCTCACACAGTAATCCCTCAAAGGTTCTTGCCTCTGTGGATGGAAGATACTATGTCAAAGAATGGCTTTTTCACACTTGCTCTTCTGCAGATAATGATGGTCAGAACAAGAGATCACTCAAAGGGGGAATCCTGAAGCTGTATTATTGTATACTAAATTTAGTAATCTATAAGCTTTATGTATAGTTTATTGTATCATATACTTAAGGGAGGAAAAAAAAAATCAATAAATCATGTCACCAAAATGCTTCTACAATGTCTTTCGCAGTTGATTATATAGCCACAGCTACTCCCTGTGCCTCTCTGATCCACAGACATTTCAGCCTAGGTGCCTAGATAAAGGGAATAAGCCCCTACATTCTCTACCTGGCCAAGTGCTGATTTAATCCTTAGGCAGCATCTCACTCACCAACTTGAAATCAGGTAGGTGTGAAGATTTACCCATGGGCTAAGTAATGATGCAAGAGATACAATGAACTATGGGAAGAAAGGTGTTTGGTTAATTGTAATAACTGATATGAAAGACTTGTTGCTTTTATCTATCAGCAAATATTCCTGAATATTAAGTTAGATTGCAAGCCCCTGAAAAATGTAATTATTCTCCTCATTGTCACTGCTTATTTCCCTCTCAAATAAAACAGATAAGATATATGTGAGGAGGAAATAGGGAGAACCCCTTTCTCATACATTATGTGGTGCAGATGACTCAGATCAGGAAATGTTGTAATTTGCCATTACTATTGCACTGTGTATTAAGTCTCAGATATTCCTTTTGGTACTCATCACCTGCTTTAGTTTACGCATGACTTGACCTCAAGCTTCCATTCACCAGAGGAATTTTTCATCACAGGAGTTATATATAAGATAGAAAATTTCTTCTAAATTTTACCATACTATTAATTCACTAGATACGCTCATTAACTGCTTAATTTTTATGGGTATTATCAGCATTAATAACGAATCTCCTCATAATAACACTATACCTGGTAGGAACTTGACAAGTAAGTAATAAATTTCAAGGGTACCTCATATTACACATCATCATAACACTGATGGGATGTGTCATGCCCTGAGTACTTGGGTCTTCAGCAAATGGCTGATGAGACTCAACAACTGAAAAAAATGGTATTGTGTTTATATGTATAAATATATACATACATGTATATGAGTGTATATATATCAAAAGCTCTTAATAACTTATCGAACTATTCTAGGATTTGAAAATTATTTTAAACCCAGTTAGAATTAAAATCATATGGCCCTTTTGGCTACATGCTATTGTATTTACCATCTACTCAAGCCATTAAGATTCATCAAAAAATCATGCCTTCAAAAACACTTATTTGAGCAGAAGTTGCAATGCTACCTGCCCTGCTCAGTTTTAATTTTGACCTTTGTTAAAATGGCTGTTAGACAAGAAAGCACTCATTCAAGCCATTGAACAAGAACGTTGTTTTTTTGTCTTCATTTGAACCAGTCCTCTTTCTTTTTCCCTCTCTGCACTTGTTTATATAAATGACTTGCTTCTCCATTCTTTGAAGTAGAAAGACTCTGTCTCATCAGTGCAGAATAAATATAAAACAGCACCACTCTGGTCAGAAAAAAAAAAAAAGAAAAAATATCTATACTAAAGAACATAAACAAAACCTTCTTTCTCCACAGAAAACATACATTTTCAAGTGACCAGCCAGCCTCCTTCTGTGCTCCACATATCATGAGGATTGGCTAGTACTATTTTATGAGACTGCAAACTCCCACATTATTCCTTCACTGTACCATTGTTTCCTGATTCATTGTTCAGCTCTTATTTATTAGACTGATAATACAAACTACCTGCAGAAAGAAAATTTTGGTATTTTTAATTTTAATTGAACTCAAGTTTGTTCAAAAAAATTCAGATAAGGACAGACCATATGAAGATAAAAGCCTGAAGTTTCAAGAGAACAAAAGCTACATTTGCCTTTAATGTGACTCTTTGCCTAAATTATTTGGGCACTAATCAGGTTATATGTATTCTGATTTTAACTACATTTGGTTCTTTGCCATAGGTTTCAAAGAAGGAGAAAATCAATTAAAATAAAGACACTTTTACATTATTCAAAAAAAAAAAAAAACCAAAGCAGTTTCTACAAAATTCAGATAAATTAGGATTGAGGCATCATTTTCATGTTTAATCTAACACAGATTCTTTCCAGTGCTCAGAAGCATTGAGGTATTCATCACAGAACACCTACATTTCAGACAGCCCTGCTGCACATCTGATGTTTAGAAAAACCTCTTGTCTTTTCAGTAAATAGATTGAGACCTGAGTTGGCCTCAGAGTGCTCAGACCAGTCTGAAATAAAACAAAATTAAAAGCATTTCCTTTCTGGGACAAGTAGAATCATATTCAAGCCTGAGAGAATCTTGATTAAAAGCAATTATATTTTCAGGAGAAGTCTTCATTATAGTGAGATTTGCCTGTAACTAAATGCATTGACTTTCATAATCTTTGTTATATTTTTACCCTAGAAATATGTCTCAGGGTATTATTTTAAAAAGAAAATATGATAGGAGACTCTAAAAGGTGAACGATAAGTAAATATTGCATATATATGAATAATGTTATTTATAATCAGGTCAGTTTCCACAATGTATGCCATATATTTGAGAAATTGTACTGCACAGTCATTTGGAGTTCAATAAAAATAGATAGGTCTACATATATGGCTTTAATTAACTATTGTAAATAGTGGCAAAATAGCTTTCTGGGAGCTACAAATCAGCCTGGAATATCAACCATGTGCTTTAGCATACCATAAAGAGGAAAGTCACACCAGTGACTGATCAGTGTTAATTATAGCTCTATACAACAAGAATTCAACTGGCAGCACTTAAGGATGACTACCTGAAAAAGAAAAATTGTACTTCAATGAATATCTTATATTGCTGATGAAGAAACAGCTACAGCACCATTTAAATAGTGAAATCTTTACATGTACTTGATCTGCAGCCAACTGTAGCTCTTATTTTTAGGGAGACCTCATTCACAGAGAAGTAGTGTCCATTTTGTGAACCTGAGTTTCAACAAGGAGAAAAAATAAAACAGAAAATATATTTTAATTGATTGAACTAAAAGCCTATACATTTTCCAAAGTTATATGATTCATTGTGTCTTTATGTGATGAATATAAAATAGTAACAGCAAGATCATAAAGTAAACTACATTGGACTTTTTTTTCAACTAAGTAAATATATACTTAAATTACACAGACTTATAGTAAGGGACTATATAATATGCACTACTATTGTGATGTTATAGTAAAGAATAAGCAATATGACTGTAACTGCAGATAGTTTAAATATTTGAATTTCTTACTAGTAGTAAATGAATTCTGGCAATACATTCATCAGACCACAAATAATTCTGTGTAAAGATCTCTTCTATAAAAATCTATTTAAAAAATCTTTGCAGAGTTTTGAAAATGTTTTTACATTTTTCTTCAGCTATTAAGTTGGAGAACAATGTCACATGAAGAAACTTTATGAAATGGCACAGGAAAAAAAAAAAAAAAAAAGAAAGAAAAAATAAGGGGTTCATAACACTTTTTTCTAGGGTTGTTTTGAAAATAACTTTTCTCTGCTGATACCAAAACTTTTGATGTCTTCTCTCACCAGCCTTCTGGTAACATTACTTTCCAAAGGAGATAGAATCTAGCTAAGAAGAAACTGAAAAAAAAAAAAATGCTTTATTTGCACACACAATTAAAAGTCTATTCTTAGCCAGGGACATTAATTTTCTTTTTACCTGTCAGTGAGCAAATTTTGGAAATGCTTCTGTGCACAAAATGGTGGCAGGCTTTCATTTAAAGCTTATTGATTTGTGAAAGCTTGTATAAACTTGTACCTTACAGAGGTGTGAAAAGTCTTTGACTGATGTAATGGCTATAGCCTGACATTTTCTTCAGATTTTTGCTTGTAAAAGCAGCAGTGCTGACTAAAGAAATGTTCTGAGCAGATGTTTGTAACTCAAGTGACGTTGGTATTACTACAGTTTAAAATACAGTACGTCTTTGAACCTTGTTAAGAAAGTATGTTATTCACGAGCTAGTATTTATAGACAATATTTATATCCAACTTACAATGAGGGCATTTATAGTACTGTATTTTTCAGTATAGCTCAGTAAGTTCACATGGATAAGCCTTCTGAACTGAATGAATTCTCTGTTTGCTTTATAATAATTACTTCATAGTTAAATAAGCTGAACAAACTGTGTAAGCAAATAACAAAAAGATACTACTTCGTCTTTAGAAAAGGAGCTGCTACTTGCCCTAAACCAAAGACATTTTTTAGAACCTATTTTCTGTTTGCTTTTACTTTCTTTTTTTTTTTTTTAATTGTTGGTGACATTTATACAGATCTTCAAATAAACCATTTAGTTCTTCAAGGTGTCATCAGAAATAATCTTTGGAGATGATTGTAGCAGCTGTCTGCTTTTCCACTGTCTAAACAAAAAGTGCAGTTCAGATGCAGCTAAAGCACAAATCCTTTACTTTGCTAAAAATCTGTTGTGGAACAGAAGAGCAAATATGATCTAATGAGAATATAAAAAACACAATGGGTCAGAGCCATGCTTCTTTACAGCATTTCTCTGATGTTGAAAGGTGACTTAATCGCAGATTGAGGAAGAGTTTAATGTGGATATTCCTAGCTTTCAACTTCCAAACTGTTTGAATTTACAAAGCTCATTCAGATATCTACAAACAGTACATCACATGTTTATGTATTTACCTAAATAAAGATGGTATTTTGGAACATTAAAGTGGAATAAACAATAGCTCCCTTATTGAGCAAGGTGGAAAGCAGTGAGCAACGCTGAGGAGAAGAGACTGTTTGAAATCTGGTCTTTTTCCTTGCTTTGTATTCCTAATGACAGCCAAAATTAAACATCTCTGGATTCACAATCTGGATTTAAGTAATGTGCTATGTGTAATATATACATGCCAAAACCAGTCAAACCTGCCAGGAGATGCCTGCATGAGAATAAGCCTGAGACCTGCTCTGAGGCTGCCTTAGTACACACAGTTCTGAAAGGATGACTGCGTTCTTAACTTACAAAGTAGTAGCACATGTAAACCTCAAATCACCCATATACAACCTCAGGGGCTTAAGCAAGAGCCTAGCCACCCTAGGTTTGTTCTGTGAACAAGCAGTGATTCTAAAAGGCAATTCAGATCTTCAGCTAGCTAAATGACTCTAAGGGAGAGCACATCTCCCCTTTAATGGGATATGAGGAAACTAAAAGCTATACTTTTTCCTTGATACCTGAAGTTAGGGAAGATAAATTCTCCAGGTTACTGACTCTCCTGACAAATGCTTTGGTGCCCTTCCTCAGGCAGAATTCAGGTACACAAGAGTTCTTCTGCTATCCCCCAAATTTCCATTCCTAACCTGACAATCTGACAGAGGTAAGTAAGTTCTGCATAGAAAATGATGCAGAGTAAGTCAGTCTCAAAACTGATCACTGGGAGTCAAAAACACTCCAAATGCAGAGAAATTCAAATGAAAGACAAACTTGACTCTATTTACTTAGAAATGTATGTATGTCTTCGGTTTACACAATAGCTACTTCTCCTAATAAACTCACTTCAGTAGGAACTTTCTTCTTGGGATTCACAACATAATAGAGAACACAGATTTAATAAAATATTTATTGAACTCTGTTAAAATAAATAACACTGTTTTGCTCAGAAATCTCAGGTACCTTTCCATGCTGCTTCACTTCTGGTAAAATTGTTACTGAGATGTCGCAGAGATTTACTGCCAGAAGAATAGCATTGCAGGGATGTGGTGGGAGCAGATCTGATGATGATGAGCTGGAGGCCTCCCAGACCAGCTTCCTGCCTCTGAACCACAGAAGGGGTCCTAGGGAGGTAGGAGATCATCCAGTGAACATCCAGTGAACATGAGGACCAAACATGTCTGAGGGTCGAGTTTCCCCACAGTCTCTTCCTCTGGACTCTGCTATAATACCTGCTGAAAAGAGAAATGATAGGCCAATAGTGACAATCTTCGCTATTCTAAATGGATAAGAATCCTTGTTTGCTCCTTTTTTCAAAATACATTTTAAAAACAGATTCAGTACAAGTATCATTTTTCAGAAATTACCATAGAGGGAGAAAAACAAACAATAGGTATTATTTCAAATACAGATGTTTGATATGACATAGAAATAGGGTTGACTATATAAGTCAAAAGTCTAAAGCTGACTAAAGACTTGATATCAGTAATTTTAACTGATTTTAACATCATTAGGCGGAATAGGTCTTATGAACAAAATGGTAAGAGACATGTTTATTATTTTTAAAAGAAAGTGAATAAAGTGGCAGATAAAGTGACTTCCTCAGTTCCCTTGAGGCTTGATACATTTCATAATACAGTGGCAGGGACAGTGCATAGTGATAAACCCCAGGAAGTCCGTAATAATAAAATTTGAGCTGTGGCTATCCCAAAACACTGTGAGGGCCAATCCTTTATGTGATCCTGCAACAATGACTAGAAGCTGTACAGTTGAAGATATATCAGCACAAGTTTCTAAGACAGAAGAAGAACTTGGAAGCCAAGAAAGTGACGTACTGCTCCATTAGGATTTTTTTGAAGCAGTATATATGAAATTTCCCAAACTTTCAGTACCTTGAAACCTAATCCAAGGTCCACTGAACTCGAGGTGGAAACTGAAATTTATTTCACAAGGTTTATTCTTAACTGTTTGTTTAATAGCTTCATAAAAGCCATGAATTTGACCTCATGTCCTAGCAGAAACTAGAAAACTGAATAAGAAATGAAGCCTATATATATAACTAGAAAGGTACAGTTATCTGTAGAACATCAATTCAACAGCTGCTTCTTCCACTTCCCCCAAAACAATTTGCCCATCCCTAATACCTCAGTTCATAAAACTTCAAATGAACACCACAGAGAGGAAACTGGTTCCTCTAATACATATTTCCTATAAACCAATAGGATCAGCATATCTCATTAAACTAAATCCAAAAGCATTTATGCTCAACTGTTTGACATAAAGTTTTAGAAGTATATTTGATCTTTTTCAGATGACTTACCAGTAATGTATTTCCAGACACAGAATGATAGAATGTGCTACTATGTAAGTATCTGCGTAATCAGCGTAGCTACAAAAGAAGAGTAAAATATTCTCATAAGTGGAAACAGTAGTGTTTCTTCCTTCAATAAACTGCAATATTATACGGCTGATATTAAATTGACATCTAGCTATTTCCCAGCACCCCTCCCTCAATATTCTATTACAAGTTCGCCTTAACCCTTGCTGTGTATAATTTGGGGTTACTGAGATGGCATACGGTAGAGTATTTATTACTTTAACAAAACTTTTCTTCCCAGGCAGTGATATAGCATATAAATAAGGCCATCATTGCTCTTTCCAGTAAGTAACATTATGTTCTCATATTTCTTCTACATATCTAGACTATATTAAAAACTTGAGTAACACAAGCGAGTTTATACCATAACAGCCTACAAAGATTCAGATCAGAAAAGAAAGAAAAAAAAAAGAAAAAAAAAAAAAAAAAAAAGAAGACTTATTGTGTTGGGATAGAAGGCTGTAAAACAGATTTTACCTGACAAATTAGTCCTTGGTCTGAGCTCAGATCTGATGTGTAAATAAGTTTGAAGGAGAATAAAGTGATGTAAATTACACCTTCTCTCACTCTCTCAGCCCATAAATTATGCCAGCCTACTCTCTCACAAGCTAAAACCTATTATGGAAATACTATCTACACCCTCTTCTTTTGGTTCTTTACCTATCACATTTATTTTGAAATTCTGTAAATATAGTGAGAAAAAATGACATGGAAGCATAATTCTAGTGTAACTCTACCCTTTCTCTTGAAACTTAGCTTAGTTATTTTCTTTCTTTGAAACCATTATGCAGCGTAAAACTTAAATATTAACAACTATAAAGCTTATATAATTCTCGCAGTTCCCAGTCAGTTTGCAAAGAGACAGCACACTGTAATTTCAGAGTCAGCAAAATATTCCACTGTCCATGAACAACATGATAAATACTATAAAGAAAGCAAATAATATTATAATAACATTAATTACCTCCAAGTAAAAGTTAAGTTAATAATTCTTTCCTCCCTCCCCGTAAGGTCTTTTACTTTGTTACTCATCCAAAAAATATAAATACTAGTTTTCAATGCAATATTCACAGCTCTGCACTTCAATGTGTTCACACAAACATTCTTTCTTGTCATTTTCTTTCATGGGTGATTTATCAGATGTCTATACTACAAGCATTTTGCCAGTATAGACAAGCAGAACTTTATCCCACACCAACAAAACCTTTTTTGAGAGCTGAGTGTTATGACCTACGCTAAGTTTTCCCCACTCCTCAGTGAAACTCCCTGTGTTGACAAAACAGGTTTTTATCTGCAAAGCTAAGTTAATTAGTGATTACAATTGTTTGCAATCCCCAGCAAAATATACTTGGTCTGTGTTACAGGCAGGTTTCAGCTTTATTTAGGATATCTGTAAAATTTGTTTTGTGTCCCTGTGGCTCTTCAGAACCAGAAAAGAATGGTAGTCTCCCATTTTCTTTTTTCCTCAAACACAGCAAAATCTTGTTGGCAATCTGGAGCCTGTGTAACTAGCAGCACGTTAATAGGTCCTTAGCTGCTGCTCAGACAGTAATTGCTAGCATGTGTCAAAAGTTGTACAGGTATCAGCATACAAAATATCAGTTACTTGTATCTTACAAGGCTCTAACTTCAGAGACCATTATTTTTGCCATGTAAACCCAGGGACTTGTGCTGCTGCCTTTGTGTTAGCAAAGGCATAGCTCAGAGCTAACAGCTAATCTGACTTTTGCATTCTCTAAACTCTGAGATTTAAAGATTGCTCCTCTCCTGGCTTGTCTCCTTAAAGTCCATAAAAGGTGCAGACCAAACACCGGATAACAAAGGACTGCCCTCATGAACAAACCCGAAATAGCAACTGTCCATATCTAAGTGGCACACAATGGATTCTAGTCTCATTCCCTAACACCTCATTTGATCATGCTTTGACCACGACCAAGTTCACAGGACCATTTTCAACTCCAACAAGTACAGCTGTTAAATATTTTAAATTTTCCAGATTCTCTAAAATATAATGTGGTGAAACTGACAAGTTCACAACATGTTTCAGAGTCACTTATGGCATTTCCTGACCAAAAAAAGTCACTGCTTTGGCAAAAATATTTCACTTCAGTTTATTTACAATCTTCTTAAACTCTGATGAGTTCAGCTATCAGATGATATGCATGTGGAAAACATTTTCCGTGATGTAAACCTCCTACACAGGTTCAGAAACTTTCTCTGAAGAGTCCTAAAGTGTTGTCTTCAGTGCCTGAATGCTTCTGGTTTCTAACATCCTGCTTAGTCTTGTTATTATGTGTTCTCTTCCCAGCCAGTAAATCTATGCCTCATTATAGTAATAATACTGCCTTTTTAAAAAAATTATGAGTAAAAAACTAATATTAAGCTGTTGTTCAGTAATATTTACTCTAATTATTTTCTGAAACAACATATATACACCAAAACCACAAATTTCATTCGCAGAATCATTATGCATCATTTAAATAACAATTAAATAATCAAATTTTTAAATGTTTGTGTTTTAAGACATGAAGTAGTTCAGCTGACACTTCCTTGGCTCCTTATTGACCTGATAATTAGGGCCTTTTTTACTCATTTCAATTCTTCCTCAGTGTCTTGTGTTTATGTTTCAAGGTTTTTGTAGCAGGGGCACTGTAGGGGTGGCTTGTATGAGAAGATGTCAGAAGCTGTACCATGTCTGACAGGGCCAGTTCCATCGAGCTCCAAGAAGGAATCACCACTGGGCAAAGCTGAACCCATCAGGAACGGTAGCACTTATATGACAACATATTGAAGAAGGAGTAAAAAACACTGCACAAAGCAGCTTAGGAAGAGAAGTGAGAAGGTGTCAGTGAAACCCCTCTGCAGACACCAAGGCCAGTGAAGAAGAAGGGAGAGGTGGTGCTTCAGGCACCAGAGCAGAGATTCCCTGGCAGACCATGGTAAGGCCAACTGTTCCCCCGTAGCCCATGGAGGTCCATGGTGGAGTAGAGATCCACCTGCAGCCTGTGGAGGACCCCATGAGAAAGCAGATGGCTGTGACCCTGTAGGAGAGTTCATTAAGAACTTCAGCCCATGGGAGGGATTCTCATGGAGAAGTTCATGAAGGACTGTTTCCTTTTGGTGGGACCCTATGCTGGAGCAGGGGAAGAGAATGAGGAGGAAGGAGTGGCAGGATCAAGTTAGTGATGAACCGAGCACAACCCTCATTCCCCATCCCACTGTGCCACTCAGGAGGAGGAGGAAGAGATGTCAGGAGTGAAATTGAGCCCAGGAAGGAAGACCTTTGTTCTTATTTCTCATTATCCTAGTCTGATTTTCACTGGCAACAAATTAATTTCCCCAAGTGGAGTCTGTTTTGCCAGTGAAGGTAATTAGTAAGTGATCTCCCTGTCCTTATCTTGACCTACAAGTTTTTCATTGTATTTTTCTCCCTGTGTTTTGCTGATGGAGGGGGAGTGATGGAGTGACTTGGTGGGCACCTGGCATCTAGCCAGGGTCAATCTACCAAACTCACTCTCTGCTTCTCTGTTAATTTGGTATTCCTTCCTGCCTGGTTCTAATGCATCGAGATGACAGAAGAGTACAGCCTTCTTTTGGTCAGCGTAGGCCACTGCTTGAGGAATTTTTTTATTATAGCAGAAATCTGAACATACTAGGGAAAACCAAAATTACTGAATTATAACCAGTTCCAGGGCATTGGCAATAACTGCCAAACTGAAGGAAAAAAAAATCCTGAAAGTTACATAAAACTATGATTTTTTTAAAATTTTTTTATTTATTTGAATGATCCTGGCTATCTTTCTCAGTCAGAAGTGGAGGCAAGAGATAGATTAAAATATATGTTTATCAGATTGAGTCTTGCTGGTACCACAGAAAATTTATGAGGCATGTTAGCATCCTAATGTCAGTGAAGCTGAAGTAGACACATTGGTACTAGGGGAATTAAACAGCTTTGCTCAAAATTTAATTTATGTAGAGCCTTTGCAGTTCTCAGGACTGGGTGCTTCAGGATCATAGTTCTGAATACAGAGTGTCTAAATTGAGTAATATCCTCTTCAAGCATGTAATGGTTCATCTAAATTAGCCCTGAGGCTTATAACATCTATGGTATAATAACTGTAAACTGCAATTGTTTTATTTTTCATTTTATAGCCACAAATCCTAACCCTAACTCAAGGACAATGTAGAACTGTGAGAGGTTTTCTTCCTATAGGAATAAACTGATGAGACTTAGTGAGAAAAACTGACGCAGGAAGGTGAGGTTAGTTTTGTGACTTTTAATGCCACAGAAGACTGAAATCTGCATTATAGCATTTTGAGTAATTTGCTAGCTTTGTAGAATTTGTTTAGCCATTATCTAACACCCCAAAAATATATTATTTAACAGTTTTATAGTTTGTTGACATTGAAATGGCCAGGAAAGTTAATGCAAGCCCATTAAAGCCTAAATCAATGTGTATAAGTTAAAATACATAATAGTCCTTGTATTTGTAATTATTCAGGATCAAAGCATTATTTAGTCCTACAGAGATATTTTGATTATTGAATGCAAGTGTAATAAATATACTTACATAGATTCATCTTGCACTGTAAAGTTTTTTCTGAATGTCTTCACGTAGACAGACCAATAGTTGCCTTGTGCATATGGCCATCCTTTCTCTAATACAGTAGGATTCAAATTGAACTAGCATTTCAAAATTTAGCCAAATAAAAATATACCATTCATTAATTAAATGAACTGTTTATAAAGTGAAAAACAAGAGACTACTCTTTTTCTCTCTAGTGCTTTCTGTACAATACCTTGTACCCTCATTCTCTGTTTCAGCTTCCCTTGTTTTTAGATTTTGGAGAACTTTCTCCTTTCAGCCAAAAAATTAATTTCACCAATGTAACATCAGCAAGCCATTAGATATATGCCATTATTAAGTGACTCTGCATGTTTATGTACAAGAAAGCAAAAATTTAAATCTAGTTTATAATTAAAGCACACTTAACATTTCTTGACTTTATCATCATTCATGACCACATCATCTTTCATGTATTGAGAAATATTTTAAGATATTATGATGACTGCATTATAATATGTCACTCAGGAAAGTGCAGTGGACAGCCACTGCATTCAGCAGAAATCTACTTTACAGGATATATACATACCATCTTTAATTAATCTCTAGTGGAAACATGCAAAAAAATCTTCAGGCCCTGATTTTTGTTGCCAGAAATTTTGCTGTTGTTTTAGGTATCATTCATCAGGTTTTTTACTTGCACACACAACTAATTTCAAGTTTTTTGTTCTCCCTTTCTCCAATGTTTGAAGTACTTCAGGACAGAGAATTATTTTTGCTCAATAGTGTTAGTATGGATGTCTGCAATCTTGATTTAAGGAGCAGATGGAACATAGTGAAAGTGTCTGCCCTACAGTTCACCATGTGAATTGACATCCTGAACCAACACTAAGTCATACAGGACACTCAGGGCTGAGAAAGCAGTCCCAAGTGTATTTTGAGGATTGATGTCTTGTGTGTACAGCAGCAACACTGCTACAAAAGCAGTTGTGTTCTGCCACAAAAGCCTACGTAATATACGAGGCTGGTTAGCATGAAGATCATGTGGAAATGCAGCTGAGAAGCTGAAGAAAGACAGTGATACCAAGCTCACTTAATCCCTTTGAGAAATTTTTACAGTACTTAGCTTCATTTGAGTCCAAATTAAGACAATCAAGGGAACGAACGGAAGAAAAATAACATTAAAATACCCATTAATAGTACTACAAAATGCCTCTAGTATTTTCCGCTGTCTTGGAAACCTACTGTTCTACCTAAAAATATAAATAATAAAAACAATGTAATAGCTTCTGTCCATTTTCAACAACGTAGTTGTTTTTTATGTTTAAATACTTCTGTCTGAAAGTGCTAAATACTCTTCTCAGAGTCCTCCAGTTCTAGACTTCTGATATTCTGATTCCCTAAAACTTCATTTCGGTTCTTTCTGCATCATATTCAAATTTGTTTTAGATCAGAAGAGAAATGGCAGTAGCATGCAGCTCAAAATACAACAGGGGTTACAACTTTTGGGAAATCTTCCTCTATTTGAAAAACCAAGAGAAAAATATTTAGCCACCAAAAGATATCTTCTCTTTAGATTTTATAATCCAGTTTTCTCTTGCCTGGACCAAAGTATGATTGTGGGATGTGAGCAGAAAGTATCACCTAGGAGCCGATTTAATTGTGGTGACTCTACCAGTGCAGTTGACTCCTTTCCCTTCCCTCAGTTTCCCCAGCCTCCCGCACCCCCCCCCCCCCCGCCCCTTTCACTGTAAGCAGTGTTTTGCAAAGACTTTGATGGCAAAGGCTGCTCTGATACAGTTGGTGATGTTGAGAGGAAGATGCTGAGGCTTCTTTGCCTTCTGATAAATTCCAATAGCTAAGACAGTTATTTATAACGTTGTCATCTTCAAATGACTGCCTATTCTTCCTCCAAATCGAGTTTTTCTTATTGTTTTGCTATTCTGTGACCAGCAAAGATTTGAACCATAGAAGTAGGATAGAGCTGGCTCAGGTGTTACCCCTGTGGGCTAAGTACCAGGTGTCTACAAAGGGCTGTGTCCCAGTCTTTGATATATAAGATATTGCAAGCCTTTCATCTGAAACATGCAATGAGAGCACTTGGTCGTTGAATTTTAGTTTGCTGTCTAAATTAATAATAAAGTCCTGTTTTATTATGCTTGGTTTGTTGATTGTCATAGTTCAAGATTTATCTCTGCGTATTAGCTCTCAATATATGTAAAAAAAAACCTTTTGATTCGCTTAGAAAACAAAACTCAAGTATATGAACTTAACCTTGCACAGTCACTATGACCTGTATATGCAAGGTGAGTAAATTTATTTATTTATTAATTCAAAGAAATACATTCTTAGCTAATGCAAGATCATATTGAGACAATAAATTTGTCATTTTAGTGAGTTACCTCAAAAGCTTAGTGTTTTGATATTCTGCTTAAGTACAGGTGTTCACACATACAGAGTATTATTTACATCCCTTCACATCTCTCTAGCCAATAATTTTCCAATTGTGAAATAACCTAGATCAGTTTAACCATTTAAGTCTGTTCTACTACAATTTATGTATGTCACACAAGAAGCAAATAGTATGTGCACTTTCTTTTTCATTAATTTACTAAGGCTACTTTATGTGTTTAGTGATGCAATATTCTAGCTCAAGTTTTTGGCAGTTTGGCAGAAAAGAATTCTAGGTATCATCCTTTTCCTCAGTCATTATGACTGACCTTCATACAAAAATAGTTAGATCCTAAGTATTACTTCCTTCTTTTATTAATAACACAGAGGTAAAAAGACCTTGATCACATCACTGAAAGTGTCTTCTGTAGTGTCCATAGAAGTGTAGAACTACTTTTCTTCAGGTAGGCTAAAGAAGTCTATCTAGGCAGAGCATGATGTACTTACCCAGAGGCAGAGGATGCAGGCAACACAGCAGATCAATTCCATCCTGTGTGAGACAACTAATCTATCTCCCTGTATTCCTTGCATGTATACATACAGAGTATAGCACACCCCTCCCTAAACTTTCCAAAGACTTTCTTTAGTGGGGAAGATAAATATAAAAATCACTCCATCTGGTTCCTTCCCCTTACCCCATCATCCAGGGTGAACACTATCATCTCATTTCTCCTTGGTCATACCCCAGCCACCTTCTTTGCCACTCCAGAGACCCAGCTGCTCTGGCTAACCTAGTTTTGGATTAGACCAGACCTTTCCAGCCTCCCTCTGGCCCTTGCTCACACAGTGGTTATCTGCTTAACAGTGCTTTACAAAGGCACGAATCTCTCCATAATTAGATAGTAGGTAGCATGATTTCTGACTAACTATTGCATGTTTTTACCACACAACTTGGAACTCCTCTTTCCATCAGATAATATGTCTCCCTATGTCTCTAGTACACAAACTGTGATGTCTCTGCCGTCTGTCTAAGGAACACGAGACAAGAGCATGTTGTTATTGACCAATGCATGAAGCATAGATAAAAGACTTAAAAATGGTAAATACAACCTGCCCTATTTATGTTTATCTGATAAATCCAGAGTATTAATTTATTGAAATATTATTTCTACCTGTGCACTACCTAAATTTCTAGAGAACATGGATTTCATCAAATATGGATGATTTAAGCAACAACAATGCTCTACAGTCTGATATCAAATCCAGATACGAGAGGCCTTCCTTGAGACTGTTAAAACAATATTTTGATTGAAAGATGAGATTAATCAAAATTTGAAAAGTTAAAAATTTTGTGACACAAGTATTTTTTCTTCCTAGGAATTTTGATACAGTTTAATGTATCACTATTGTTACATCACCTTATCACACTAATGCTCAGATCCACACACTAATTTAAATCCAAAGTACTTATTTATTTGATTGTGATATTGTGTTTTAGCCCTTTTATTAAATAGGAGGATTTCTAAATAATATATGAGCACATCTAGTTTGTTATTTTCCAAAGTGGCTGGAAGTTTTAATTTAGTCTGAGCTCCAGATCTGAAGTTTAGAGTGTTTTTCAGTATCGGGAGGTTAACTGCATGCACTAGTTTTCTCTTGCAGAAATTTGGAATTTCTGGTAGAACTACTCTTTCTGAAAATTAGTCACCTGTCTTTCAGACAGCAAATAGACCTTCTGCTAAAGATATTGACTTATGACACTGACTAATTTTCATGAATTATGATAAAAGTTTTCCCAAATGCAAGTATTTGCAATATTTCTGAGGTTTAGCATAGCCAGAGAGACTCTGCAATGAACAAGCTGTTTCATTTCTCAAAAAGAAACCGATAGCTCTTTAAGAAGATACAACCTATCTGATGAAGATATCATTTAGTAAATCTGATAAGACTGAGTTTTATGAGACATAGCACACAATTTAAGTGAGTCACAAAAAAAAAAAAAATGTATTTATTGGTGATGGGTATGTAGAAATTTCATTCTAGCTGTGTTTGGTGTTTCCTTTTCTAGCTGCCAATATTTGACTATTTACTATGTCTTTCCACTAAATTTCTGCCCTTTCTCTTCAAGTTGCAGGTAGATATAGAACAAAGCAAGGTACATGAAGAACTTGCAGGATATTATACAGCAGAACATGCTGGAAATAAAGATGGATATACTCAGCTGCCAACATTTTCTAATAGTGCCTGAGTTTGGGTAAATATTATACATACCTCTAACAGGCAGCAATACAATTGCAAACTCTGGGTCTAGTAAAGCATTTCTAATACCCGCGCTTCCTAATGACTTCATCTGGATTGCTTAATGCATACAGAGGATAAGATGCAGACCTTAAATTGACAAGAAACAAAGATGACATGAAACCCTGAGATTTTGGGGAAGAAAGAAATCTCTCCTTGCATAAAAGCTTTTGTTTATCCTGTTAATTTGACAACTTGTACCGGTTTTCAAGACATAAATGCTAAATATGACAATCTGACTTTGGCAGAAATTTTATTCAAGAAAAGACTGCAAGCCTGAACCCTAAATACACAAGGACTATTAAACATTAACCTGAATTGCTTCCAGGATGGAACTATACTCAGGAAGAATAGCCTTCTTCCCCATTTACCTGTAAGAGTTGTCGTTCAGTTACCAGCTGAGTTTGATGCATCTCTTCTAATAAAGACTATTGCATATGAATAGAGAACAGTGGCAATCTGATATGCTTAGGGTCTGATACTGAAGTTTTTTATCTGTCCAGAAGTTCTGTCTATCCTGCAGTAGGTCTGAGCACTGTGTTTTTTAAAATTAAATTAATGAGACTCAAATGAGATATACATATACACCTATCACATTTTACTTTTTAATAATGTGTAACTTAACATAGTGTTAAAGGTTTGTTACTGTTAAAGAATTACATTCTTGTTAAAATATTCCTTTTTACCTTAAGACTGCAGTATTAAACTGTTTCCTGTAGAGTCACTTTGAGCACAGGCCGTTTAAAGCCAATCAGACACTCAGAAAAAGGCATATTTGTATTCCAAGTTGCAAGTTTGGTATCATACCATAGTAGTTATTCTCATTATGAGACTTGACGGCTAACCTGACAGAAAATGGTTGATTTTTTTTGGCTTTCTTCCTCCATTTTTCACCCGCCCCCCTTTGCTCTTTATAATGTATTTAAATGGAGAGCAAATCACACATTTCTGACAAGCAGGAACTGGGGTCAGAGTCAACTCCCATCTCCTTCCCAGCTTTCATTTGCCTGAAGCAACATGGCCTGTTTGATCTAATCCCTAGGAAACAAGCCAAATGGAACATGCCTTTGGTAAAATCTGCCTCTCATCTGAAAAGCCTGTCTTTTCTACAGGGTAGGCTCCTCCTTTCTCCTTCACTGAAGATGTATTTTAATAAAGTTCTCAAATAAAACAGCAAATTAAGACACCACCAAATATAATTTTTTTCAGTAAAAGGACATAAGACTTCAGACTCTTGAGGACTGAAAGGTGTGGGGAAACACATCTTTACTCTGGAACAGGAAGAGGTCATACCTGTATTGCTAATAGGAAATGGGCAATTTCATAAGAAGTGTGACAATGCTATAGACTGAGGCATGCTAACCCACAAAAAGGCCAAATGATTCATAAAGAAGTAAAAATGGCAAGTCCAATTTAGCTTTGCAAGTCAGAGAGGTGTGGGTGGGTTTGTTTCTTTGTTTGATGTTTGTTTCTTTGTTTGTTTTTCATTTGTTTGTTTTCAGGTTGAAATTATTTTGCTGCCTTCATAAAAGTGATAAAGAAAACAAGTAAGTGGCACCACACGCATACATTTCAGCAGTGTATATGTAGCAGTTGTGAGTTAACTATTGCACTAACTTCATTTCAGAAGTGTAGTAAATTCAGGGATCGCCCCCATCTACCAAGGATCTCAGTACTGCTCACAGAGAAGAAAAACGAAAGGTAAAAAAGGGTGAAGTGGACTATTTAAACCTGACTCTATACTAATATCAGAGTGAAAACTACCTTATTGCCTCTAGGCAAAAAAGAGCTCACTAAATTAAGACATGTGAGCAACACATTCTTGTGACAACAAAGTAGATCTTCCTGTCTGATCATTTGTAAGCCATTTTCAAACTGAGTGTAAATCAGGTCTGAGGACTTTGCTGTAAACACACCTTAGCATGTGCATGCAAAACTTTCAGGGAAAAGAAAGACATCTTTCATGTTTGAAATACACTTTTTTTCTGGATAGATGCTTCTATCACATCTGATGTGCTACTTTTTACAGCAGAGGATAATAGATATGTTTACAGGTACCTGTGGGGTTCAAAGCAGGCAAAAACAGTGGTGCAAGGAGTTCTTTTGTGCAGTGTGGCCCTCGAGTTTTAGACAAAGGGAAACTGGTGTTGAATTAATGATCTAAGATTAGAACCAAATAAGTTTATTTACACTCAAAATTGTCAGGAGTTTGTAGCATGGAGGGTGTTGGTCTCTTCCCCCAAGTAGCAAGTGACAGGACAAGAGGAAATGGCCTCAAGTTGCACCAGGGTAGGTTTAGATTGGATATTAGGAAAAAATTCTTCACGGAAAAGGTTGTCAGGCATTGGTAAAGGCTGCCCAGGGAAGTAGTTGTGTCAGCATCTCTGGAAGTGTTTAAAAGGTGTGCATAGACAAGTTTCTTAGGGACGTGGTTTAGTGCTAGAGTTAGGTTATGGTTGGACTCGATGATTCTGAGGGTCTTTTCCAACTGAAATGATTCTATAATTCTAAAAACTGGTCTAACAACAGACACATCTGATGAGGCAGAGTAGCAAGGAAGAAATCATGCTCTTTTAACATAATTTCAAATGTGTGACAACAGCAGTATCACAGCATCACAGTATCACAGTATGTTTGGGATTGGAAGGGACCTCAAAAGATCATCTAGTCCAATCCCCCTGCTGGAGCAGGAACACCTAGGTGAGGTCGCACAGGAACATGTCCAGGCGCGTTTTGAATGTTTCCAGGGAAGGAGACTCCACAACCCTCCTGGGCAGCCTGTTCCAGTGCTCTGTCACCCTCACTGAGAAGAAGTTTTTTCTCAAATTTAAGTGGAACCTCTTGTGTTCCAGCTTGATCCCATTACCCCTTGTCCTATCATTGTTTGCCACCGAGAGGAGCCTGGCTCCATCCTCATGGCACTCACCCTTTATATATTTATAAACATTAATAAGGTCACTCCTCAGTCTCCTCTTCTCCAAACTAAAGAGACCCAGCTCCCTCAGCCTTTCTTCATAAGGGAGGTGCTCCACTCCCTTAATCATCTTTGTTGCCCTACACTGGACCCTCTCCAGCAGTTCCCTGTCCTTCTTGAACTGAGGGGCCCAGAACTGGACACAATATTCTAGATGGGGTCTCACCAGGGTGGAGTAGAGGGGAAGGAGAACCTCTCTTGATCTACTAACCACCCCCCTTGTAATACACCTGATGATGCCATTGGCCTTCCTGGCCACAAGGGCACAGTGCTGGTTCATGGTCATCCTGTTGTCCACCAGGACCCCCAGGTGCCTTTCCCCTACGCTGCTCTCTAATATGTAATTTCCCAACCTATACTGGATCCTCGGGTTGTTCCTGCCCAGATGCAGGACTCTACACTTTCCCTTGTTAAATTTCATCAGGTTATTCCCCACTCAGTAGTAAACACTTCTTAAAGTGTTATCTGTTAAATATTGTACTAACAATAATCTTTCACAGGGAACATCAACAGGTATAGGAAGGCTAAGGGATGATATAAGAAAATGGAAATATCACCTTCTACACAACTCCCATATACTTGTAGACTATTAGGCTAAAGGCCTAGATTCTCCATTATTTTATATATATTATATATTACATATTATTATTATAGCTGGTAAGCCAATGTATAAGAATTTACAGTCTACTCTACTTACCACTTTAAGATCTGGAAAACTAATATTAACAAGACATAACTCAGAGGAAAAAAAACACAACAAGGTCACTTCGGCTAGAATATGTAATTGTTTCCAAATCTCTATCCACTGAGACTTTTAAAAGTAGACTAAACTAGCAATAACAAACCTTTAAATATTCTACATATAAAAACCATATTGTAGCAGGAAGATGTTTATAGTTTCTTTGATTCCAGTAGAGCCTGGTGAAAAATGAGAAAAAGTGTTTTGAATAATTTCATGGAAGAAAAATAATATCCTTCATTACAATTTGTCATGTTTACAGGTCCAATTAGCAGACATCCTCATTTAGGTAAGCATTTACATTTGTAAACATGTGCTGAGACAAAGGAATTACAAACTCTGTAATTATATATTATATATTACTACTCAAAGAACATGGTGCATTGTGTTTTAAAAGTGAGCAAAATTCTGTCCTCCCAATTCATGTAACTAGCACCAAAAGGTAACTAGAGCACCAACACAGACAGAGTGGTGAATCAAATCAATTCCTATACCAGATGCTCATGAACTCATGAACCATGTATGGTAAAGTCTGGAGTGAGAATCAGGTGATACACTGACTGGTTTTGCACAGGCACTTTCTAATGACATCAGAATTTAGATATATACCTGGTTAGATTGCTTGAGCATTTTTGCCAAGCTAAGTGATGGTCTTTGGGCATTTTCCCTAGACTATATGTCTATATAGTTAAGTCAACGTTAGAAGTACCCCAAAGAGTGAAAATGAGTCTTTCCCGTTATTGCAATTGGACAAGTGATAATGGTTTTAAACTAAAAGGAGATAGATTTAGACTACATATAAGGAAGAAATTTCTTACAATGAGGATGGCTAAACACTGAAACAGGTTGCCCAGATAGGTGGTAGAGACCTCATCCCTGGCAATATTCAAGGCCAGGCTGAATGGGGTTGGCCTTGAGCAATCAAATCTAGTTGAAGATGTCCCTGCTCATTGCAGGGGGTTTGGACTAGCTGACCTTCAAAGGTCCCTCTAACCCAAATTATTATACGATTCTAGCACCATTGATTCAGGCAAATATTGTTACCTATGTGATATCTATTCCTTAAAGAAAATTATTTCAGTCTCTAAGACTTCAGTAAACACTTGTTTCTAATCAGTATTAAAATGCAGACACACACGCTGACAACACACATGCCTACACCAGAGCACAAACCCCAACATTCAGTTTTAAGATCATACAAGAACCTGTTACTACAGAAATACAGTAACACTGTAGAGAAACTTCAAAAACAGTTATTGAACAGCAATAGTAATAATATTAAATCCCTCTTCAAAAGAGTCTTCACACTGTTCTAGATGGTGTAATACAGTTGGAGGTATCTGACGTTACAAAAGCATTATTTAAAATTATCCCCAATTTATGGCAACAATTCAAGATGAAATCAAGGAAATAAACGTAGTTCTTCCACAGCTGTAAGGATATGGGAAAGAGATTTACACTATCCATGCATTTTTCAGTATTCTTTCCATTTTTTTCTATTGCAAACTGAATTGTCAACCTATTTCTTCAGCTTCCTTATTTTCCCAAAAGCTTTTTCTTTTCCATCTGTATTTGCTCAAATTCACCAGTCACATTTGGGCTCTGTAATGAACTTCCTGAAAAGCAAGAAAGAGACATCATTTTCAAGGAGGGTGGAATAACAGTTTCCACAAGGAAGAAATCTATACAAAGCAACAAGCTGCTAGAGAAAGAGAGGATGAGGGTGCAGAAGAGTACTGGGAATGAAGATATTCTCCTCATTCTGTTTTGATGTTGGCTATAGCAGTCTTGATTTTTAGTGTTTGTCCTTTGCAGTTGTGCAGAACCACACTCTAAAATCTTTCTGAAGAAAATGCTGTCTCCTCATCACTGCTGAAAAAGTAGTTTGGAAAACTTATTGCTGGCTCTGACACATGTTCAGTATTAATAGTTCGGTAAATAGTGTGTTCATGAGATTGCAAAGGTACCCTGAGACACACTGAAATGACAAAAAAAAAAGCTCCCTGGAATGAAAAATACTTTAAAAATGCTGTAAAGAGAGTAGGAAATATGATTTCCTTCAGTCATGTCAAAAACAGACTTAATACCTGTATAATTAATATGTAAAGAAAGAACCAACTTCAGAGAACACTGGGCTGAGTCTGTCTTCTGGGCAGAAAATGCATCTAGATGAAACCTAAATGTAAGAGAAAGGTCTTATCTGATGGTCTTAATTTAAGCCTTTTCTTTAAAATTTAATTGTAAAGTGTCCAGTCCAGATATAATGTTCAAGAAGTGTGTGGTTCTCAGGAGGTCCAGATGTTTGAAGTACACAGATGCCCAAAGTTACCAGTTTCCCTCTACCCCCAAGCTAATGAAGAATATTGAATTTGAAAATTCGAATTATGAACATCAGAAAACCTCTCTTTCAGAACTTCTGCCTCTATTAAAATCAGAAATGCCTGTCTTGTTCTTTCTTGTTTCTTAAGCAAGATACAGTGTGTACAAATGAAAACACTGCTTTTTAAATAAAAAAACCAGTCTATTTTCTTTGCAAAATTATTTTTGCAAAAGCTTTTTTTTTTTTTTTTATTCTGGAAACAACCTGGCCATATCACTAGTTTGAGCTGTTTCTCTTTACTTCAACTTCAAGTTTTATAGTAATGGACAACACTTCAAAACAACAACAACAACAACGTTTAAATGAACATATTTTTCTGTTTTTTCAGCATCTAATAAAACCCAGGAACATTATCTTAAACATGTGATTCTTGCACAATAACACTAACATATAATCAATTATTTTCAGACTCAAAACAGAAGTGGGGACTGCAGTACAAAAAGTATCACCATTTTACTAAGATTAATTTATTCATATATAAGGCAGTTTCCTTAGACAATATGTTCTTCTAAACTTACTAGATAATTTCAAGCCATTACGGAAATATTCAATATTTAAAAGTCAGTGTTATTAGTTAGTTCTGATTCAAGCACAGCATATTCTTCATTGTTGCATAACTAGCATTTACAATTGTTCAGTTAACCTACCTATGATACACAGTAACTTTCACAGGAAAGCACCTTCCCAAAAGACCTTCCCAAACCCTTAGTAAAAGACAGTCTTAACTAATGACTGCAAGCTGAAGTCAGGCAAATACGAATTAGAAATAAAGCACACAAAGCACTGAACAAAATTTGATTTGGATAAAAACAGCTAAAGAAAGCAACACAATTCTTCAGATTCAAACAGGCCTGGATTTGTGTCATCCAGATTCGAGCATTTTAATAACATGCTCAAGATAAAAAGCCTACACTCTTTAAGCAGACAACTGAGAGGAGAAGGCAACTTAAAAGTGTGATTCTGGTTCTGAATTTCTTTCAGGTTGTCACACAGAACGTATTGAAGTCAGTTCCAGGATAACTTGTTGATAAAAAGCTTTTTACAGGGAGCATCAGACCAGAGAGTTCAATGGTCTCAGCTGTTTTTAAACTTCTCAGTTCTACCTTTTTCACATTACACTGCAAACTTCTCATTTCTGCTTTGAAAGAGCTACTTTGAGGGCTGACAGAGCAGTAAATTCCTCCAGGCCCATTCAGGTCTAAGTTTCTACTGCAGTAATGAGCAGCTATGCCAAATAAGGCCTGCCATGGCAGTTATTTTAAGCAATTCATACACTAAAACAAACACAGAATAACAGTTAATTCACAGACCACAGAAGAGTCATCAGCTAGTGATGACTTGCAACAATAAAGTTAAATATATACAAACTGTTGAACTAGAAACAATTGTATAAGCCGTTACTGATTTTCTGAGTCACCTAGTCAGCTCTCCATTGGGTCTTAGATAATATCTTGCAGCTGAACACAGAACTGCTAACATAAAGTTACAGCAACTTCTCACCTAACAATTACTCATCCCCACTCTGTTGGGTGTAAATTTGATTCAAAACATTCCTTGGTAGTTTCTGCCCCCACGCAGCCTACAGAACTTCTGTTCTGAGTGAACACTTAACTTATGGAACACTTCTATAGCTTTGAGGGAATAAACTTATTCAGATGAGCAGGACAAAAAGACTTGTGTGTGTCCCAGCCCTTATTTGCCTTGTATCCTAAATAGTCGTCCACACAAATGATGATTGTGATACGGATGTAAAATGAACCAATGTTTCAGTGTGGTAGTTTTCACAACGTTAAATGACAACATGATGTGAGCACTGAAACAGGCCCAGTCAGCACTAAGTATAAAATTTTCTATGAAGAGCAGATAGTGAGGTACAAAGCCCATTTTAGAATTCAGATAAGTGAGGTTTTTTTCAGGTATATCAAGGACTTGACAAGTCAATGAGAGGTTATTTTTGAAATCTAAATTCAATCAATTCAATCTTTCATTTTGAACAGGGTAGCCATACAGATCTAAACAAAAATGAAAAATCTAAACCTTAACTCCTTGTTTATTGTGGTGATTAGCAAGCTGCAGGTTTTTCTTTCTCTACCAAAAACTCATTTTTTTTATTTTTTTTTTTCTCTGTAAGACTTTGAACACCCACAGATTTTCTTTGCCTTTTTGGCCTCAAGTACACGTTCATCTGATTGGTTTCAAGGATTTCCTATACAGTCTTTGACTAAGTGCCACTTTCCAGCTGGCTTTTCCACATTCTTGAAATAATCAGTCTGTTCCCTTTATTTTGCAGGGATGAGACCCCAGGGTTCAACCACCTTCCATTTGAGTTTCCAGGAGCACAAGGAGCTTTCTTTTACCTGCCATACCGTTGCACACACCCATTCTTGTGTGCCTAATATCTTTCTTAAATGTACTTTGTTATTATGTTCCTTACCTAAAAAGCAATACTATTTTTGGATGGTAGTTTCTTTTGTTTCTGCTACATTACACAATACTTAAATATATATATATTTAAAATTCAGTCGTTTAATAAATTTTTTTCTTCATATATTGGCATTATTTCAAGAGTAAAGTTTGACTGAGTTTTGGTATTTTCTGCTCTCTTAATAACCAAGCAATAGTAAGTTTCCTGTAGATCTTATCTCAGTCCATGCCACTGTGCAGGAGTCTGGAGCTTCTGTTTTCAGTCTTCTAGTTGGACCTTAACAAATCACTGACTTCTGATCTATTTCATCAGCTTTGGTGAAAAACTCCTCACCTTCCTGATAGATGCAAGAAATATTCCCTCATATTTATTATCAAGACCATCTTTGAGAAGATAAAGCTTCAAGGTCACTGTTTTATTCTTCTTGTCAAGTTTTTCTAATAACTTCTTTTGATTTATCTCCAGGTATTCAGGGATGATATGCAGATGCCCTGTAGTGTATAGGAAATCATGCTGTAAAATAAGTATTTTCCATTCTACACAGACTTGGACCTTGTTATTTCCGATTAAAGACACCTCCATTCTGAGAATATAATTATTTTGTTCCTCTAAGAAGGCTCCTACATTTGGCAACTGTATAAAGTTTTTCTGTATCCATATCACCAGTACATCAAGCCTGTTATCACTGACCTGTTCCCTTTATTATAACCACATTATTTATCACTGCATATGTTTTGGTGTTCTCTTCATCAACTAGGATTAAAGTTTATTTTCTAATTCAGTGAGAAAAACACTAAATAGCTTAGGGCTAACATCCTCTTTTAATTATATTTAGCAAAATAAATCATAACAATCAACATAGCATCATTATCTCTATGTATATTTACATCAAAATTCCATTATTAACTATTTCACTATGTAATAAGGCTGGATTTGTGTTCTTCTTGTTCATCAGTCAAAATGTACTGTGAAAAACAGTGAAATAACTTACAACAGAACTCTTTAAAAGGCTATGTAGACTGAAGAGCATAGCCACATGCAAAGAGTATTACCCAAGAAGTAATCTAAAGCCAAAAAATGACAAGAGGGCGCTTGTAGTTGGGAATGTGAGAAGTGAAAGACAACTATATATACAAGTATTTGTGCATATAAACCCATTTACATGGTTATACATATACCTCACTATGTATAATAATGCCTGCATTCATTCTAGATAAATATGTTGTCTTTGATACTGACATAGCCTTATGGATAAATTTATAATGAAGCCAGCCACAGAATTACTTATATGAAATATCACTAATCACCAGCTTAGGCTATTCACAGAATTCAAATGTAACCTAATTGCTTAGGGATTGATTTGAGGTGCTATGTTACTCAATATTGAAAACTAGCACAAGGTGACAGTATTGAAGAAAATCAGTCTTTTGAATGAGTTTAAACTGTAATAACAACAGCAAAAAAGAACAGAAGTATCTGTCTTCGGCAAATGTAGAAGAGCTAAACAGAGCTGTAGGGATTGTTGGCTATCCACTGTCATATATTTAAAGAGTATTTGAAGCAGAAATGTTTTTCTAGTGTTAGCATGGGAAACTTATGTACCTAAGCAGTGTTGTGTAAGAACCGATTTTTATAGGCTTTTTCCATTTTAATATTTTTAATATTGCTATATGGACTTCTGTGAGCTTCTCACAAATTTCAGGTGATGATATATTTGCTTTCCATTGATCACCTTGAAGTCAAATGCTGTTTGGCTAATGATTTTGTGTTCTGAAAGATTCCCAAAACACATGATAAATACACGCTGGCAGTAGTATGTTACAGTAAGACAATGGGACTGGAATTGAGTGCTCCTAAATATCATGTCAGACATGGACCACGTCACAGCAGATAGAAAAAATGAAATGCAAGTTCTATTTAGGACTTAAATTATGTATATAATTTGTCCTTATCTCATTTTCAGTAGCAGAATTGCTAGGAGTGGTATTTCTACTGTGTTAACTGAGTGCCTGTTAATAGATAACTGAGTAATAAGGTGATAAAGCATTATTATTGTTATTCTATTAGAACAAGTATTATTTTATAGGAAGTGATACTAGCTGGTATCATTTGGGTTTTTTCAGCGCCCATTTTCTCTCTCCAGATATATCGTAAAACTATTGAGTTTCACAGTATTAAAATGGGCTTACTGGGATTTTGAAGCATTGTAGGACAGAACAACAGTCTTCCTACACCCTTCAGTAGTCTCCACACCATCTGGGAAGGCTGAGACTTAAACCTGTGGATGCCAACCTAGTATGGAGGCTGAAGCAGAAGTTGATCCTAGGATTCATGGATCCCTCCCCTACGTTTCCTATTGTTGGGCTGTTAAGTCTGGAGGAAGCGAGGCTGGGGGGAGACCTTATAGCTCTCTACAACTACCTGAAAGGAGGTTGTAGTGAGGTAGGTATTGGTCTCTTCTCCCTAGTAACAAGTGATAGGACAAGAGGAAATGGCCTCAAGTTGCACCAGGGGAGGTTCAGATCGGATATTAGGAAAAAATTATTCACGGAAAGGTTGTCAGGCATTGGAAAAGGCTGCCCAAGGAAGTTGTGTGTCCCATCCCAACAGATGGGATGAGGGATGAGTTAACTCTGAACATGACACACACCCTGACTCAACAGATGAGATCAGGCTGCCCAGGGAAGTGGTGCAGTCACCATCCCTGGGGGAATTTAAAAAGTGTAGATGAGGTTCTTAGGGATGTGGTTTAGTGGTGGACTTGGCAGTGTTAGGTTAATGGTTGGACTTGATGATCTCACAGGTCTTTTCTAACCAAAATTATTCTATTAAAAAGTTCTCTGTTGTAGAAGTTGTCTCATGCATATACTCCCAACATTCAGTAGCAGGTAAACATTTTTGCTAAATAAGGATCAGAGTGATATACACAAAAGGACATTATGACCTTGAGAATTACAGTCAAGCTTAATTTGATGCATTTCAACAGAATAAAATGCAAGGTCATACAGTAAGCCTTACCTCAGGACCGGATCAAGACTGCATGCACTAAAACTGAAAGCTCTTAACATTGAAAGCCCAGCAGATAAGAACCTTGAGAAAAACAGAGTGAATTAGAAACTGCCTGCAAGCCATGTGTTGATACTTTAGAAAAATAATCATTTTAGTGAGTATCAAACAATATTTCCAATAAAGATACAGCAGCATTAGGATCTCATATGTATGAGATCTTAATGTAAGATTTTTTTTTCACCAGTGTTTAGAAGGACCAACTAAGAGTCTGAGATGATTGGAAGAAAAAAAAAAACATGGAAGACTGAGAGAATTTGTCCTGGTTTTGTTAAAAACAAGACCAGTTCTCTTTTAGTGATTTTTCTTTCAGCTAAGTTCTTCTAGGTGGCTGTACTTTTTTGAGTGTTAACCTGCATATTTTTCCTCGGATGCTGTACTCGGTGCTGATAAGAGACCAACGGAATGCTGAAGAAGCTCATGTTTAGATGTATTACTATGGTAGCCAAGAAAAGACTGATAGGTTTTCCCACATTCCATCGTGAGAGGGGCATGTTTGAGGAGGGGTGGATGGAAGAGGTGACTTAAATTGACCAATTAAGTATTCCACCCCATAATCATCATACCCCCTATATAAGAGGGTGATCACAAGGGTCAAGCTCTCTCTGACCATGGCCGGCATCTAGAGAGGACCCTGTCTGTCTGCCTGTGATCTACAGACCTCAGGCCCCGCATCCCTGCAACCAGGTTCCAGTTTGCTGTGAAGTCCCGCCCATGACTTCTGGGGGCCTGAGCTGCACCTGCTGGAGCCGCCAGCTCCACACACCCAGCTCCGCTGCTGCTGGAGTGACGACAACTCCACATAGAGCACTCAAGATTGGTTTTGTATATTTTGTATATATTCTCTATTTATTAGTAGCATTAGTAAAAGCCTTTAAAACCTTCCAACTTGAAGTCTAAGTCTCTCTTCCTTCCTCCTTATCATCTTTCCAATCTACAGGAAAGGGGTGGTGGGAGGTAAAGGGGGTAATAGGGAGCGTCTGCCACCATTTATTGCCGCCTTGCCTTAAACCATGACAGAATTTGATTTTTGTAGTCAGCTAGAGAAAGTGTTTGGAGGAAACTATTTTTGCCATTTATAAATAGTGCAAACAAGGTAGGCCGAATTGAGGATTGAATTACTGAAGTAAAAGATTCAGCTGGTAGAGAAATCGGTGGTTTACACACAGAGCAAATTATGTGACTAGAAGTTTTCTAATGGTCAGAAAAACCTTCTGCATCATGTTCTCACTATCCAACTGTTCTCCTATAACAATGCCTCTTTAATTGAGGACAAAAAAGTAGATTTAATATGCCATTCAATTCGTTTACAAAATAAATATTAAGATACAAATGGTCTACAGAAATATGGGATTCGATTCAATGAGCCAGGAGGTCTCACTCATTCTTAATTTATGAGGTCGCAGGGTCTAAAAAAATCGCACCAGTTGTGATCCTTGTCCACTCACTGGGAATGTATTTAATTGAAAGGCAGCAATTTCCTACACAGTATGTACTTAATTACTACTGTACAATATGACAGTCAGACATAGAGGACATAGACTGGATTTCATCAGACAATTCACAAGCAAAGTATCCCACATCCCATTAGGAATCCCATAGGCTATTTCATAGTCCATTATCAGTCTCAGTCCCCATTGGGAACTTCTTAAGCTTCCCAAGAGCTGCACATCATGTCAGTGAAGTGATAAGCAACTCAGCATTGTGTTTTCCTGGTTAAATTATGTTTGACTCCTTTTTAAAGTCACAGCTTTAGATATCTTCAAAATAGTTATGGGTCAGTGTTGGTTACATCTGTTGTAATTCCAGTTTTCTAATATTCGTTGAACTAGGGGTGTTTCACAATTGGCAGAGCTATGGGGATTTACCTGTGCTTTCCAGCCTTTTCTGTAATTAAATTCAACCAAGTATATGCTAATTAGGCTGTGGATGTGACAGTCAAAATCTTTAATGATATTGATTTTATTTCATATTTTGAGACTTAAGGTCTACTTGATTGTTTTGACCTCTCATATACAAAACAAAAAAAAATGAAGTTTGCGAAAGCCCAAATGATAGTTGTTTTGCTTCCTCTGCAATAAAAGAGGAAAAAAAAGAAGTCACTAGCTGTGGCATGGACCTTTTATTCCATAAGCTTGACCAACTTATAATAATGTTGGGCATGCCCAACAAGACCATGACAAGGCCTAACTCAAACCTGATTTAAAGAGTTCAATAGACTCAACCTCTTCCAGAATCACATACCCAAAACTTTTGTATTTCAGTTACCCAGTCTGCAAAATGAATTTTAATCTCATAACTCAAACTTGTAAGATCATATTAATGTTTCACCCATTTCACATTTCATAGGTGGAGTTTAAATATTGATTTAAAATAAAATTATTCTTGAATTACATATAAAATCCTCTATTGCTTATCAGAAATACATTATGCTAAATACATCTGCAGAACTACTTATGCCTGGGAGTGATTTCTTTCAGATATGTTCTGGGACACATAACCCTTTCTTTTGGCCTGAACATCTCTACACATAACACATATAATCACAGATGAAGGGTTGCTAATTGTGTAAAAACAGAACTAAACTCAAATATTCTAGTAGAACATATTATTTTTTGAAATATTCCTGCACTAGAAAGCCGAAGTAAAATTTTTCATGACAATTCCAACAGGAAATAGAATTTTCACCTAGACTACTTTAGTGTCAAATCTCAAAGAATTTGTTAAGAAGGGACAAAAGTCAAATAAGATGCTTAAATTTAATTGTGGTAGGAGTTCCATATGCAAAAAAACCCCACTATCTTTTTGGATTAATTTACATTATATTTTTAAAGTTTATCATAGTATTATAAACTCTTCAACTTTGACACTTCAATGGAAAGAACATATTTATTTTGAAAATTCTCTACAAGATATAGTTTGCTTCTAAATCCTGCTGTTCAGGGGAGCTGATAGCCCTAATGAAAATAGACAGTGGAATAATAGTCTAGAGTTATGATTACTGTATGTAGGATTTTGTGACTAAGCTACACCTACTGGTGAGTCAGTCTGTTTCTTTTAATGTCTTTGAAGGAAAAAGACAGACACCTGAATCTTAAACACTTGTACATGCCTCCCAAAATACTTTTAGCTTCAGGGAAATTTTTGTAATACAATTTGTGCTTTTTAATCGTTTCCTAATTTCTCCCTCATGTCAAAAAAAAAAAAAAAAAAAAAAAAAAAGAAAAAAGCCAGTAAAAAAAAAAAAAATCTAAGAAAAGTAGAAAAGTGAGTCATAGCTTCAATACATAGTACCTGATTGGGATTGGAAACAAAGGCAAAATGTCTGTCTAGAGAAATAAAGTCTGAGAAATTATGATTTTTTTTCACTCATTAAAATAAATAAATAAATAAATAAATAAAATTAAAAAAAAATCTTTAAGAAATACCAAATGCTACAATCAGTTGGGAAATTACCAGAAAAAAACATGTTATTTTTTAACAAGATTGCAGATTTGGGAACCAGGTAAGACTTACTCAGCTTTATTTGTATTACAACAACATTCATAAGCACAGTTAAATTCTGGGTCCAAATCCACTCAAGCAGTGTACGTGACTGAATTTCTTATGGCATGATTCTTCTGCTTGCCACCCAGCTGTCTAGACAAGTAAAGGATGTGGACACACTTCTTAAATCATCATAGTGCCACAGGAATAAGAAGTAATGAAGTACTAGAAAATGTAGGTAGAGGAGTGGAAACATTGAAAATTCTCCCCCAGTAAGGAGCTGGTAAGACAAGATTTACTAGTTATACAGGACTTTGAGGAAAACATACAAAAGAGGCTAAAAAAAAGAGGTAGTGAGGGGATGTAGTGAGATCCATCTCTTTTGCTTATCAAAATGTGTC
Source organism: Nesoenas mayeri (assembly GCF_963082525.1). NCBI lineage: Eukaryota > Metazoa > Chordata > Aves > Columbiformes > Columbidae > Nesoenas > Nesoenas mayeri. The sequence continues at coordinate 20,640,677 of NC_137548.1, read as the reverse complement.
TTATTACAGTGTTTAAGGACCTTAAGGAAAAAAAAAATACTAAATGGCTAATCAGAGAAAAACAAAAGAGATAACTGACTGAAAGTTGAAGATAAATATTGAAAAAAAGAAGTAATGTATATTTTTCTTTATTACATTGGGGGGGACAGTGATCCAACTACTTTTGTAAGATGAGTTCTAATTAATTATGAGCTACTATGATCACTGTTGATCATATTTCCATTACTAACATGTAACTTTTAGCTCTAAACATCTATGCATCTCTTCTAATATATCACAATATTAACCATAGGATTGAATTTCTTATTAAAAATGAAGTAAAAATCTCAACAAGAGCAGCAGACAATAAATCGGTCTTTCAAAAAGACTGAAAGCTGCTCTTATATTGAGGAGATTTTGGGGAAGGAAAAACTGGAAAGGATTACAATATTGTAATGAATGGAACTTATCAAATTAACCACAACTTTGCAATTCAGGGCTTGATTGATCTAGTTTTTGTCATATAGTGGATGGAGAGTAGTATATTCCTATGCTACCACTATGCTATACCTATGAAGATATATAAAGCCAGAAAGGATAAAGCCAGTGTTTTGCAGTCAGTGCAGAAGACACGATCAGACCTCAACTCATTGAAATTACCATTTCTGATATAGGGAAGATGTTCTGATTGCTGGCAAAACATGAGTCAGACACTCCCAATTCCTCCTGCTGTGCACACAAAGGTAAACACAAAAGCACACACAAAACAAACATTGCTTGTATGATTTGCACCCCTGTTGAATCAACAGTAGGCAACATGTGCCCACCCACATGTGTCTGGGCAACAACAGGGTGCTCACTGAGAGCAGAGAGAGGAAGACTATTTATCTGCACAAGTGAGAGTAGCTCATTCGGCAAGTCCACAAAGATTGAAGAGGAATTTCCTGAGCACTAAAACAGGAGCCCAGTCAAGCTACTCCTCCAGGAGGCATCAAAATGTGAGATGCAAACTTATACAATAAAATGCAACCACATACTTGAGAAAGAAATCCCAGCTCATTTGCTCATCAGCAAGGAATAGGCTTGCTCTACTTTAAAATTGTCAATGGACATTAGGAGTGACATCTGATGACAAAGTCCTACCAATTGGTAGGAATTAACCACCTGGAAGAAGTCCCTTACCAGACAAGTTCAGTTGCAGTGTCATACTGATAGGAAGCCATGCAAGCTGCTCTGGACAAGAACCTGTGCAAGACTTGTAAAATGAGATACAACTAACAACATCTGAAGAAACTCATCTCCATTATAAGATTTCCCACATGATCATAAGGTATCAATTTCTCCATCCAATGCTTATAGATCTGTCTTCCTCTAGGCTTCAAATCCTTTCTTCAATACTGTCTTATAAGAGCATCTTTCAGTCATTGTCCAAGCCTTAAGAGAAATCTCTTCTCAGTCTTGATATCTTTGAGAATCAGAATATATTAAAACATAACTGAGACAAGGAGTTGAGGCTGGTGCTACATTTATTTGTAACTGTTTGTGGTATCTTTTACTTTATATTTTTTCCTCATTGGTGCTGTACCACTAAATATATTTGCTTCACAAAGCCATCTGCAAGCAAATTTAAAACAGTAAAATTATAAATAAGCCTCAACCACAGACATCATAATGAGTATAATATACAATTAAGTTGTGGAATTCACTGTCACAAAACATGACTGGAGTGCATTCTTGAAAGGGATTGTGTCTTTACTAATATAAAAATCAACTTTTACAGATACCTACAGGTACAAAAATACAAGGCTTGTCAATAAGTGTGTTCCAAAGCATGAAACAGGATCAGAAGGAAATATCTTACTTTGATTAAGTATTGTAATTTGGTAGATTGTAAGAATAGGAGTGGAAGGAAGTGCATTGAACTTCCAATTTACACCATTATCCGTAACAGGAGACATAGATCTAGTATTGATAGATCCACTATGATAATTCTTATATCCCTAAGAAAAAATTTATACAAATTCTGATAGTTCTGGCAAAGATATAGGTCATGATCTTTCCTAAAGTGTTCTACGAAAAATAAATATAATATGAAGTAAATGGTTATAAAAAATATTAATAACTTAGTATTAGAGAAAATTTTGCAGACTTGCTATTTTTATGATAAGTTTATACAAGAAGAAATTAATACTACATAAAATATTAAGGTAGTGTCATAACCAGAATAATTTTGTAGTCATCATAAAAGGGCTGTTACAATTCTAAACCTGGGTGACATACTCTTACAAGTGATCTATTCTACAGAGCAATAACTTAGCCATTTGTGATTTTCTCACACACTGATCATCTGTCTATATCTTGCAGGTCAACATTCTGTCTTAATTAAGAATTCCAAGTAGGAAACACTTTGCTGTCAATATTACTGATATATTTCTTACGGATTTAATGGTGGGGGTTTTTGGTTGGAAATAATCTTTTTTTTTGTTAGTGTATTTATTTGCCCTGTGAAATGAACTGAATATTAGTACTAGCTTCAACTGGAAATAACACCAGACTTTTCCTTAATTTTAATTTCATAGATTATCTTATCCCTTTAAGAACATCCCAGATAACTTTGATAGCCCTGGTCTGTCTTTGTCTGCCTGTGACCAGGTATTTATCTGCTGAGTGTTGTAGTCTGATGTATGTTCTTAGCAAATAGTTTTCTACTTCATTTATATGGAATAAAGTTTGTTTACAAACACAGGTCTTCTAATGCATTTTTCTACTGAATGAAGAACTTTGAGAGAAGAAATCAAAACTCAGTTTTACAATGCTTCCCAGGAAGCTATGCTACAATGGCTTTTTTGAGATAAAACATGATGAAGCAATACCCTGAGGCATGAGATTTAATTACTCATATTTATGAGCACATATATGAATGTTATTCTCAAACACGGAAGTAACCTGGTATAACACATCTAATATAATTTATACAGTAAACCACGTTATCTATGTTATGACCTGTATATAATCTTGAAGTAGAAATAGAGGACAGAAGAGCAGAAACTTCAGTTTAGTATCAGCCTGATCACTGGCACTTTGCAAAAATAAAAATTAGTATTTGACCTTTGGAGACATTTCAAATGTTAACTGCAATGAGACCTATAATTGAAAAAAAGGAAGTTAAGCATGTTTGTCAGATTTTTAGTTATTGTATGCAGATTATCAATTTTTGCCTCATTTGAAGTTAACATCTCTTTCTCTAAACATCTTAGTGACCCAGAATTCATATCAACTGCTACAAGCCTGTGACATTAATTTGTAGTAAGGTTCTCTGGAAAGGCATTGTTCCAGATATTATTCCCAAATCTTTACTTAATATTACAAAATACTGAGTACGCTCAGTAGTTCTGTGTCATAATTAGGTAATTAAGGTATGTCAATAAAAAAACCCACAACAAATGAAAAACACTTCTGGGTGTGTGCTTTATTAGGAAATTTCTGCCAGTTCCAAGTCAGGACAAAAATAATTTCTGAGTATTTTAGTAATTAAGTCATACTTCTTATTGACCAAAATCATTATAAATAAAGTATATCTTGCACATTTTATAAAGTAAGAAGAATCATATGAAAAGAATTGTTTGGTTTTTTTGTTGTTGTTGATATCTCTTTGTAAATGAAGGAGGAAGTTTCTGCTATGAGAACAAAATAAAGCAAATCAACAGGAGCTTCATCACTTCTCCAAGTCTCTGAACTAGATCTTAACTCAAAACCCTTCATGCTCTTCCTGTGAGTGCATCTCTGGACAGTCCTGATTTTCTGCTTCTTTGAATCTGAGTCCCCTGATTTTTTCCACAAGTATGTTCACCTCCCCACTCAAAACTCTGCCTTTCAAAGCTCCCAGACCACAGTTTCAATTCCCCAGGAGATTTTCACATTGGTGTTTTAGTGATGTTGTGCTATGTTGGGGGTGGGGGATTTTTTTTTATCAAGTTATTTGGTTTCTTACATTTATCTGAAAGAAGACTCCTTTTAATATAGTTTAGAATATTTATAGTACTACATCATCATAGACCAAAGAGGTTAAAAGAGACCTCAGGAGGAATTTCTTTGTGCAGTTTAAACCCATGACTTCTTGCTCCACCCACCATGTAAACAAATAACAGATTACACCCTCCTTCTCAGTAATCTTTTATGTCTTTAAAAACTGTCAGCATATTCCTTTTCATTTTCTGTGATGTAAGACACTACTGTTTCATTCCAGTTTTGTAGGTTATCTCCTAAACAGCTTTCTTAGCTCTCTTCAGCTGGGGTAGCAATCACTCAAGAAATGAGCTCAAAAGCACTAATGTCTGAAAGCCTAGTCTTTACCCTTTACCTTTGTGCCTTCCAAACTACAGCTTTATTCATATGCCCAATTTTATGTTCATTTTTTAGCAACAACATGTGTGTTTTTGCTCAGTTTGTGATATATATTATCTACTTTTCCTGCAGATCTTACACATGTCAAAGGTTTTCATGTCCTATATCAGCTGATTGTTTCCACCTCTTACCTGTAAAAACAGTTAAAAATGTTTTAGACACTTAGAGAAATCTCTACTCAGTAAAACCCAGCATTTTCTAGAGGAAAACTGGAAATTGCTATTTTTCTGACAAGTGTTAAAATTAAATCCATCACTTATCCCAAGACTGACAAGTGAGAATTACTAGACTTATTGAAGAAGGAATTCATAAGAAAGTATTAAGGAACAATGAGAGACATCACTTGTCCAGCAGGACTGAACAAAGATAATGCTAATCTGGGTCACAGTTTCTTAATCAGGACCCAGTCTAGGTCACCAAGGGAGATGGATAGCTTCTTAGACAACCAAAGTATCCACTCTTTGGTCAATGTAAGTGTCATGGTGGCAGCAATATCCACCTGCCGATGCCAAACCACTCTCAGGAGGAAGACACAGTGTTAGTTGTTACAGAATTGTTTATTGTCCAGCCAGTTATTCTATATCTCCCCCGGTAAAAAAGCACAATTTGGATGAAAAATCCCTTGGGCCTGATCTGGCCCAGAGACTGCCTTTAGGACTATGCTGTGATTATGAACTAGATTTTAGTCTTAAATCTAGCCCTCAACCTCAAAAAAATCATATGAAATTTCAGGGATGTCAGCAGATTCACAACAGCAGCAACAACATAGAAACCAAACCACTCTTCCCCTTCCCCAGGAGCAATCTGACTATAGTGCTCTCAGTTCTACTATCACTTCTGTTCTTGCCAAAGAAAAATGCCAAAAAAATCTTCAGAAATCACAGACATTAGTTCTCAGATGCTTCCAGATGGAGCTTTGGCTCACCATCTGAAATATTTATTAGTTCAACAACAATATTCTCCTGCAAGACAAACATTTTTTATTTTTCATTTGTAAATTCAGGTACCATAGAAGTTTGGGATTAATGTTATGTGCTATTACAGGTTAGCGGAGCAGACAAGGTTTAAAATGAATTAACCTTAGTGGGAAAATATATTCATTAGTATAGCTAAAGAAAACATATAATCTTTAACTTTTTATCCAAGCAGTCAACTTAAAATTAAATTGGCATATCAGTTAGTTAAAGTATTTCAAGCCTTAGAAGGCACTGTGCTTAAAGGTAGGTGTAGTACAGAATGTATTTTTACATCAATGTAACATTCTCTAGTACTTCTAGGCTTGTAATGTCAGAAAAGTAAAAATGATCCAATCAGCTTTGACAAGGTGCTAGTTGCATATGCATAGACTCCGCTTTCCAAATCCTGTCCTCCAGACTGGTCTAATCACAGCAGCTGTGAGAGCTGGCTTCCAGGTTTGTACAGCCACACAGACATTCCTTCATTCCTAGCTGGCTGAATCAGCATGTTAACACCAGCATCCAGACATTCATACACCAGACTGGTTGAGAATGCAAGACCTGGTCTTTCTAAAGCCCAGTATGCTCTTCAATAAACCTGCCAGGCAGGCTGAAACCTAATTAGAAGTTAATTCTGTTGACTTCTTTACCAGAAGACAGAATACTGCCTGCTGATAACTCTGGAGATATCCCGTTTTATTACCAAACAAGTTCAACCTTGTTTACAATAAATGAAATTACAGCAAGCAAAGACACAGAAAGCATAAATATCAAACTGTAACAACGGTCTGATTCCAGAGAGTCCACAATAACAATTGTTGGGTTTATGTTTTTAATGATGGAAAGGTGACGTGTAAGGACAGTAGCTGGTCAGCAAAAATGGTTAGAAACAATGCTTGGATGGTCCTGAATCATAATCACATCCCTCCTCCTCCTCTTCAGCTCAGAGGAACACAACCAGAAAGGAGGATGCTTAATGGCTACAAACTATTCAACTATAAAAGCTATAAGACTCTGACAAGCAGTTTTGGTAAATCAACATCACATCCACCTCTCAGGTGCAAACTCATTGGAAGAAGAAATTCAGGGGAAATCTAGTACCTGTGTTTTTATCAACCCACAGGTTAAACTGTATGACATTCTAGAACATTCTTAATATTTCTTCCAAAACCTGATCCTTCTTATTCCTGATTAGCCACATCTCCCTAAAGCAGCTAAAACAAGGGTGAATGCTGTTGGCATTGAAAGATCACAAGAATTCACAATAGATTTCTTTGGGGCTTCGAGAACACTGGTAAAAATTCAAAAATCATTCAAGAAACAGTGTTTTAAGAATAATAAACCAAGAAGTTAAACTTTAGTCCCTTGATAGACAGTGAACAGCCCAATTAAGTGAGGGGGGAAAAAGTTTTAATTATACAGACAAGACATGACAAACATGGCTAGAAAAAAAAGCAGAAGTGAAGTTTCTTTCTGAAGGAAATCCAGTGGTGGATTTTTTAAAACAACAAGCACTACTGAACATTTCTTAAGTAGATGCCAGAAAAATCAGTCTTCTGGAAAAGGAAGTTTAAATCCTGCAAGTGATCCTATAATGACATTGGATTATCCTTCCATTTAAGCTTAATAATCAATAAGACAGTGCATAATTTACACTACTGAAACCACAAGCTGCCATAATTTCATTTGCAGCCCTTAGTGAGTCAACTACAAGAAGTCTTTCTTACTTTTACTGCCTTTAATGCATATTGATCTGATGGTATACAGTATATAAATCTGTCCCTCATATGCAGAAAGAGAATGAAACCATGTTTACAATTGACAAGGCAAACTTGAGTAGTTTAACCTAATCTATCTATCAAATCAAATGCCACTGACACTTTCTGTCGAACTGCTGAAGCATCTCCCTCATTTAATGCATGAACAGTACTAACAGTCACCCCAAAACCTCTGAAGATAAAAGCTAAATTCTGAAGATCCAAAGGAGAAGCAACAAAATAAATGCAAGTGTATAATCAAAGAACAACTTTCATCCTATTTCATATGCATGTATGAAAAAAAAATCAAGTATAAAACTTAAATTAAAATTAACAAGTACTCTACTAGTTTGTGCATGACACAAGAAGATATGATGAACATAATTAGTGCTTTCTTCCTGATCCAAGCTGACTGAGACTAAAGATGATTGTTGTCTCATGAGTGGTTGGCAAGTTGCAGGAAAACACACAGTGGGAAAATACTGTATTTTTCCTAGATTTCACCCTATCCAGCTACCTACACAAAGCTTCACTTTATTGTCAGTCTCAGAGATGTCATCAAGGAACGAATGGGCAGGGAAAGTCATTTCCATTTTGTCACAGTATAAAGTGTTGGATCAAAACCTACACAGATACTTGTGTTACCTAATACGGTTGTCCTCTTATTACTAAAACATTTCTTGCAAACTGACACTTTTCATCTGCATTTAGAAAAGCCTGCTCCAAAGGAAAAGTTCTGTGAATTTCCTTTCAAAATATGCCTCTACTAGGATGGACCACATGTAGAAAGAGTGTAAATAATTGTTTGTGTCAGTTGTAAACTAAATTATTTACAAATAATTCTTGACATTATTTAAGCACTGCTAAGTGTCTATCTTACTGAGTAATGACAAAGATGGGACAGACCTTGTTTTTAGCTGTCATGATCCATGAGCCATGTATCTTCCCAAGATGTTTCAGTTTATGAACATCTCTTGCACTACAGCTGCACTGGGCTTGGTTTGAGCCATGTTTCTTGAAATGCAGAATTACTATTTAACATAGCCAAGAGCCATTTCAGGCTCTTTCCATTAAGTTCTAGGAAATAATCTGAAACTCTGTGAGGTGTTTGAGCAAAATAAAAAGGGCTGGGATTAGTTTTCAAGGAAAATCAACAACCTCAAAGCAAAAGTTAACTAAAATACCCTAAGGAATCATCTCCACATGTAGCAAAACAGTAAATAATTTCAGATACATTAAGTTAATTTGAAGACTACACTTTCTCTGTAACACCTGCAGTTTCAGAAGAAATTCCCAACACACAAGAGCTTTCATTAGGAGCTTTATCTTGAGGCATCCGTGAACTTCCGGTCTCTTCTTATCCTACTGGTGTTTAGACACTCATCTTCTCAAAGACAAATTTCCTGTTACTTCCTAAATCTAGCTCGCACATTCATCTCAGTGCCTTAATTTTCTCAGTCTACTCTACTAGTAGATAAAATAGCAGGTTATAAAAAAAAGCCTTGTACCTCCATAAACCTGGGCCATGATCTCCTGCAGTTTCAATAGCTACTACTTCACTTTCTCACAGGGGTCAGGTCAGCCCATCAGAGAAGAGAAGCCAAATTGCAGGACCAAATTCTGACTTCAAATTTTCAATCTGTCACTGAAATCAGCTTTAAGCATTTTACTAAGGGAGATTCAAAACATTGCATACCTTGTAACCACTACAGAATGGCTATACCAAATAATAAAATTACAAAATCTCAAAATCAACAACTAAACATGATAGAGACTAATATCAGCTCAGCTGCTGATGTTTTTCTGCCCCATCCAGTGCCAGAGGAAGCTTCATGCTGAGTACACAGAGTTTTGACTCATATTACCAGGAAGGCTGGAAGGAGAGGCCTCCCCAAGCTTCTGAATGCATCTGATTTCTGCTCACACAAAGACATCAATGTTCTGAGATAAATTAGCCCCTGGAATGTTTTTGTTTTTAGAACTGTGTTCTGAAAACACAATGTTTGTCACACATCTGGAAAAGTGTGCATAGGTTAAGGATGGAGATGGCAAAGCCTTGAGAAAACAAAAGATGAAAAGGAGCAGACTGGGTGGGAAAGCTGCTGCAGACTAAGTGTGGGGGTGAAAAGGGACTGTCCAATCAGGAGGGTGTCTTGTAGAGAAGCTTACAAAGATAGCATTTTTTTCTGGGACTCAGAGATGCTTTGCTTGACACACATCACTCCCTAGCAGAGTGGGTGGACAGCTAGATTGAGATTTTTTATGAAAGTGAAATCTTTAAGATATAAATACATACAGAGGACCACAGAAATTCTTTAGGTTTTTTGTTCGTTTATTTTGTTTGGGGTTTTTTTGTTTCATTTTTTGTTTGTTAGCTGGGGGGCGGTTGTTGCTGGTGGTGGTTTTGCTTTGCTTGTTTGTTTGTTTTAGGGTCATCTTTTTGTTGCTAGAGAAATGGCACACTACATTCTTGCTGTAGAATATAATAGATTGGAGAAAATAAAGAAGTCACAGAGACTTTAAGTGCCACCTTCCTCTAGTTTGCTTTTATGTCTGGGATCTTCATAACTGTACTTAGTAGAGAACAGGAAGTCTGAACAAACAATATGTGGGGTGTACTGTGGTACATACCATTCCCAGAATCTCTAATGCACTGCCTGCTGCAGCCTTATCTCCAGTCTATCACCAGAACTCAAGTCTGCATCTTCTATACTGCTGATAGTTATGGATTTCTCCACAGTTCTTGTGGTCCTTCCCAAGAACAAGTACTCTTTACTACCAGTGAAGCTGAAGGTCGTTTCTACTCAGCATATTAATGCCATTGCTAGAAAAAGCATCTCCCTTAGCTTTCTAATCTCGCAGCTGATTCTACATGATCTGACCATTGCCATCTGTAAAGCCTTGCACACATTTTTCTCTTATTTCTAGTATATACAGAAAAATAAAACTAGGTGGCCATCTAGCATGGGTACAAATGCGCTTTACAATGAAATGGGAAATAAGAAGCATGCTGATAATATATAAATACAAAAACAATAAGTCATGTGGTAGGGCAATAATTAGCAGCCAACAAGCTCAAGGAAGCATGCTTGCTATTTACTAGCTTGAAGATATTATTGTAAGGCAAGAAAAAATTCTGATCTATAAACAAGACTGAAAAGAAAGAAAAGGTCAAAAACTCATCTTCTTTCATCACAATTATGCCAGACAAGTTATCCATATGTGAAAAGGACTCCAAGCCCAATAGTAAATCTCTGTGTAAAAACAAATTCCACAACTGGGAAAATAACTTAAAGCACACAGCAATATAATGTACAAAGAGAGAAAAAAATAATGAAGGTAAAAGCATAGTCTATTTAACACTCTAGTAAGGATTAGCAGTTGACTTACAAGTAACAGGCTCTTGACAACAAATTTTAAGGACAGAGGTGAATAATAGGTTGTCTGCATTCTATAACCTTTGGAATTTTAGTTAGTTATCACTGAGACAAATGTTCTATGTCAACTGAAGCAGAATTTCAAAAAAACACCGACTTGTTTTAAGAGCAGCAAGAAAGAGATAATCTACTATTCTCCTAAGCAGTCTGTTCTCTTAAGAGGTTGAACAATGCTGATCTGAACGTCCATAGACTGGCAAAAACTTGAATATGAGTCTACCATTTCAGAGTTTCAGCCAGACTAGCTTGCCATAATGGTCAGTAAACATAAGGAAGGTCATCACAGTCCCGCACTCCTAGTGCCATTTCCAAAGAAAAGACTGAATAAACATGGAAAAGTCTGAGACTTCAGCCTAGAAGTGAAAAGGAGGAAGGGAGAGTGGCAGATATCAAAAAAAAAAAAAAAGCCTATTTTCTGTTTTCCTTACTGGCTAGCTAAGTTTGCTAATCTATCTTCTCTCATGTCCCATCCCCAAGTTAGAGTCTTGATTGTTGAGAAGCCTGATCCTGGTGTCTACTTCCACAGCACATTGCACAAGAAATGTCCAACCTCAACAGAGCCACCAGCATGGCAAACAGAAATCCAAGTCTGTGACAAAAAACACTGGGGACAGAGAGATAGAGACAACACAACATACCCATACATGGCATCTATCCAGGATGTAGGACTGACAGCTAGAGGTGGGTCAGCTCATGAAAAGCTGAGGTTAAATGGGGCTCCTGGGCCCACTGCAGGGTTGGATGCCCCATGTGAGGCAGGTCAGGGTCATTGAAGTCTATTAGTATCCTCAGGACCCTGTTATGATAAGATATTGTTGCTACCTCTTAGTGTGGTGGGCAGAAAGGATTTGGAGGAAACAAAACAAACAAACAAGCAAAAAAACCACCACAAACTAACCCCTAAAAAGCTCAATTCTCTGCCTGTTTCTTCTTATACCTACGTTTTTGTGCTGTTCATCTTCTCTATGCTGAGGACACATGGTCTACATACCTTAAAAGGAAAACACAGACTTAGTCCTTTAAGAAAAAAAACCTCAAGTGCAAATAGTCCTGCAGGTCATCTCCCTAATGCCTAATTTGTTTGAACAGCTGTGTATCAAAGCTAGCAGAATTAAGGGTCTCCTTTTGTTAGCTGTGAGTCATTTTAAGTAAAAGTCTGAAAATGTCATAACATTTTGTATTTAATCTATGCAAGTGCAGATTCAATGGGATGTGTGAGGCAAATATCTCTTTTGTAATGTTTTTAATCTCTCTCCATTTACAGTGAACAACTGGATTCATGGTGGGTTTTTGTATATTTGTATTTTTTGGGCAACTAATTCCCAGTGGATACAGTTTCACTGGTGATAATATCAACAGAAATGGTATTGTTGCCAAGGGTTCAGGAGCTTATAGTCTCATTTCATATCTTAGCACATCTGAACAGTCTCAGGTTACAGTTTAACTGTAGTTATGGCCTGCAGAGCTGTACTTCCTTAGACATAAACAGATCCCACCACAGATCAAGCCACTGCTAATTTTTCTCAGAACCATCATTGTCAAAACTGTGACTGCATGGGAGGGCCTGGAAGAAAATGTAGAACGTGGAGATGGTTCCCCATGATTGTACTGTAAAGATCACTAACATTATCATAGGTAAGATTTAAAAGAACTTTTTGGCTATGTTTTGGTTTTCATTTGCTTTCTACTCCTAACACTCCATTTATTTCCTAAATTAGATGACACCATAACCCATGTTTGTAATCAAAGAAAAAAATATAATGATTATGCTTTTAAAAGGAGGGATCTTAATGTATGGTTGTTTCCTCCTCTTCATGAAAAGGCAACCATGACAGCAAATCCCTGGCCATGGATCTGTAAGAGAATGCTACCATCCCGAGCCTCCTGGCACAGGAGAGAAGCTGTATCAGAGGCACATGCCACCTCCCACTAAGGTCACAACTTGTCTTTTGGTTGCTATTGAAGTAGCGCAAGGCAAAATTAAACTTGCCATCTTTAACTACTTTGAGGCTTTGACATACACAAAGAAGCAACCCACTTGCCTGTTTTGTAGCCATGCTGTGAATAACAAGAAAATTTCTGCCACTTTCTCACTTCCAGAGTTAAAAACAACTTTACTCTGGCATTAAACACATCTGAGTTTTTCCTGGGTCTGCTGTGTACTGTGCCTCAGAAGTTGATCCCTGAAATACTTCACAGAACCTGAGAGAAAGATTTAAGCTGTTCTTTGAAAGAAATGTAAATATAACGCTTCATTAGGTGGATTCAGGCAAAATTACCTTTCTGTTTAAAATGGCAACCATGATCATTTAAAACCTGAAGTAACAGAAGTGGGATAAGATCAATGTATAAAAAGTAACATGAATGCTTGTGTTAGGTGGGAAGACTTTTTTGTTTCGTTGGTTTGGTTTGTTTGTTTTTTTTTTCAGTTGAGATTATCAAAGTATTGGAAGAATACAAGGAAGGCTATCCAGACTTTCTCAGACATTGATGAAGTCAGACTTAGGATAAGATTTTTACTAGTCTTGGGCAGTCAAAACTCAGGAGCTGGAGGCTGACTTCACCAATATGATGAAACTAGCTTTAAATCCTTCATATGATCACTATGATATCATTGATGTACTTTGTACTTTTTTTTTGTTCTTTGCCTAGTTTCTGTGTTACCTTTTAGGACATGACAGAATCCATTATCAGTCTTCTTCTGTTGATGCCTTCCCCCACCTCAAGAAAGCTGGATTTCGTAAAAATTAGTAAGAATCAAGAAGCTAAGTTTTTTTAAGATAAGTAGAAAATTTCATTGAGCTGTGTCATAAAATCTTGAGAGTTTGAGACAGTAGTTTCATGAGACTATACGGGACTATATGGCTGAGCAGAAAGCAGCGTGGAGTGTTGTGAGAGGTGAGGTCCAGTACGCTGATGGGCAGCTACACTTTAAAGGAAGGAGGCTTGAATGAAATAAAGCAAAACCACAATTGATTCTGAAATCAACTGACAGTTAGCAATTCATCTTGTTATGAAGATCATCTTCACAGGTTTCCAAGTTTTGTTTTACATATTGTATTCACGGTACTTTTATGACAATCATAGGAAGTGATAAACTTTTTTTATTGCTCTTCAGAAGCACTAGTGTGTCCAATTAGCTACAGTTTTCTCTAATTAGCTGGGAAATACACATCATAGTTGATTACGCTGTACACCATTTGAGAGGCTGGAAATAATTAAACAAGTTCTTGTTATTCAACTGGCCTGGAAAAGGTAAACACATTTCAAGCACTATTCCTGAAATAATCTTTCTAATGCTTACAGGCATTTACATCAAAACTTTCATAAAAACCTGAATATGTTGTCAGAAAGACACAGCAACAGCCGAAACACTAAGCTGTGTGCACCTACAAAATATATACTCTTCATTTAAAGGAAGAAAATATATACCTCTGTGGAAAACAAACCAAAAAAAAACCCAAAGTGACTATGTGAACAATATGAATGTAATAACAACAAAGAATACTTAGCATAAGCAACAATATATAAGCACTGAAACTACAAAAAACACACAACTTTGAAAACCAAGCCAGCAAAATTTTCTACTTTGGATTTGCCGAGTAATTATAATTCAACAAATAGTTTCACTGCAAATAGTGCACTGTGATATCTGAACAAGAGATGATCTATTTTAGATAACTTCATTCTTGATAGTCCTGCCCTAAATATCCTCAGATGCAGCTGCAGCTTTATTTTCACTAAAGGCCAGAGCTTGTAAAGGACTTAGGTGATTAAAAAAAACTGGGCATAGAAACTTCAGCTCAGGTTTCTCATAGAGCACATTCAGAGAGCCAGACCCCTCACAGCAGCATGCCAGCAGGTATTGGGGGCAGAACAGAAACCAATCACTGTCTCCCAGTTCAGCAATTACAGGCTGAGAATTAGCCAACAGGGATACTCTGTGGTCAGGAGCACATGAGCACTTGCAGTTCCTGATCTCCAACCTTGAGCATCCTTCTGGAAGGAGAAACTCTGTTTCTTCCTTTCCTCACAATGAAGTGGGAAGAAGTCATGTTTTACTTTAAAAATAACCTACAGGCCTGGGTCATCACTGTGGAAGTGTATCCTTTAACAGTCAAGTCTGTCCTGAATTGACTGCGATGTATGTCTATGACCTCCTCAACTGGTCTGCTCACCTCTACTTCAGGTGCACCAAGCATTAGATACTTTGCAAGTGGACTCTTGCAGAATAATCATTCTTTTATAAGAAATCTACACAGGACAGGAAAGAGATTTTAGGAAATTTCTTTACACTGAAGGCAGCTCTTAGATCCACATAGGAGACATAAGTTATATTTTGTGAAGAATTTCCTAATCCTCCAGACCACCCAGGAAGGGAAGTTTTACCCATGGGTAACACAAGGGAAGGAGAATTACTGTGGCTGATTAAACTTTAAAAGTGCTATTAATTTATGGCGTGGGATTGAACACAACAGAAACAGAAAGCAAAACTTCATTGTTATGAAATTGGTAAAATGAGATTTTTTAGCATTGTGGTGATTTTTGTTTTCCCCCTACAAAATGAAACTTTGCAAACTGTGCCAAATATAAGAAATGCAGTTTTAACAGAATCATACATTTAAATAAAATATGATTACCTCAAAATTTCTTTGTCCTGGATTACTTCTTAACTCTTTCAAGAGATGCATTCTGAATAGTCACAACATTTACATTTAAGTCTGCTTGTTATCAGAGTATTTAAAAAGGTTAACAGATGAAGCAGACAACTAGAACAAAATATCTTTCTTCATTGGGTACTTCAAATCTGC
This sequence comes from Nesoenas mayeri, assembly GCF_963082525.1. Taxonomy (NCBI): domain Eukaryota; kingdom Metazoa; phylum Chordata; class Aves; order Columbiformes; family Columbidae; genus Nesoenas; species Nesoenas mayeri. The sequence continues at coordinate 20,625,333 of NC_137548.1, read as the reverse complement.
TTTGAGAACCCAATATCTCTGATGGTTTGTGAAACGTGGGGATATGTCTACTGCGAACAACAGCAGGAAACTTCTTGCTTCAGCTTGCCATTGAGAATGAAGCAAATCAAATACAAAATTGGTTGCTAGTGACATTGCAAATTTGAAATAATCCATTCTTCTTTGAAGTTAAGACAAATGTAATTTAACCATCTTATAAAACATTTTTATATTTAAAACTGCCATTTTTATAATCTGACTTTTTTTCATGAATTGACAGTTAATTAAAAGAAAAAGAAATTTAAACATGAAACAAATATGCCTCCACAGTCGTAATTTGAACTTCAACCAGTAAAAAAATCAAATGTCAACTATTAAATGTGTTCAACCTAAAACAATATCAATATTAGAAGAGGCATTTTCTTCTGTTCATTCTGTTCATTTGAACTACTAAACATTATTATCTCAAATTATTGATTGTATACAAATTAAATACATTTCTACTTAATTGAAACCATTCATGAACCACCAAACTCTTTTGTAACATCATGCAAGGAGGAAAAAAAAAAAAAAAAAAAAAGAAGAAAAAAAAGTGTAAATAATTTTTATTTTACTGCAATGAGAGTGAAACTGTGTAAAAGCTCCCTGAACAGAACCAAGACAATTTTGGTCAGTAAAGTGAAAGCAAAATAGTCATGATTTAAGCATGATTCATTTTGCTGTAAATACTTTTTTCTACTATTGTAATTGAAATACAGAATACAGCTCTGGTGACATACGTACATATACCAACAGTCTAACTGAAAAGCACACTGAAATCACTAACGCTCCCTTTGACTTCAAAGTATGGCCTACCTGTAGATGTGCAATTATGTTTGCTTTCATGTGCAAAGTACACTCTGTACATTACCAGCTAAAGAACATGCAGCAGAATGTACATAAGCAACTTTATTTTAAAATTAAATGTGTAGCAGCTACCTACAAACTCATCTATATGTTATGAAAATATATTGGCTGTTACTTCTTTGTTCATTCATATATAGCAAAGACATGTTAGAATTAATTGAAAAAATACAGAGGATAGTATTATTTTTGTAGAGTTTTAATCTTAATAACAGTGTTGTAATTTATGCTATTGGAACCATAGATGGGTAATTTGGTGGTTTCCTCTTAAAATATAACTTAACCTGATGTAGCAATGTTAAATGAGCTTGGTGTATTAACAACCACCCTGTTGTATTTGTTGCTGTTTTATTATATTTAAAACAAACTTGCAAGTGACAAGAACAAAATAAGAGATCGTCAGATTCTAATTGCTCCTGCAAGACACTTCACAAAACTTCTCACCTAGTCCAGCAATGCCAAGCATAACAGATCAGCAAATTTACTGAACGTCCACATTTCCCTTAATGGAAGGAAAAGGAGTGCAAACTGAACATCTCATCAGTACACTCTAGTCCAGCAGATTTATGTGAAGTCAAAAACTTCATGAAGAGGATGTTCAGACTTTGACCTCTGGCAGCAGGTCAGGGTATCTTACACACCTGGGAGTCCATAGAGAGTCCATGAAGCAGAGGAGCTTTCTTACACAAAGCCCTAGGTAAAAGCTATAACACTTTTGGCTTTAAGAGTGTTTCTCAACCCTGATTTTGTTCTTAAATGCAAATAATTATCACATGGACTTCCATATCTATCAATCCTATAGGGGATGTAGGCTGACAGTCTTTTTATTATTTTATGAGGGACTGAAGATAATGATATTGATTTAAAGAAACTTGGAGGATGAGGGGCTGCTGAAGTGAGGCCTTTGCAACAACAAATAATGGCGTTGGGGTTGTGACAAATAATACAGTAGCAGCAATTTAATGAAGCATTTCTTTCTGTACATTAGTTAAAAATTAATTTAGAACCCATGAGCCTGATCCTGATTTCAAGAAAATCAATGTTTAAACACGCACTGAATTGTTCAAAGAAGAGATAAACTTCTAAATTATTGACCACTGCTGCTTAAGTCATCTGTTTGCAGTTCAGGTGTCTGGTTTCCTAAGGAATTTTAGAAAGATTCAGTCTTTCCTTATCTCAAACACTGAGCAAACTCAGACAGACTCAGACGTAATCTGTACTGCAGCAGGACCAGTCTGACAAACCAAGGAGATGCATCATGCCCACAATGCTCTGGATTTTTCTAACACACAGAATTACACTAAATAGCACATGCTTCAGCCTTTCTCTCCCAGCTTTTAAGAGCAAGCAGATCCAGTTCTGACCATGCTAGATCATCATTTCCTCTCCATACCAGCAACAGAAGGATGCTTATTCCTAAACAAATAGTCATGTCTCCAACCTCTTCTTAGTCACCTTTCAGGCTGCTGGTCCTTCAAGATCTCTCTATTTTAGTAGCGTTGTCACATACGCAATTGCTTAAGGCTAGAGGAGATTAGAATTTTGTAGGAAGAGGAAATATTTGTCATTGAAATGAGTGATAACTGAAAAAAAAAAAAAGTCTAGCTTTCTCAGATAGAAAAGAAAAAGGCTTCTTTTTAAGGCCAAAAGAATGGTTTCTGTGTAAAAGTTTGTCTGCTTTTTCCATCTACAGTCAGTTTAGCTTCAGGTAGTCCAGTAAAAATTCTTCCTATGCAACATCAGGATTCCTTGAATTAGAAGTGATAATAGTAGTATAAATGTGGTAAATAGTAGCTAAGACTTTCCAGATGTAATGAGGTGAAACCTAATTTTCACACTTAGAACACCGTATTTAGGGACAATAAAGTCAGTTTTGTTCCTCACATTTTGAAGATTTGTTCTTTTTCATTTTGTTTGCTTATTCAATTCCTTTTTGTACATACTGATAGGATTAGGTGTCCCCTGTTTTTATAAATCAGAGTAGCTGTGTATCAATCACCAGAAAAGGCAGACTTATGCTTACTAAGAATTTGAAGGAGACTGTATAATTAGCTGAAAAGCAGGAACAGAAGAGATAATTTCATTGCAGAGCAGAGCATAATAAAAATTCACTAACTTTTTTTGTTAAAATATACATCTTCTGAATTGCTCCTTTAGAAGACTAGATGGTGAAATTTAGGTAACTGACTGAGGCCAGCAGGATAACAAAATAATATCCAGTTAAAACACCACAAAAACAATAAGAAGGGATTCTTTAATATTTCCAACAGAGTTGGTCCAAAAATAATAATAAAATTTCATTTTAAACACGGCCCAATATAAAATAAGCATTACTTATCTATTATCTGATTCTGACTGGTTTACTACTTTACTAGCTGTATCTTTAAAATAATTATATGTTTAAGTATCCTTACCAGCAGTGTGTTCTTACCTGTAATCACTGTGAGTAGAATAGATGTGGGAGTAAAATAAGATTTTCTGTCTTGTAAATAGATAGTTTGCCTTTTCACTATTTTTTTTTTTTTACTTTAAGTCACAGCAACCTGACAAACAATTTTCTGACAATCAAAATATTTCGTTTTGCTGAATTTTGAATTTTTCTTCAGACTTTTTGTTCTCCAGTAAAAGAGTAACTTAGCTTGGTAGAACAAAATTTATGTAGTCCTGTTTCTTGTCTTCAGTGCTGACTAAGGAAGATACCAGGGGAGTTGAGTCATCTACAGTACAATATAGAAATAGGGTTAATTTTATTAAGGATGTGCTTTCTTAGTATAATTTATCAACTTCCTCTGATCCACAGTTCAAGGCCTTCCTGAGTAGCAGGTTGTGTCTTATGTTTATTAGCCTTTGATAGATTAACCTTTTCTGAGTTTGCTTAATGAGTTTAAATTTATGTAAATATTTTGGCATTGGTAACACACTGTAGCAACAGGTTACACAGATTAATACTTTTTTGTGAAAAAAAAAATTGTTTGGTGTGAACCTACTATATGAAAACTTAATTTGATTTCTGTTGCTTCCGGTATTCAGAGAAGCAGTGAATAGTCATTGCATAGAAACATACCTTCTTCAAGCAAATAATGCTGCTTTTGATCTTGTAATTTCCTTCTTATTTGTGCCTTTTCTGTCTTGTATAACCCAAATCTATTTGTATGCTCTTAATATAGGAGCCATTTGTTCCTTTAATCAACCTCCTCTCATTTCAATGCGCCTTGTCTTGGTTTACTGCATTCTATTTTAAGATAAGAAGACCAGAAATTAATTCAGTGTTGAATCTGTGAGCACTCTACCAACATATATAGTAACACAATTATATTTTCCATTTCATACTCAATTCCATTCCTAGTACTTCCTAAGTTTTGATTTATTTTTTTTTTCTTTTAAGCTTTTTTTAATGTTGGAACTTGACAAGATTAAATATGTTAACACTTGTAAAAGGCCTTCTTTTCTTTCTAGAGAGGAGTAAATGAGGAATAATATTTGACATAAAATATTTCAAATTTAGATCTATAAGATCTTACACTAAAAAAAAAGATACCCTGTTAAATGGAAATCTTGCTGTAGACAGTGTGATCAAAATGAGTAAGAACAACAAATGATGTAGATAATATATTTAGCTAATTTATTGAAAACAGTTGCAAAACAACTGCATAGTTACCTTCACAGAATCCCTCCATCACACTGGCATTTTCAGATTGTCTTTTCCTACCAACATTGTATTTGGATATATTTTTCAGCATCTGTGCTGTCTTTTCTACCTAAACAAAGGAAAGCCTTCAATTCTCAGAAGAAGGTACAGTAAACAATAATAATAATAATAATAATAATAATAATAATAATAATAATAATAATAAATGAACTAAATAACTAAACAAATAAATTAAATAAAAAATACTCTCGTGTCACATGCTGAATGCCTTTTGTGCTCTTCAGTCTCCCATTTTGGAGATTGGAACTGGATGAATTATTAGCTTGTGTCAACATTCCCATGTCTTTTCTGGGAAGAAACTATTTATCTCGTTATCTTGTTCTCTGTAGTACTTGCTTGGCTCCTGGTCTGCCCTTCCCCACCGTGGAATTTGCACCACATGCCTGTGCAGAGGGGAGCAGCGCCTGGGCTGCCGAAGCTGCACACGTCACCCCTGCTTCCTGGCCGTTGGCCTTTTCACACCCAAAAGCAAGAAGGAAGCATTGGACCTCTTGACTAATCGCCAGTATGATTCCTATCTTTGAAATAACTTATGCTGTTAATCAGAATTTTTCCTTCAAAGACTTGTTCTACATTCTCTGACTCTGTGAAGCCTGTTTGCACAAATGATATTTGAAGATAACTGTCAATGGCCTTTTTAATTTTATTTGAACCATACATTTAGATGAAAAGAATAAAAATATTCTTCCATTAAAAAGAAAAGGAAATCAGTTAGCTGACACTTAAGAGTTTTATCAGGTCTTCAATGATCTGTAGAAAGTTAAATATTTATTTTGCAAAGCAAATTCCACAGCACATTCATCGCCACTGCTCAGCATTATGAGATATGATTTAGCATTGGGAGCACAAGACAGAAGTCAGGGTCTGGCACTCCACTGCAAATACAGATGCTGATTCTCTTTCTGACCTAGAAAATATCACTTTAAGTCTTTCATCTAACAGATTTAAGTAGGATACAATTATTTTTACCTGTATCAAATGGAGCTTGTGAAAATCATATTTTACCTGGCTATTATAAGGGTGTACAATGGGAGTGGAGGTGTACTATCTTTTGTCTCAGCCTCAGGATGTTTAGTCACATTTGGTGGTGTGATATCAGAGAGCTGATAAACATGGTAAATGTTCGATATTGGCTATTCTGCTCATCTGTCAATGGTTATTATGATTATTACCTTTGTAGCAAGGAGAACGGAACACATTTTAATATAAATTGTATTTTTGTTTTAACATATTAGCATAAACTAAGTTGCAGGTAGATGCTGCTGAGGTGCTGACCTCAAGATGGATAGCTGCTTCCCTGTGCCTACCACTAGAGTACAGCCAGCATCCCCCAGCTTTTTCTGGCAAACGGACAAGATATATCTGCTTTAATATCATCTCTTTGGAAAGGGCTTCTGTAGTTGCTGGTCACTTAAGGTACAGGAAGGTGGAAGGAGGTAGGCATACAGGCACGTGTGCATTCACACACACACATAGAGCTGCTGAAGGGGAGGGGTGCTTGAGTCCTGCGGAGATCGAGGTAGATATGTCACTTGCACAGTCAGGGTTACCCTGTAAAATTGTTTTGCCTCTGTGATCTCCCTTTTGAGAGGGGAATTTCTAAATTAGGCCAATGAAGGCCTTAATAGCCCAAACTGGCTTTTAATTCATATTTACACTGAAGCCTTAGCACACTATTCCACTAGCATAAAGGACTATAAAATTAAAATAATTATATTTACAGCCACTGTAAGGTCTCTTTTTAATGTGAAAGTGACAGAAATGAGAAGCAGGCATGTTTACAAAGTACTTTGAAGGGAGCCTTGTTTTATAAATTGTGAAATGTTATAATTTTTCAACTCACTATCTACTGAAGGTGTCTTCAGTCTTTCCTCTTTTTGTCGTGAGGAAAGGTTTGGCTGCAATCACTTTACACTTTTAGCTGACAGAACTATAAGACCTTGCCATCCACAACACTATCCCTACTAACCTGATGAGCATGCTGGGCAGGCTTGCTCCTGCCAGATCTTTCACCACCCCAAAGACTGTCAAACCTCTTGTCACTCACATATTTTGAAGTGTGGCAGCTCCAGCAGAGGGTGTAGAGGGGAAGCTGAAATGGTACAAGACATGGGAATAAATTAGGAAAAGAAGGGTAAAAGAATGAATATGAGAAGGACTTTTCTAATGATACCACACAATAAACTACAGAATAATGATCCACAGAATGCTAAAACTCACTGGTAAATTAACTGGAAATGCTGTAATGATCAGTTACACTTCAAGCATAGCTTTAACTTCCTTAGACCAGTTCTAAAATTCTTTAAGCAGTCATTAGTGCAGGTCTTGAAACTAATAAGATTTTTTTTTTCTTTATGTCAGATAAAGAGCTATAAATTTTGCCTTTTGTGTCTGTATGATTCATTCTTGCAATGTCAAACTGAAGTCTTTAATGTTTGGGTTTGATAACCTATTGTATACAAGCAATTTATCAAAAGTGTTATTAAGTTAAAGGCTAGCTGATTACAAAAGATTTTTCTATTTGATTTACCAGAAGTGACAAAGTAACCAAACACACTTACTCTGATGTCTGCGATTCATCTATATGTCACTTTTATCTCAAAAAATTGAACAAGAGAGTGATAAATAGGTCAGACACCATGAGTTCTACTTTTCCATCTAAAGTTAAACCACAGTGTTGCATATGGAACAAAGAGTTGCTTATGCAAATCTCTGGCATGACAGACCTGAATCTCTTCTCACCAACATCACTGTAAATTAGAAGGTAGCCCAGTGAAGCCAGTTGCCACTATCAAAGAGCACAGAAAAACAAGCCACTCCCAGACTCCTAGTTATGCAAAAAGCAAGGTGATCCTATTTAGAAACCTCACCCTGAAAGGAAATATGATACATGAAATTTCATTTTATTGGGAGAAAAGAATCCTAAGAACCCTGTCAAGGAAGGCTATAAATCTGGAAGTTGGAAACAGGAAGTAAGGGTGGCTGAGTCACCACGGTACACTGGTTCACACCTTCTGAACTTATTTACGTTGCTTACACAATGATATTCAACACCCAGAAGATTACATGCCCACAAATTCTTAGAAGTCTATGCAAAAAAAAATCTATCAAGAGGGATCTGAGGTGCCTTAATTTACCAAGTCACTAAAATCCTAGACTGCACTTATAGGCTTGATACCCAGCCTTAAAAATCAGTCATGAATCTCATTAACCACCAGTGGAACTTTTTTCTGTTTCATGGGGCCAGTGCACCAAGGTATTAGACTTCCTTTGCCAGTGGCACACCTATTTACCATTTTGCAGGAGTTCTTTTTCCCCGTCTCAATTTAAAAGGTCCTGATACATATTTTTTGTCAAGCCTTGAAGCAAAATTAAAGGAAAAAAGAGCAAAATTCAGATGAGTGAGATGAGTGAACATATATGTCCTAAAAGTTTTATCAAGAAAACATATACTAAGATCATTTCCCTTCAGAAGATATGAAAGATCTGATCTTGCCCTTGTTGTCATCGAAGTAAACAATCCACTAGAATAAAATTATGCCGTAAAATTCCCAGAACCTTATCCTGCCGTCCCACCAGTGCTACAGTTGTGCTACAATTTATTTCAGGCAAGTTAATTCTTATTTCTGACCATGTTTAATTAAGAATTATGGCCACTGGTGGTGAAACTTAACGTGTTTTATCCACTAATTCATTAATGAGTTATCTCAAGGGAGAGAAGTTTAAGGCAAATTAAAGAGAAAACTAAGTCAGGACAATTGCACACACCCAGCTGTACAGTGAATAAATTCTTCTGAGTATAAACTGACCTGAATTGTATAAGTGGGTCAAAATTTCTTGGCTTAGAAGAGAGAAGATACTTGCAGCATAAGATCACATGATCCACTCCCTGGGCAACAGGGATTTTCTTAGGAAATCCGTGTCCCTGCAGAGATTGAACCACAGTGAAAAAACAGATAACTGTCAGAAGTCATACTTTTAAATAACTGTAAAAACTCTCTCTACTGTATTTTTTGTGAGCCATAATCTACCACATTTTTGTAATCACAATTATGAAATTACAAATGTATTAGTTACTAAATATTTGAGCTAACATCTAATGCATGCTATCACAGTTCATGAGGGTGATCCCTAGAAGACCGTTTCTGATGTGTCAGTTGGAGATCACCATGGGCATAGCAGTTATGAAATGACAGAGTTTTCTGTTCTTGGAGAAGAAGGGTGGTCAACAGAACTTCTACCTTGGACTTCTGAAGGACAGACTTTGATCTGTTTAGGAGGCTGGTTGGCAGAGTCCCTTGGGAGGCAGTCCTGAAGGGCAAAGGAGTCCAGGAAGGCTGGTTGCTCTTCAAGGAGGAAAACTCAGAGGCGCGGGAGAAGTCTGTCCCTGTGTGCTGAAAGACAAGCCGTCAGCGAAAAAGACCGACCTGGCTGAATAGAGAGCTGCAGCTGGAATTGGAGAATAAAAGGAGAATTTATAACCTTTGGAAGAAGGGGTAGGATACTCAAGAGGACTACAAGGATGCAGGGAAGTGATGCAGGAAGAAAATTAGAAGGGCCAAAGCCCAACTAGAGCTGAATCTGGCTACTGATGCAAAAGGTAAAAAAAATCTTTCTATAAATACATTAGCAACATAAGAAGGGCTAAGGAAAATCTCCATCTTTGGTGGATGTGGGAGCAAACACAGTGACAAAGGATAAGGGAAAGGCTGAAGTATTGAATCACAGAATCACAGAATGTTAGGGATTGGAAGGGACCTCGAAAGATCATCTAGTCCAATCCCCCTGCTGGAGCAGGAACACCCAGATGAGGTTACACAGGAAAGTGTCCAGGCAGGTTTTGAATGTCTCCAGAGAAGGAGACGCCACAACCGCCCTGGGCAGCCCGTTCCAGTGCTCTGTCACCCTCATTGTGAAGAAGTTTCTTCTCGTATTTAAGTATGTCTTCTTCGCCTCAGTCTTTAATAGTAAAAACAGTTATGCCCCAAGTATCCAGCCCCCTGAGCCAGAAGACAGGGATGGGGAGCAGAATGAAGCCCAAATAATCCAAGGGGAAATGGTAAGCAACCTGCTTCACCACTTAGACACCCACAAGTCTACGGGGCCAGATGGGATCCATCCAAGGGTACTGAGGGAACTGGCAGAAGTGCTCACCAAACCACTTTCAATTATTTATCAGCAGTCCTGGCTAACCGGAAAAGTGTCAGTTGACTGAAAGCTAGCAAATGTGACATCCACCTACAGGAAGGGCTGACCGACTCGCTTATTCCTAAGGATGCAAGCTACTGGATTGGCTTAATGAAGTTATTCTTAAGACAACAGTTTTTTTACTGTAGAAACAGAGACATTCAAACTTCAGTCTTAAGCCCCACAATGTAGACCGAAGAAAAGCAAAATACCACCTTAGAATCATGCAGTAATTTAGGATAGAAAGGTCATCCAGAGGTCATTATTCCAATACCCGCTCAAAGGAGGGTGAATATCTAAGTCAGATTCAGCTTTGAAAGACTGAGTTGTGCAGGATCCTATCCAGCTTCATCCAGTGCACAGTACAACCAAAGAGCAGTTGTTCCTTACTCCTCCACCACTCTCTGCTTGTTGTGAAACCAGTGCCCTCACAGGGAGCAAGCAACTGACTTAAGTGGAAGGATTTGCCTGTGGTTTCACACATGCCTGGATGCTTCATCAAAAGTGCTTTGATGGAGCTTGATTTTTTCTTTTCATTCCATTTAATAAAACAATGCAGATAGAGCACTCCAGACAATGAAATATTACTCTTCTGCATGCCCAAGTGAAAGATACTCCATGGAATTTTTAGTGAATTTTGCTAACGCATATAGAAAATGCATCGGTTTTGAGAACTATGTCACATCTTTCAAGCAGATATTACAGATGAGGAAAAAGGAGCTGCAGAGCACTCTGGGACTCTGTCTAGGAACTATGCTCTGCTTAATAATTCAGGGTCTTCCTTTTTTGATTGAGATACCAGATACAAAAAGGAAGTTTCAGTAAGTTCATAAATGGTCTGGGCCCAAGCCCAAAATATAACCATCAAAATCTTATAAAGGGAAAAAGATGGACAGGAGGAAATTCAGCTTATGACAGGTCCATTGACTATTTCACTTTGTTTGAAACACCAGCTCTTCCTGTCTTCCATTAAAGATCTCAATGAGCATTTCTACTCCAAGAAATGTTCATGAGCTCTCCCTTTGTGTGGGACAGTTAGCTATTCCCAACCAATGAGACCAGATCTTAAAAAGACTTCTCTTCCTGGCTTGCTGTGACTCTTGTCTAGGCATTTCCTAATCCATTATTTCAATACACTTTTAATAATATCAATATCTACCTTTACAGCTGAAGTTGAATACAGATGGTGAGGTGTAACATTAATACTACTGTCATGGATTGTTTTTTCTCATTCTGTAATATAAAATGTATATTTGTTTAATGAATACAGTAGCAAAAACCTGACCTAGCAGAGACCTGTCAGTGATGAGGGAATGTCCTGTTTTAAATGCAGGTAGCATCATAAAATCAGGAATAACTGTGCTTAATATAAAGATCAAGAGGATATAAATGATTCATGAATCAATCAGAGAGGTTGTAGCTTGGGTTTTTCACAGATTCATATGCCATTTGTATCTATTTTTGTTCTGCCTTAGATATCTTTATCTGCTATTTTTAATTCTTCTTGGTTGGGAAAACTGCTCACTCAAATGTCATATGCTTCGAAAGCCAAATATAGATATGAATTTCTTTGGATTTTAGACATATGTATGGTGTTAAAATTCACAGTGATGCATGTTAGGGAAAGATCCTGTTCTCATTTCACACTCCTGACAATCTGGAGCACCTCTTTCTACTTCAGTGAAGATATTAATAGATACAATCATTCAATCATAGCGGAATGTAGGTCCTTGACTTTCATCTGGCTTTGCAAACTACTGAAGGTGTATTTTTCTTCACCCCAAAAATATGCATCCCATGAACAAAAACATTGCACATCAGTCTGCCCTTTAAAACAGAAGAGTACAGACAAAAGTTTGGGATTATGTCATTGTATAAACCTCAGGGGTCAGATTTCAGATTTTATGAAATATTTCAACTCAATGTGAACTAGCTTAGAAAGGTGAGATATCTTTGGAAATCCCACTAGCAACCTATCTGCTTTTTAAGACAACAATATAGTCAATAAGCAGCTACACAATAAACATCTACAAATAGCTATGCCTCTCCTTTCTAAAAAAAAAAAAAAATCCTAGCTTGAACAAGCAGATGAATTTGGCTAAAGTTGCATATTTTACACATAGGTAGGAACTGCTTAGATATAAGGCTAATGTTTGAAGAAAATGCCTCATTTACTCATGCAAAGGCTATTAAGGCTTCTAAAAAGTAGAAAGTGAATTAATATACTCAAAACCTTGTTGTCTTTAAATTACATAGCATTGGTAGCTGCTTAAAGACAGTTACACAGGTTTATATTTCTTCCCATGCCTGGTACCAATGGTGACAAATTTGGTGAAAAACTATGTTGAAGGTGTTTATTAAAAGTGTGGGGAGATGAAGGTGCTGGCAAATAGATTTTAATTTTGTTTGATGAATTCTAGTATCCTCACATTTAACTGCCTAAAGTTCGTCAAACAACAAAAAAATCCACTACAATTTAGATATAATTTCAGCCCAAATTTTCCCAAGAAAACTGATGAAATGAAACAGGAGAAAGATAAAGAGGAAAGACTGATTCTAGGTAACAAATTATTTATGAAGTATTTTCAGGGACTTTGTCTTACAAGAGTTCACAGTCTGAACCCACTTCCTGAACTCCTATCTTTGTCTGTGCCAAGGTGGATTTATATCTCCAGTGACTGCATTAAAAAAAATCCAGCATTCTGATTTATTTTCTGTCTTTTGCCATGGTAATTTTGAATCCTAGGGGCACAATGTGGTGTCCCCAAGTATCCTATAAAAAGCAAAAATGCAGAAAGACAAGGGAATATAAAAGCTTCTCCTTGTACACTCAGGAGAACCATGGCAAGAAAAGTATCTCCTTGGGCCAGTGCCATTCTCCTAGCTTTGCAGCTGACACCAAAATAGTACAGTAACTGGAGACACATAAATATCATAGATAATTATATTCCCTTCCGTTAATTCCAAAACATCTGTGCATGAGACCACAGCCATAGTCAGACTTTTCAAATGTCAAAGTGATGATGGTAAATCAACACTTACACACATGCCACTGCTATGATGGGCTCCCAGGTCAGCCAGGGCTATCCCTGCAAGTGGCCCTGATCTCACCCTGTTCCTAGTAGTTCTTCTTATCACAGCCAGAGAAAAAGCTCCTATGGGGACAGTGTGCTGATTCCTCAGGTGCATTTACACACACAAACTTTTTCTAGTGCCTTGTTGGTTCATAGAAAATTGTTTCATTGACATTTGTTATAACTTTTTGTTTTGCTGAATCAGTTTCCCTTAAAATCAAGATTTGCTCACATGAACATCAGCGGTTTCTCCAAGTGACCTCATACTCATTATACTCTTTGGGGATTTTCTATGCAAGCTAGCAGGCCTATTGAGAGTAGGTTTTCTTACTGCAGTTTAGTTATCTGCTTACAGTTTAGCTGTAGAAAAAAACAAAAAAAAAAACATATTGCACAAGAAAGTTAGAGTTCTTATGAAGGCTTAACTCTTCCTGTATATAAAGTTTAAATATACCTCTATATTGCACTGATTTCCATAGCAAAGTTTACATATAGACTATACCTATATGAATACCTTTATCATCTTGTATGTTAAAATAGATAACTACAGCACTATAGTGACTTGGTAAAGGTTTTCTATAAAAATGTAGCATTTAAAATAAATAAATAAATAAATAGGAGAAAAAGAAAGCCAATGTTAATTCTTTGTGCAAGATGAACTACACTTGCTGAAACATTTTTTGGCCAGAACAAATGTATCTCATTTTGCCAGCACAGCAAAAACTAGATAGATCTTCCTGTTTTGCTTTTCACACTTTATCTGACATATGCTGCAAAACTTTCCAGACGAGTCCAGGCCAAAGTCTTCCCAGAGTCTTAACTAGGATAGATTAAATCTCTTTTACTCCTCTTCTCTTTTCTCCCCACATATGTTCATTATGCCTCCAATTAATTTTAAACTTGAGTCTTTTTCACGTATAACTGTGTTCTTAGGGTATTTTGACCAGGACTGGTGTTTTTTGTTTGTTTGTTTTGTTATTTGTTTCATTGGTAGTTTGGGGTCCTTTGAGGTTTTTTTTAATTATTAAATTGGTGTAGTACAGGCAGGGTTTTTGAAGGCAGTAGAACTGGAGATTAATAGATTTATGGTTCTTTATTCTGCAGGAATTGCCTCTGTACTGGTAATGCTTGAACAGACATGTTTCAAGTGGTAGAATTCTGGGAGCTGACAAGGCTTTACATAGCTCACTTGGCAAAAGAGCAACTTACCACAGGGTAAGAGTGTGAAATTACAGCAACGTGGTAGCTGCCAGGTGCATGGTCTTATCCCACAGAAAACATGATGGAGCATACCTCTTACCTGCCAGTTTGACAAACAGGGCACAGGGACACAATGTACAGTGTGCATTTGATGTAAAAATCTTCTGATAGAAGGCAGAGCAAGCACCTTAGGTGAGAAAATCTTCAGTCATTACAAGTAACGACAAAACTGCTGGGTTTGCAGCGAATTATGAAGAGGAATGTGAACCAGAGCCTTTGCATGCTTATTTATAAACCTCATACTCACTCCTCAGCACACAACTTGTATCACACTTTTTACATATAATCAGCAACATTGGCCCAGAAAGTCTCACAGGAGCTTAAGTAGGCAAATGCAAACATGTTTACTGAGGCATGGAGAGGTGTAGCAAGAAAACCAGCTGAGTATTAGAAAGTGCTCATTAGAAGTCTATTCCTTCCTGTAAGTAATACCTTCTCACTCTTCCAGCTCCTCCACGTGTAAATCACATCAATTTACACTCCATTTCCCTGACTTATACTCTAGTAAGTGAGCGTAAGTAGGTCTTAAAGAGCCTAACTGAGCATAAAGGATTCTAAATTACACACTTTATGCATCACCTCTGAACTTAGCTCATAGGTTTTAAACAAAGGCAGAGTAATAAATCAATACCTTGGAGGAGGGAGGACGTTAAATGTATGTCAGTTTTAGGTTGTTGAGGTTATCACTGTATTACATCAAAACTAATAAAAGACTCCTGCCTTTTTACTTGAAACATAATTGTACTCAAATTGACACGTGTAACATTATTTAAGCAATTATTTAAGCAAGTCGAAAAAATAGAAAAACATGAAGACACTAAACAAATCAGGGCTAGGGTTGTTTGTCTGTTTTTTTTTTTTTCCCTGTTTCAGTTCTGATCTGGCCCTGAAAAGTTTCAGAGAAATGCATGTTACTTTCTGTTTTGGACCACGTGCTGAAATCTCTACTGTTAAACTTCATTTTGATTCACTATCAATTTTACAATGGAATATGCATTTAAGTGAATTGCTGGTGAGGTTTGTGGCAAAGCTACCAGACTATGAATAGCATCTCAGAGTCAGTAAAATACTATTTAGACAGAGTGGAATCTATTTATTATCAGATGACTTACTCTTGAGGTCAATTATTGCTGCAAACATTTAATTAAATGGTTATGTAAATTTGATGAGCCTACTCAGTAAAAGCAAGGCCTGTTCTGTGCTTTGAAAAGGTGAATAACAGAACTGTCCCTCCATCCTTCCAGTTAAAATTAATTGGTCTCTTGGAAGTCTAGTTATAGAAAATATGCGAAATCCTTCATTCATATTACCCAGAATATTATCTCTATTAACTTCAAAATGTACTGGGGATGAGGGTTCTTAAAGCAGAATAAAAGAAAAATGTGATTTGCTTTACTAATGGCAAAAAATCCTGAGGGTTATGTTTTGCTAAGGAGGGTTTGTTTGTTGTTTTTCATTTGTTTGTTTGTTTGTTTGTTTCTTTTACCACCACCCCTCCTGAGCTTGGAGGAGGGTATCTTTAAGGTATGATCTGGAGCTGAAAAGAAAATAGTAGTTAAGCTGAGAAACCAGTTATTATTAGTGCTCTGCCTCCACAGTTTAAAAAAACAGATTCTGGTACTTATGAGAATCGGGAATTGCATCACCCTGTGACTTCCTCCCTGATAACAAATTAATTAGATGCCAAGTGCTAAATGCTGGATTCAATGCATTCAAAGGGACACTTATGAAAACAAAAGAGTTTGGCATCTGAATAGCCTGTGTTCCCTTTTGGAAACATTTGTTTATTTTAAGGCTTCAAAATAATGACAATCTGTAGAATGTAACACTCACATTTTACAGCTCATATTTCCTCACAAAGATCTTTTCTTTCCATTTTAATATAATTCATTCTTAGAAATTATAATTATAGACCAAACTCACCCTGACAGTACCACACTGTACAGCTATGAAAATTAAAATACTTGCTTTTATGCCTTTGCTGAACCAGAGATTTTCTTGAAATCCCTTTATTGAAAGCCTACCTGATATTATGAACCCCACACTCTTTTAGTCTTCATTCAGATGATGTTTTTAGTGAAATAAGGACATTTTCTGGTGTCATAATACAGCCCATTAATTTACCCTTAGTTCAAATCACTTCAGCCGGTGAGAATTAAGAACAGTTTGTAGAGAGACTTTGTCAGTCTCAGAACCAGAAAGACCCAATGAACTACCTGAATTCTTGAAATACAAATGTTGCATATGTATCTGTCCTGTTTAGTATCTCTAACAATAATGTGAAGGAGGTGATGAAGTGCTCTTTCTTCAAGTTTGCAGGTGACACCAAGAAAGGGGAGAATAGTAAGTACAGTTGAGGGTGGAGGGACCAAGACCTGTTGAAGGAATGGGGCCAACAGGAGCCTTATCAAATTCAGCAAAGACACATGTAAAGTCCTGCACATGGGAAGCAGAGCCTCTTGCAGTGTTATGGGCTGGGAATGGACTGTTTGTGGGTAGTTCTGCTGAGAAGTTCCTGGAGGTTGTAGTGGGCAGTAAGCTGAGTGTGAGCCAGCAGCGTGCACCTGCAACAGCAAGGGCCAACTGCATCCTGAGCTGTAGGAACAGGAGGAAATCAAGTGTTTATTCCCACTCATCAGACGACTACAAGACTACCTTGTTCAGTTTTGACCCACTCCATACAGTAAAGACATTGCTAAAGAGGAGTGAGTACTGGAGTGGACATCAACATAATTGGGGGCTGGATAGCTTCCCCTGTGAAAAGAATTTGAGGGACCAGGGCTTGTTCACCCCAGAGAAGAAGATCACCTCTGGGTCACCTAACATCTACATGGAAGGAGTTGAGAAGACAGAGCCATCCTCTTCATAATGGTGTGTGGTGGGAAGATGAGACACAAGAAGCATAAACTGAAAGAAGAGCGGTTCACATGATATATAGAAAAACTTCTTCCCCACGAGAGCAGTCAAGATTAAATAGGTTGCCCAGAGAATCTTTGGATGGTTTCAAGGTCTGATAGGATAAAGCCCTGAGGAACTTCATCTAATGATGAGTTGACCATGCTTCCAGCAATGTGTTGAACTGGAGTAAAGCAGCATTGTAGTAACAGTGGAAAGGAAGCACCTGGAAGAGATGTCAGATTGTCTCATTAAGGATTTTTTCCTGCCCATATACCTCTCTAGAACTTGTGCAAGGTATTACTAGAGTTATTATGCATTATTCTGAATAAACTCTACCTTTTCTGATTCATGCTAAGTTCCCATCAAGGAAAATAAGTTATTCCAGTCATAGCATATTTTGGAGTGACTATGTCAAATGCGTTTGTGGCAGCCAGGCTGTACATACGGTCATGTACTTCTTAATATCTCTGTCCATCAGAAACATGTTTCCACAAATCTTTGTGGCCTTCGGTCTCAAGTCACTGGCTCACTGAATTTTCATTAAGTATACCTCTTTTTCTCTGGGTATGTATGTTGCATGGGGTTTTTTTGGTTGGTTGATTGTTTTTTGTTGCTTGTTTTTTATTTTTTAACTGTGAGCTATTTTAAAATTTTGTTTATCTTAACTAAGTAAGCAAATTGAATTAAAGTCTTGCTTACGGCTTCCCAGCCCATTTCTTTTCCATTAGAATTAAAGGAGAAATTCTTTAGGAGGTTGGATAATAATTGCTGAAAAATCCTACCAAGCATCATGAGTGTCGCAGGTAAATATACACAGGAAACTAATTTCTATGAAGTTTTATTACTAGGAAAGTTTTATTGGGATGCTTTAAGAAATGCATTTTATTCACTCAATAGGCCAGATAACTTTCTCTGAAATAAATACATGTCCAACCACATAATTATATTCCTCTATTTGCCCATTATATATATTTTACAGTTTTTAAAATTCTATTTACTCTTCAGCTGTAAGTCAAGCATACCTATGAAAAACAATACTAAGCCTAACTATTGCTACAAACCTCCAAAAATGTGCACAAAGTTCCAGTGGGTACACAATCAATCACTGGATCTGCTGAGATCACAGCAGCAACTTATTAATAATCCAATTTTTCGCTTACCAGTGCAAAAAATATTGGCATGCTGCACTCATCTGTATGTTTTTATAAGATCTAAAACCTAATACAGTTGCTATCAATGTAAACCCTTATCTGAGATGTGGAGAATGCAAAACATCTGCCATCTACTTTGTAACAGGTATAACTGAAACTGAGGATTAAATCGGTGAGAACAATTCCTGCCTACTTTACCAAAATCTAGAATGGGGGGCCCAGGTTTAGCCGTTCCTGAGAAACATAAAACCTTTGCAACATCATTTTTAAGGCTTTTCCAGCTTTATGAGATTATATCACCAATTGCTGTGAAAATAAGTACTGCTTTTACGATAGAAACAAAACACAGGGGGAAAGCAAGCAAGCAGACTGATGTCACTTTTATGACTTGATGGTTTGGAGCCTACAGAAAACTCAAAGTTTCTGAGATTTCAACACAGCAAGGCATTTACTGCTCACCATGATGACTCGTGATTTGTATGGATTCTTTTGAAAGACTAAAGTCCATGAAGATTTACCTTCAGCTAATCATTGTCTTCTGAGAAGATAGGAGAGGTGGATTTTCCATCACAACAATACCAAGAGACTCCTTCCCCACCCAGAATTCAGTGATCCACCACAGAGCAAGATATCAAGTAAATACTCTGTGATTCACACTGGCTCAAAAAGGCCATTGCTCTTTCACCACTGGGCAGCTGGGTTTGGGATTGGTAAAACACTGACATATAATTCAACAGTTTCCACTAACCTGAGAGGGAGACAGTCCTGTGGTGGTGGGATGCCTTCACAGAACACTAACAGCAGGTAAGTAGTGGAAAAGAGCCTTCTGCCATGTTTAGCTGAAGTAGGACACATGCCAGGAAATGCTCTTTCCTCTTCTTAGCACTTCCAAAATCATCTCCCAGATGTACAAGCTGTGCAGGGTGTGAAGGAAAAGTGTCTGATTTTTTATTAGGATGCTGCAGATTTGATTAATGTAAATGCATTAGGATAATACAGAGAGACAAGTTGTTGAATTTGGCTTAAAGATTGTTCCAGTATAGGTGGATCCCTGCCTATACAAATATAATAATTTGTGTATACATGTATTTGTACACTATGGATGAAGATCTCCACCTATGATAGAAAGAACAAATGAAAAATTATTTTCACAAAATATTGCATTGCAGAAGGTAATAAAACAAACAGCCTTAATTTGCATTTAACACTGAAAAGTGATTGGTTTGTCCTGTTGTTTCATAGTTTGAGAAGTACATCCAAACAAAAAGGAAACAATAAAATGGCAGGCTGCTGATTAACAACACACTAAATCTAAAGGAATATGAAACCACTTTCAGATATCTACTGCTCCAAAATTTTCCTCCATCCCTATCTAGTGCTTTTTAGTTTTCATGTCTTTGATTTTCCTTTCAGCCTTCCTCTCACATACCCACTGAAAATTGCACAACTGGTGTAAGTTATGAATTGTTCCCTGCATCTTTTTCTTTAGGGAATTCATTTTAGTAACGTCTTTCAAATCAAGAGTGGTGCCACTAGCTGTCTTGTCACTCTTTCACCCCGGACGGAGAAGCTGATGAGAAGAGAGGTCACAGACATGCAGAAAATGCAATATAAGACTGCAGTTGTCCCTGGTATAGCAGGGAGATATATTTGGGGGGGGAGGAAAAAGAAAATTTAAAAAGTGAGAACATGTCATTTCTACAAGATATACAAATCTGTGGGGCATGACCATTTCATCTCCCATTTCACGTTGTCTTCAGCTGTGGGCAAGTTGGGGCAAAGTTACAAGTCACTAGCATTTACTATCTGTCCTGCGGGGTCAAAAATGGTTGTATGAAATATGGGAGCATAGATTAACTGGGGCATTTTCCCTGACCCTTTTCCATTTTCTTTTGTAAGTTATAACAGCACAGTCACTCGTACTTATTACATTGCACTTAGTGATTTAGGGCTTGAGATTCTAGGGTAAGACAACAGGAAGTGAAGAAATGAAAAGGCAGGCGAAATAAGGTAGAGAAAAAGAGTACAAGATGAGAAAAGAAGGCAGCATGAGAAGAGTTATGTCCTTCAAAGCAACAAATAAGTCAAAGTTAAGAACTAATAGTAATAAATAGTTAATTCACAGCATAGCTTAACATAGATTAATAAAATAACAACCTCAATTACACAACTGGCAGCAGTGGAGCAGTCAATCTGTTGGCAGAAAACAAGTGAAAGCTAGCAAAGGTGATTAAATGGCAGCAAAGAAGAGTCAGTCCAAAGTCTTGAATGTGCTATAACATTTAGCAAGTCAAATCAAATGGCAGGAACAAGCAAGCTGAGAAATGGCTGGACAAAAAAATGACAAAATTTGAGACAGGGCAGCAGAAAAGCAAAGGAAGTCATGAGTATAGTTCTTTTTGTGGCCCTGAAGAGAATTTGGCTGGGAAATGGCTGGGAGAATGGAGGACCTGGATGCTGCAATTGGAGATGAGTTTTTCACTGGCTACTTAGGCAAAACGAGAACCTTGTTTCATGCCCATTGTGTGACCAGCTGTTTCTACTGGTAGTTGAGAAGTTTCTCCAGAGCCATGTTACACTCTTTGCTGATGAAGATCAGGAAATACACTAAAAATAGAACATGGATAGCTGCCAGCAGTCTTGGAGAACTACCTATTTCTTGATTGTTTTTTGAGAATGAATGGCAGTATTGATTATAGGTGATGCATTCTGCTGTTTTGGATGGAAAAAGAGAAAGTGGCAGCTGGGATGTGTGGGTGGGTGATGCTGTAGTTGACAAGGAACTGGTAACTAACAAAAGAGTGGAAAAGAGGAAAGAAATATTTCATTACTTAAGAGAGTTAAGGAGCTGAGTCCGTTTTACTTGTGAAAAGAAGGTTCATTTGTCATTTGATCACCTTTTATAAGTAGTTGCATGAAGAAATACATATAATCAGTAGGAGGGACCAATGGCTGAAAATTCAAGACAGACAAGCTCAAGTGTATAATTAGGATTGAAGACAATTAACCATCATGATGTATTGTCAAGATTTTGGTTATCTTTTTAACCTATATGTTCTTTCTCGGGTAAAATTTCCTACTGTAATATAAACATTTAAAAATCAAATTAGGCATACTCTAACAATGTTAATAGACCCTTAGATTATTACATTGCTACTTTAAAAATAATACTCATTAAATATTGCTTTGCTTAATTTCATGGTATAGATATGTAAGTATATAAAGTACTTCTGTTGTTTACAAAATTAAATTAAATTAAACCAGTGTATGAAAAGTTGGGAAGGCTGATGAAGTGTTTTTCACTATGATGGCTTCTGTTCTTTTTAATGCTAATTAACAGTTTGCACACACTATCAGAAATTTCTGGTTTAGTGAAAGTAGAAAAAAGAATTACAGAGAGATATGAAAGTAAGCTGAGCCTCAGTGGATTTCTTGTGGCATGTTACTATTTCTAGTCTAAAGAATTACTAATCACTAAATAGTGTTTTGTTCATCTGAACTTAAGTAAATAAAGTTCCTAGGCCTCTGAAACCAGCCTGCATGATGCAATGACACCACAGTTAGATCTGCCTGATTCTCTGTTAAAACCAAAAACGAAGAAACAAATCCATGCACATTAATGTTTTCCTTTTTTATAAATCACCATAGTTTCATTTATACTAATGCACTTCAATTAAGAATCTGAGCCATAAAGTATAGCCATAAAGTATATACTAGTTTATCCTTCTACAGGAACTTTCTTTCTGATAACCTTCACTTACTCATGAGAAGGATTTCCTTGTGAAGGAAATGATGCTCATTTGTCCCATTTTACATGTAAGGAATACAGTATCTGTACAGCCCACAATTAATGCTTTTGACACTTATTTCTTTCAGAGTAAGCCTTTGAAATCTTGTTTCTTCATCTAAGTTGCAAATCACCTCTTGGGACCTATCTTTGCCAGGTATTGCATATATGTGGAAAGACAGCTTTGCTTATAACATGAATTCTTCAAAATAAGATGTAATGAATGATGAAACAGCTGCCTAGGAGGAAAAAGATCTCAAAGACAAGCATAAGCAGTTACAGGAGAAAAAAAAACTAAGGAAATATTTTAATTAAATAAAAATAAACCATGATGCATAATAAAACCAAAAAGGAATGAAAAACATCGGTAAGAGTCCTTACCCTCTCCTGGACACCAATCTAGTCATTATCAGCTGACAATTGTACATCACAAAAGATATTACTTACAACAAGGAATGTGGAGTGCTTTTGAGCTTTAGTCTATGTCAAGGACAGTGTCCAGAGCATAAAAGATAGACTAGGAAAAAGTGCGTAAACAGCTGTGGGGTATAACAGATCCCTAATCCTGAGATTTACCCCACCTTGCTTTGGCACATTGGTCTTGTAGATAAACATTAGCGTTTAAAGAGTATAAACATTTGCTAAATGTGGAAAAAAGTATGACCGATATTTCTGGGTTGAAAATGCTAGAAGGTTACAAACACAGCTGGTAATTAAAACAATTAAAAGCAGAAAGCAGTTAGCAATCAGTAATGCATGGTCGAGGAGGAGTAAATAATGAGGAAGAATGCAGACAAGTGCAGAAAGACATATAGAGCATTCAAAATGCTAACAGATGACAGTTCAATGCAGATGAATGAAATGTAATTATGACTTTGATGAGCCTTCATGGCACAAGACTATTCTTTCTTTGAGATAAAATATGACAAATACAGATGAAAACGGATTAAAAATTTGGGAGAAAAGTCACGGTGCATCATGATGACTGATAAGAAACAGAAAGAAGAAAGACAAATCAATGTGTTTAATGAGTCTTAATAGCCCAGTCATGTATGTCTGTGGATTAGTATGTTCATGCTTCATAAAATATGAACATTTAGAAAAACAGTGAGAACCAAAAGGGAGTTTCTTCATGTAATGTTAAATACAATCTGTTCGAGCACTCAGCTAGAAAAAGATCATAAATTGTAACTTGATCATAAAATGTAACTTCAAAAATTGACTAGGTGGTTTATGGATTTTTTGCACATTTCTCTAAAGTGTCAAACAATGGCATGGCTAGAAGTAGCAGGGTGTTGGCATAGCTGTACCAGTTCTGTAATTTATAGCATCAAAGGTTGTACAATCAGTGTGATCTGACTCAGCTGGCTCAGTAGAGTTTGTCCTGCAAAAGCAGAAGACATTTTTTGTCCATTTATCTCTCAGAAGTATAGAACTCCAGATTTGTAATAGTAACCAAATCCATAGGAAGCAATTTCATGCCTTCTCTCTTAATACAGCTACAGAAGAGATATACCCAAAGGATTTACTCACATGTCTCCAAGGTCAGATTTCCTAGGAAATGATAGATTTCTTAATATTCCTCTGCCAATCTAGAATAAGCCTAGCTAGGTCAAATCAATTCTATGAGAGCGTAAGTTAACTGATAGTAGACTGGGCCCTGAGGATATGGGCAACAAAGAGTGCACCAGTACTGCAACACATTCCTTAGCTAAAATACCACATGGCACAAACATAATTCAGTATTTCTGGACAGTTTAGAATATGGAAAGAAAAAAAGAAAGCAAAACAAACAATCTGAAACATGTAAATGCAATCATAGCAATAACAAGAAGTGAGGTAAAACCAGAACTGCTTGCTCTAATCCTTTCTTAATCACACAACTGAAAATTGTGAGACTCAATACCTGCATTTCTAGTGGAAATCACGATGGTAATCTACAATATTATGTAGAAATCTAAAACAATATTGATTAGGAATTTCTTTTTTCCAATTATCTTTTTCTGTTACTTTGTATTTGTTGGTTGATGGAGACATTGTTTTTTTAGCTTTTTATCCAGTTTGAGAATTTGCATTCTTTATCATGAGAGACTTTTTTTTTTTTTTTTCTCTTTTAAGTTAGAGCTGTGACTATTGACTCGTTTGCAGTGGGGGATCAAGCTGGGATGGTTAAAATTGTTGCCTTCCCTAGTTGTCTGCTCATGTCTTTCCTCATCTCACTCAACAGGAAAAGATTTCTTAGACTGGCAGCAACTCCTGATAGTTACCAGTTTACAGCCTAGCATAAAAAAGGAAGCTGAAAATTGACCCTGGTCAGTCCTAGTACATCTTTTGCTGTCAACTGCAGTGGTTCGAGACTGTATTTCAGTAATAACTGCTGCAAAAAAAAAATAAAGTAGCTGCATGGGCACAGCAAAGAGCTTGGAGCAATAATTGCTTAAACCAGCTTAGTTTTTATGTGATTGCAGAAGTCTGAGAGTCTCAAGCAATCGTTTTACTCCAGAAGTTAGCTGTATCAAATTATCATCAATTATAAGGAAAATCATAATGCCATTTTTCAAAATAGTAATAGTGCTTCTCCTCTATGGGACTGTCCAATCTCATGTACAGCAACAAGAAAGACTATGAAAAGTGAGGCACTGATACTATCTTCAATGAGCTTAAAACCTTTCTCACACATAGATGAAATATCACGTTTTCAAATATTTCATGTAATAGATTATCCAGTATGGACTGGTAATATCTATCGTCTGCAAAAAGAGATGAAGCTTGTTTGTGAGCTTACGAAACAGCCCTTCAGAGAGTTATTGTTACATATTAATGAAGTATTACATGTGTTTAGTAAGCCAAGTGTGCAGCTGCTGGTGCTTAATACCATAAATGTCAAAATCCTGGGGCCACCCATAGGCCCTGACTGGGTCCATCGTCCCCTGGTAGCCCCCACACACCCTCTGCTCTGGTGCAGGGGCTCCATGTCGGCTTGGGGCTGGCACCCAGACCTGGTGTGATCAACTCTGGAAGTGCCCAGGTCTCCAGTCCTGCCTTCTGGATGGACCTTGGACATATGTGATAGCCTTCTTTCCAGTTCTGTCTCCAGTCCTGGCTGGATCCTGAACCTGACTCCCCACACTGCTGTGTCTGGGACTGTTAACGGATCCTGTCCTGAACACCCAGCTCTGCCCACTCTACCTCCCTGATGCAGGACTGGCTGAGGTCCACCCTTGGCTTCCAGCTCATACTCCTTTTCAGAGAAGCCTTGCTCTTGCTGTTTCTTGACAATAAGTCCAGTAATAAACCAGTAATCATGAGAATGCCCAGACTGGGCATTCAATAGCCAATGAGTCAGAAACCAGAGAAATCCACAAACAATAACAAAGGAAGTATATAGTTAGTTTATTTTTTTTCAATAGTCATTAAGGCAAATTTTGTTGGGCAAATGTACAAAACAAACTTCAATGATCTTCCTGTAGTGAAAACCCAGCTTGTCTCTGAGCTTGCAGAAATCTGTCCCTCTGCTGAACAAATGCTGACAACCGTGCAAATGTTTCAAAAATAAAATGGATGAGTCAAATCCTGAAAACTCTCCTCTCCCTAACTCATTTTATTTGGACTCACTAGAAGTCACCAATAAACTATTACACATACAATCTGCTTCATTCTCTTCAGGGAGGATTTCACTGCCTTCTCTACTGCTACCAAAAGAATAGCTTAACTTCCTAGCATTCTTTTTGCCTGAGGCACAGACAGGAAGATCATTTTATGATGCAAGTAAAAAGTTCATTTTATCCTGGGGGTATATTCCTGACTCTTCTTCATAACTACTCCACCTAGAACATTACATGTGTGTTGTGTTTAATTAAATAAACCCATGGCTGATTTCAAGTGAAATTTATCACCACCAAGAATTAACTGAAGAAAAAACTCATTGTGAATTGAGGAAGGCTCTGTTTGAGTCAAAAGCAAAGAAGCAGCAGACCAAAATTTAGTGTGGGAATGAAATGACAAAAAAAATCTACTGGTGCTAGTGACTAAATATTCTTCATAGCATCAGTGTAGTAAGTAGCCTCACACCTTTGAGGAGTGCATTTCTGCTTCCACACAGCACACATCCCTCATTAAAGCAAATCCCTTCTATTTCTCTGCCAGGAGGCCATGGTTACCTGGATGGGTGCTGAACCTTTCACTGGTTCAATAGATCTCATGAGACATCTTTGTTGCTTCTAACTACATTTCCCCTAAGTCTAAAAGGCTCTGTCTTCCTATTGATAAATAGATTATTGAAGTGGTATAAGCTCTCTTCTACTCATCTTAGGAAAAATTTAGGACTGAATAAAATTAAGCTAGTTCCTTATGTTTTGGAACTGATGAAGAATTTTTGACTGCTGTGACAACCTTCCTATCCCCCTCAGCCCACAAATCTGTGATGTGGGTTCTTTGCAGTGCTGAAGATCAAGACAAATGGTTTCACAAGATATTTTCACTGTCTCAAAATCCTCTCAAAGACCTGAAAGCTTGCTGCCAGTTTATCAGGATTCAAAAGAGATACCATCTGCCTAGTCATTCTGTCTTTTGGGTTTTTTTCTTTCCTTCAGGTGATCAGTCTGTACCATGGTGACATGTTTTTCTAACCTATAGTAATAGTCCCTGGAAAGAGGACCCTCTGGCATTATTCTCATTTGTTTCTGAGTTTGGAGGTGTAATCATGTAGCCTCTGATACTCAACCTTGATGGTCAGGGTAATGGCTTTATACCTTCTTCTTTAGGTAACTGAAAACAATTTTTATTTTCACTTATCTCTTTTGCAACAAAATAAATAAACATGAAGGTTTAGAAAAGGCTTCCCAAAATGGCATTACCTCTTTATCATAAACAAGGGATTAGTCCAGAAAAAAACAAAAATCAATAAATTTAAATAGAAAATCTACATTCTCCTTTGTACCCTGTTACATATAATTAGCTTATTGTGGAATTGAAAGGGGCTTAACAAGAGCTGTCAGATAGAGCTTAAAGTTTTTTTAAACATTGCAGAACAAAGTTCACTAGTCTTGTGCAAAGTGCTGCATGGAAATTGAGCTGCTATAAAGCTATAAGAGCTATGCTATGATCCCTGGGGTCTATATTATAAATTGCAAGGTGGTTTTTTTTTTCATGTTATCTTTTTAAATAATATTGAGATAATTTGACCAGGCTAATTGTTTTAAAATTATTTTATCCTGTCCAGCTTTTCTAAATCCTCATAATCCTAAAATCTTTCCATTCATGTTTATTGAGGTGAAAGAAAACTGGATCCTCTTAGATTATTTAGAAGAACTTTTCCACAAATCCCCTTGAAAACAGAAGAAGCAATAGAAATGGACTTGACAGAAACAGAAGTGAAGGAATGATTTTAGCTTCCTGAACCTGTGGATAAGAAAGTACAAATCAATCTGATTTTTTAATCAGTAGAAAATTAGCATGAGTGAGGCCTTGAGCTCCGTTAGCAGATAGGGCAGATGGCCTTCCGATCAGAAAGTGATGCTTTCTTCTAGAGTAGATTGATAGTCTGCCTTCTAGCTGCCTCCACTTAGAATAAAAGAAGAACAAGGAATTCATAAGGGGCCACTTAATGAATGCTGTGTGACTTTCACTGAGGTGGTGTTTCAGTTCTATATAGTCCAGCTGAAGTATGTTTGATAGAAGTGTGTAGATTCTTTTTCCAGAAATTTAGAAGTTCAGTGACAGAACCAAAGATGGAAGATATTCCTTTATTTTAAAAGATGAAAAGGACCTGAATGATTTTGCTTAGAAAATATCAAAGAAACAATTTATATGGGCCATTTGTATGTTAGTGGCAAAGTTTTACTTATGCCTTCCACTCCCGCCATGGTAAATAGCTAGATTTTTTTTTTTTAATGTGTGTTGATTTCAGACAGTTTCTCTTATCATCATTCTATTTTTTCCCTGCATTTTGCACACATTAAAAACACCAAAGAACCAATGCATAACAATGTTTAATGACTGCCGGATTCTTATGTCTGATTTAGCCATTTCAATTACCTAAATTTCATCAGATGCAATTAATTGTTGGCTGGTTTAAGCTATATTTGTGCAATTGTTTTCAGCATGAAAACTCAGGTGAGCAATCAGCAATTTATGCATAGAATTTTGTCTTCCCTACAGACTTCTACTTAAAATGAGATGGTACGATATATAATTAGTCATATTTTACTTTGGTCAAAAATGTGATCAGAAAGATATACTTTTTATTGTTTCAACTGCAATAAAATGTTACAGTTCAGCTTCCTGTCTTACCTATTTATCCACCTATTTCCAGCATTTCTAGTGAAATGTTATTTTAATTTGAACCAAATTTGACGTGAGTCTCTAAAGTTTTCAGAAGAGAAGGGGAAAAAAATGCAACAGATTTTTACTTGCTTCTTTCCTGGTTTTATTGGAAATCAACTTGACAAAGAGGATGCAAACAAACAAACAAAAAAACCACTTTGGAACATCCTCCTCAGTCTTAAAGATTAAAAAAAAGAAATATCTATAAGATTCCTAGATTCCTGTGTCTCCTGGGACAAAGCAGTGAAGGATAACCTAAGGCAATCCATAGAAATAGTTTATCATGATACTGTCAAAAGCTAAATGCAGAAATCCCTTTCAGTGAAGAAGGGAGAACCTCTACTAGGTCAAGACTATGAAGTGCAACAACTGAAGGCACTAAGCATACTATTACAAGGTGATATCTAATAACATACACAAGTGCAAAAAAGAAGGTAAAAGTGGGCTGAAGGAACAGGGGGAGAGAAGAGATGGCTGATGAGTCATATCACAAACTCTGCCAATGCATGTTGCCGAAACAGTATGGTATTTTCATTTTAAGCTCACCATAGTATGAGAGCTCAGAGAAAATACATGCTGGGTTTGAGTATTTCCCAATCTCATGTATTTCTACTGAAAATGATTCATTTCATTAAAGTGGATATGAACATATTCATACATTCATCTTGCCTAGAATCTGTTCTTTTCCTTTCCTTCTTCCCTTCCCTTCCCTACCCTTCCCTTCCCATCCTCAAAACATTTCTAAAGAAACTGAGTTTCCCAAATTTGCTGAAAAAATAACTTTGTGATTTTTTTTTCTTCTGTCAGCTGCATGAATTTAAGGCCTGAACCAAAATTTGTCATTATTGAAAAAAAAAAAAAAAGATTATTCAGTATGTATAGCTAGAGAACTATTTCCAGCTCCTTTTACCCTCTCTCTTGCAAGCTTCAGAAATCATTCTAACAATATAGCTGGGAAAAAAAAAAAAAAAAAAAAGAAAATACACTTTCATTTTCATAATCTTTCTTAATGTTACCCCATTTCACATTCTCTTCAAAATAAGTGAGGTTGTATTATAGATGAGTGAACCATCACTCCAGGCTAGCCATCTTGTATGATCACAGATAATTTAAAGATAATATATTTCTACATCCTCCTTTCCGTTTACAGCCTTTCAACCATGCAAAGCAGTTTGCTATTAAATACGTACGTTTCACGCATTTATAGCGTGACGGAAGGGATAAATTGTCAGAGTCCAAGTAATCAGACTACAATCAAGATGAAAAAAGGGGGGGATGGGAGGCACTAGTTTAAACAGAGTGTATTGGACGGAAAGAACGGTGGAAGTTTCCTTCCCCCCGCCGCTGCTCCGGCTCCGGCCCCGGCGGCGGCCGCCGAGCGCCCGAGCGCTGTGCTCTGCTGCCACCTTGGCCGCGCCGCGGGACCTGCAGGCGGCTCCGTTCCGCGCCCGCGGAGCTCCCGCTGCGCACCTGCGGCAGCTGTCCTGCCTAGGAAAGGGCAGGTCTAGGCACGCTCTCCACTTATGTCACCTGGTGTTGTAAATAGGACAAGAATACGCAATGTCTGAAGGGTCTTCTGTTTGTGGAGAGGGGTGGGAGGTGTTCTTCAAAGGAGGTTTATTTGCTTATTGTGCTTAAATTCGAAAAGTCGGTGAGAGAAGAATCTTCTGCTTTTTTTGCTTAGTGTAGGATTCTTCTCCTTCCTTGCCCAGCCTTACCTTACACATTTAATGAAAAGAGCACTCAGGTTCTCCTTCACATGCACCGACCTGCCTCCGTGTCCTTCCCGCTGTATGACCACTGGGGCTCTGTAAGGAGTTCCTGGCAGTCCATCTCACGTCCAAGCTCTCAGTGTCGTTCAGCTGCAGTTAGAGGTCCCCCCTCCCCACCCCGCTTTTTTTTTGGAGGGGGAGGGGTAGAGAAAGGTGACAGAAACATCATAATTTACTGAAAATATATAGAAATTAATATTAGAAAACAAATGGAGTTTGCTAATTTCCTTGTTTCCCTCTCTGCATCTTCGTGTTACAGTGCTACTACAGCGTTGTCTTGACATCAGGCTCCGGGCTGGTGGTACTGAGTTTGGAAAGCTTTCATGCACTTCATTTCATCTTTCAATGGCACATGGTTTTTCTCTCATTTTTAAGGCTATCTTCTGCTTCAGAGGAAACATGTTCTGACATGCTGGAGTTTGATGGTGGTAAATATTTCCTTTGACTACAAAGCACATGTGTAAAAGGCTTTTTCTTTTTTTTTCCATGGAAATATGTTTTGTTCTCGCTTGCTCCTTTCTCTGCTGTTATTAATAACCTGTAAATGAGTTGACTCCGGAGGTCTGAGTGATATAGCACTTTCGGATCTGCACTTTCAGCCACATCACGCTGAGGAAAGTGCAGAAGCTCTGTGTATGCATGTATGAGAGGGATTCATGCGATGCTTATGCCAGTTTGCATACCAGACTCGTTGACAAAGTACGGACCACAGGTGATTCTCCAAGAGATCTGCTTTGCCGAGAGGATTTTTACAGCCCCTAACCACAGAGAAGTATTGGGCTCTCCAACTGCTCTCCAGAGTTGGCGGTTCTGTTTTGTTTTCAGCTGAAAATAACCTAGAAAATGACACGCAAGTCGCCAGCCAAGCAGCCGTGTGCGCTGCGGTTCCTCTCAAATAAGCGTTCCCCTGTGGGGTGAAGTATCGGTGTTCGTGCGAGGGAAAGGGCTGCAAAGGGTTAAGCCGCTGACTGCTTGCTAGGCAAAGTTTGAGGAAGAATATGTCTGAGGCTGAGTACGCTGCAGCCTCGCGTTTGAAATCTGTCACCCTCACTTAGGAGCTCTGCATCTCTGTTTGTCACCGGTGAATAATGATCACACGGTGATAAGATCGCTCCGTGGCTTTGCGCCGGAGCCGCCGGGGGAAAGAGAAGAAAGGAAATTACTAGGCGTTTAACCACTTTAGCAGGGTGTTCTTGAGTGTCATCGGTGGGTGTCAGGGTCAAATGACCTGCTGGACAACGGCTTGGAAAGAAAATTTCCTTAATCCTTTCCTTGAGAGAAACCTTGGGTGATGGTGACCATCGGCAGCTATGGGAAACAGAGACCTTGGTGGTGATGCTTAAAACACTACCATGCTGGAGCCCAGCTGTTCTGCCCCTTTCTCCTCTTTCCATCTGCCGGACCCTGTGGGCTTTGGGTGACCTACCGAGGAGGACCCACCTCTGCAGAAGTAGGTAACGGCTAGTTAAGTCATTTTTTGGATTAATGCAATTTTGACGTAACCAAAGTGTGTTCTGAATATCTTTCTCTGATTTGGAGTGTGGGCTGGTTGAGGGGCCAGGGAGAGGGAGGGGTACAGACATAATTCCACCTAACCTCTTTGAGCCTGCGGGGTATGGCAGCAGCCTGCAGCCTTGCAGAACTTTTTATCATTCTCATTTTCCTCTGTGACTAGGAATATAGGGGACATGTGATCGACAAAGGTCTTCTATGCCTTATGTGTTGTAGACAGGTTGCTAATATCTGGGACGTGGAGAAAGAAGAGACAGGTGGACAGAGGAGGAGAAAGATTTAAGGGACTTTTTTTTTTTTTTCACGAGAAAATGCACCGGTTGTCCATCAGCTCCAGCAAAGAGATATAAATCATGCGCAAATAAGTGCTCTAAAAAATATGCAGAGCCTAAAAAAAATATCAAAAACAGGTCTTAAAAAGTCAAAAAGGACCCAGAACAGCTTTTGAAAAATGCGGTTCATTCGCCTTTGAACCTTATGGGATTTCTGATCCTTTCATCCCTCGGCACCAGCTGGGAGCTGCAGGCAGAGACTCAGCTTCAGAGCAGCCCGGTCTCTGAGCTGGGGACACAGGCTCTTCCAGCGGGTCTGACCCGCGCCAGAGCCGCTCCTTCTCGGCCGGCTGAGCCTTGCGGAGGCCCCCGGGCTCGCTCCCCTCCAGCCCGGAGGCCTAGAGTAGGTCGCGGCCCCCGAGACAACAGTGCCTGGAAGGGAGCGGGATCTCGTCCTCAATTCCTTTTCCCCTCGTCGAGTCTCCTGAGAAATTGCGAGCTACCTGCGGTCTCACTTCCATGTCCTCCTTTCCCCCCCCTCCCCCATCACCTCGCGCATCCCCGTAGATGAGGGCATAACCTCTTCTCCGAGCGAGCGGGCAGCGCGGCTCGGGGCTGTAAATAGGCGGGGGAGGGCACGTGGTGACGGGCAGGGCATGTGCTGAGGGGTAGAAGAGGCGGCGAGCACACCGTGGCTGGGCTGACCCTCGCCGGCGCTCCGCGGTGGGCTCCTCGATATGGCTTATTAAGCCTTTGAAGTGAATAACTTAGCTTCCCCCCCGCAAGCGAAGGGCGAAGGAGGTGCGGAGACAAGGGCGAGTGATTCAGCTTTTGAGGTACGGCTGAGAAGAAAATGCAAGCTAGTGTGCAGATATGGGTGAGGGGGAAGCAAACCCCAAGGCATTTCAGTCGCCTTTTCTGTTTCCTCGACACATGGCATTGATCAGCTCTCATCTTCTCCATTCCTCCCCAGCCCCTCTCTTAAAGTGATTCGCAGCAAAAGACGTATTGTGCATTTTCTTCACTTAATGGAGGAGTTTGAGGCAAATTCTCTTCGCACACCCCACGTCCTACCTTGACGGCTGTATCCTGTCACTCAAGTGCATCTCGGTATTAAACAGCGTTGCCTTTAAGTGAGCTTGTCAGGGCAAGGCAGTAGTTTACTACGGAACCGAGCGGCGAGGGAAGGGTTACCCCGAAACAAGCGCAGGCAGACCGAGATGCATATAGACACACATGCACATACATGAACACTCACACGCACACGCACTGAATGTGCTCCAGGAGACATAGAGGGTGGAGGGTTCTTAGCGCTTTAGGGCAAAAGGTGGTTTCTCCAGCGGTTTTAGAGTAGTTCTGACTGATGATGAAAATCAGACGGAATAGTAAAGGAGGTCTGTCTCTTCCCTGAGGGCTGGACTTTCTTTTATTCCATGTTATATTTATTCTGTCCTGCTGTTGCCTACCTAAAAGTTCGCAGTGGCGGAAGGAGAGGGAAAGGAGGAGGTAGGAGAGGCGGGCTTGTCGGTGGCTGCACATGAAATATCGCCATGTTGGTGGAAAGCACGGCTGTAATTATTGCTAGCGAGGGTATCTCCCAGTTAGGACCGCAGCTCAGGGAGTTTTCCAGCTCACTACCCACCTTCCCTTCCGATAAACGCCGGCAGTTCCCAGAGCACCGGGACTAAAGCAGCCCGGCCGCACAGGGCAGCAATATTCGTACCCTCTTTTCCTGGAGCCCGGGCCCGGCAGGCTCCGCGGTGAGGCGGGGCGGGGGTCCGAGGGCTGCGCAGCCCTTCCCCTCCCCCTCAGGGCAGCACCGCCCGCTTGGTTCCCCTCGATGAGAGGAGGGGGGGTCGAGTCCAAAAGGACGGAGCTCGCTAAACTGTTCTCAGCAAGCAATGGGTTAAAAATGGAATGAACAAAAAATGAGGGAAAAAAAAGAAAGAAAGAAATAAAGAAAAAGAGAAAACCTAGCCTGACTTTGCCTCTTGGAAAGCTTTAGGTTGCAGCCCTGCCTTCCAAGCATTCTTTAAACTAGAAATGTGGGAGGGACTCCAGGAGAGAGAGAGAGATGGCTATCAACTGAATTCATTACTGTAAACATCTCCCTGGGGTGTCAGGCAGGGAGGAAAAAAAAAGGCACGACTTACATTAGCAGGGAATAGTCAGATCTGAGGCATCATTACTGCTAAGATCAGACTGCAATCCCGGCTGAAGGCAGACGCAGGACTTAGAGTCAGACGCACGCACTCGCACATATACTCACATATATGTGCCCGATGCCTTCTCCGACGTCCAAGTGTCCTGGGTCTCCGTGCCTCCTCCTCATGTGATCCTTTCACCATTTCCAAAGGACAGAAATAAAGAAAAAAAAGAAAGAAACCCCAAGACCAGGAGTGCAGCGGTCCTTTCTCCTTTAATTTTTGCCGGAGAAGGAGGAGCGGCAGGGGAAGAGCGAGCGAAATCGAGGAGCGAAAGTGCGTTGGGGATGCCAGAGCCGCGGGCTACGCGCCGGAGGAGGAGGTGGCAGAGAAGGGGGCAGAACGATGCCGCTGCCTCGTGAGGGCGGAGGAAGGCGCGGGAGCCGCGGGGGTCGCTCCGGAGCGGCGGCTGGCGGAGAGCGGGCCCGCGGGGCCGGCCGGGAGCAGCGGCGCTGGGCGGCCGCGGTGAGCGGCGCGGAGGGCGGCAGCCACCACCGAGGAGCGGCGGAAAAGTTTTGGTGTGGGGGGCCAGAGGCTCGCAGGGGGATTATGATCGGTGTCGGCGAGGGATTTCCAGATACTGCCAGGTACAGTTGGTATTTCATTTCTTTCTGTTTTCCTTCCTGGTAATTCTAGCCCCGGGCGGTTTAAAGTCACGGTGCCCTTTGCCTTCTCCGAGAAGGCAAAGTTAAGGAGTCAGGATCAGGCTGTGTGTCAGAAATATCACCTTCGCCTCATTAGGGACCCGTGTCTGCCAGAGTGCGGCACAGGGCACACAAACGCACGTATTTATGAATGGCTGGCGGCAAGTGTTAGGAGGGTCTCCGGGTTATTTTACGCCAGCGTGTGGGTTCGGAGCGGGACTCGGAGCTCGCAGCTGCAGCGGAATACCGGATCACCGGCCGCATTTCAGCCCCCAGCGGGCCGGTGCAGAACCCGGCCCCCACCCCGTGGCCCCGCGCTGTGCCGGGCGGGAGAGGGAGAGCCGAGAACTATCCCTGCTGCAGAAGAACCGCCAGAGCGCCTGTGTTAGCACCAACGTCAGTATTATTTGAGAATGGGGAACTTTAAAGGTGAGCCTTGCTCGGAAAAGGCTGTCGACTTAGCCCGGAGCTGGCAAGTGCTGAGAGATCGGGGCGAGCTGGGAGCTGCGCCGGGCGGCAGAATCCATCGGATCCCCATCAGCAGCCTCCGGATCGGCGCTGACGATGAGTGGGTGGGAGCGAGGTTAAAAGAATTGGATCGAGACTTCTGAATACAAAAGAGCCCCTCATAGACCTGCTGAGTTAGACGGTCATCTCTGGCAAAATAATAACAACTACTACAGGGGGGTGAAGAAAAAACCAGATAGCAAAAAGAAGTCACCTCTCCAAAGCATGAGATGAAACTCCGTAAAACATAAAGAGATCAGCAGCAAAGTGAGAGAGTAAGACTTTCCACCTTCTTTTCGGAGTGGGAATCTGTCAGCAGGAGCTTTTAATTAATTTTAGTGGAGAAAATCTGTTTTAAGGCTTACAATAAGCTAATAAATCCAAGGCACAAATCCGTGTAAATTCCTGTACTGTGTGTGAAAGGTACTGATTAGATTTCTTCAGATGCTGCTTTTTGCAATGTAGAGCCCAGCTGAATAGAAAGGGAGAGGTTCGTTGCATGAGGAGTAGGAAAAGATACTAAAGCAAGTCAGACCTCTCTCTTCACACACAGATGTGCACACACACACACACGGGCACACAGAAAGACAGGATATGTGTTAAAGAGAGGTTTATTCACTGCATCTAACTTTACAGTGCTTGCAGAGAAATTAAACCAGTTTAGAGGTTGAGAGTGATTTAGAGGTTGAGACTTGATTACTACTTCTGTTTAAAAAAAAAAAAACAAAACCAAAAACAACAACCAAGCAGGCAAAACACCCTCACAAACTTCCATGGACTTAATTCCTTGCTTCATTCACTGGTACAGTCTTTCCTCCAAGAGTGCCTTTGTATATTTGAAGTTTCAGAGTAAATTAATGAATTGGTTTCAGATATATGTGTTCTTGTTAGGAGAAAACCCCCACCCTGGCATTTTTTCAAAATACTTAAAAGGTACTGTAGCTATACTTCTGTCCACTGTTCTTTCCTTCCTTTCTTTAAAGCATCAATGTATGCAGTGTTATCACCGAGACATAATCTTTGCATAATCGACAAGATACAACAGATGTTAAATAAAAGGCATAATTTCTAAGTGACACATGTTAAACTGTTCATGTTGATCTTGTTCCTGAAAAATGTGTGAGAGATTTCAAATATCATTACTATTTGTGGGAGATTTGCTATTTAAACTGTTGTTCTCTATCCTGATATGGTAGTGAGGCAGTTAAGAGTGCAGGCCTGGAGTACTGCAGGTGAGGCAAGTCAGAGCACTGTGTAAATACAGTGTCTGTAAAACTACCTGTGACTAGAACAGTCGTCAGTGTTTTCCAAAGTCCAAGGCTGTAGAGAGAAGTGCTGGAATGCACCCAGCATTCTTAAAAGAGTTGCTTCTCACATACACCCTATGTTTTGTATAAGATGATGTTATCTGTGTTTGACTTTGAGAGTCTGGATCTAATTTGAGCCACTGTTACAAGTCACATTTATATCCTGGCCTGCTGGATAGTTTGATTTAGGATGTAGACATATCTCCTTTGCGTAACCCTACACCCTCCCAGTTGGAATCTGCATTACACAGGCTATGGTTTCCTTCGAGAATCAAGAATGTGCTTGCCTTTAACTACTTAAAATAGCAGTATCTAAAATGTAGGATGTTATTAGGGCTGACTTCCCTACCATTCCTGCAGAAAGGGAGAGACATAGTTTTACCAAGTCAAGAAAACAAAAAGGAGTTCAAACAAGCATCACTATCAGGCTTTTCCTGTACTGCACTTTCTATTTAAAGGACTAGAAAGAAGGGACATGTAAGACAGTATTGTTTCCAGGAAGGTGAGAGCTTTATTTCTTAATAATTTCTGCTATCTCTTTAATCTCAAGATGAGTTCATTTTTCGCTAGTTTACTTTAATCTAACTTTCTGGCTTTTACCAGGCGAATACAAATGTAGTCCATTAGTGACCTCTATCTGTGAGAAGCGTATAGTCACTAATGTTTTTTTCCCTTTTTCTTCTCAATAGGGGATTGGACACACAGACTATACCTGCAAGTCAGGTTATCAATGACAGATCCATTACAATGTGATTTCCTAGTGTTTTAAACAGGAAAACAGGAAAAACAAACTCCAGTTCCAAACGTGTATCAAGTACTTGGAAAGACCTCTTAATCTATTCCAGCTATTCCAGTGTTAAAATGATTAATGTTTTCAAAAATCTGAAAACCAAAAAGTATCCAGAGGTATTGAAGATCAGTAATAAAGGACCTGTATGTTCATCTGATGGTTTAATACTTACTCTAAAGTACAGTGATTGTGTGAAATTTTATTGCCCCTGAGTGCTTACATAATAACTGAAACTTGAGACAAACACTCAGACCAGACACACTGTAAGTAGACTTTATAGTAGCAGGGTGTTTAAAAAATTAAAAAAAAAAAAAAAAAATCCAGCTGTGTCTCCATTAGGAATACATGTCAGAGATCAAGGAAAAGGGGGTCTTTATAAACACATGGTCTCTTTTAGGGGATTATTAAACCCAGCTTCCCAATACTAATTTGTCTCTTGTTTATATCCACAGCTCTATTCCATGTTTTAGTTAGTGATTGTAAATGGCAGTTGAGGACTTGATCAGTGATATCTTTGGGTAGGTGAATACCATTGTTTGACAGTTCCCAGATTGTAGTTGATTACCTCGGTGCTTGGTAATATGATGTTTTTAGGTGTTTCCTTCCCTCCTCCTTGGACAGTCTTTTGAGGAGTCTTTCTACCAGTGCTTTTTATTTATATCCTCAAGAAACGAAAAGAGCTGGAACTCACCCTAGGGGTATAGAAGTTGTGTTTTATTTTCTTTTGGTAAACCAAATATTTATATTTTATTTGTCTTTTACCAAAAAACGCAAAAGAAAACAACAACAAAACCCCACTAAAAGTCAAAACAAAACAAAACCCCTAACAATAGAAAACAAGAATATAGAGTTGTTATTATTATTGTAAAGAAGGTTAATTTAATATACACGGAAGATATGAGCTTTAGTTCCCCTACAGCTATGTATAAAATACACTTTTCAAGTAATTGACTCCTTTTAACAAAAGACAGCCACAAAAAATCATCATTAAAATATGTTTCTTTGCAGGCATGTTTATTCATTTATTTTAAACAAACCCAAACCTTATTCCATAGGTAATGCTCAGGAAATAAGGGTTTAAAATAAAAAATATTCTCTGTTTAACAAGTCATATTCTAGTCACATCAAACAATATGTCCCAGGAATAGTGCAATTTAATCTGATATTTTCAGCCACTGGTGAAAGGTGTTGGAACCTTCTTATATCTTTTTTTTGAAGATGATGATTTACCCAGGGAACAAGTTTCCCCCCTGCCCCTTTGATTCCTTCTTCTGACATGATTCTTTGAACGGAATCTAAATTAAATACTAGCAACATTTTAAAACAAATCCATTATGCTCTGTTCAGCATTCCTGAAAACCTAATGATGCATGAAAAGGTCTGTAAAATATCACTACTAAAAAAGAAATCTTGTGCTATCTATCAGCTCTACCTAGAAACAACCTCCTGTACATTTTACTTCGAACTGTAACTGCTTTATTTATTAATTTGTTTTAAATTAACCTTTTTTTCGCCTACTTTAATGAGAGGATGTATTTATAAAAGCATACGGCACAGAAAATTTTTGATCATTCAAAGGTACACCGTCATTGAAACTGACCCTTCAGTCCTTGCAGACAGAACTCAGTAGGCTTTTGACGTACAGGATCAGATCATTGCTAGACTCCATCCTGCAAGTAATAATTTTACTTTAGCCCCAGATGAGAGGTGACTTGCTTCTGACAGGCCCTGGTCAGTATTTTGTAAGATCTGCCCCTTATGAAGCAGAGTATTAAAGGTCACAGATAATATTCTGGCATGACTTTCAAGTCAGTAGGCCACTTTCGTAACACTTAATCACCTATTCACAAGGTAAATTATCATTGTAATTTTCTGTGACAGTTCTGGATTAAAGACTACAGTAAAAAAAATTTGAAGAAAAAGAAGCATTTTGAAAGGTAGTTTGGACAATAATCTGTATATTACTGTAATGGCCTGCAGTCTGGTTTTAGAAATCCTGGCCCTGGTGGGGACATATCTTGATGCACAGAATACAGAAGAGGGCATGTTCATTTTGTCATAATTCATTTGTGAATATATCACAGTGAATATATTTGGATGAAGGGCAGATGTTCTGATCTTTGGTCTAAGTTATTTGTTGTGGCTAAGTTGTCATGGGTAATCCAATTATCTTAAAACTGCAAAATCATATAGACATCAAATCAGTTCCTTCTTGAAAACATGCTAGCTATGATTGAATTCATTGAATTCAGACAAAATTGCCTTTTTTTTTATGTCAGGGATCTTGAGGGAGAATTACAGGCAAAAGATTTTGGAATTCCATCTGTCTGATTCATTCGCTGTTCTGCACTTCTGTGTTCAGCAAGGTCTGGGCAGGCTGATGCTAAACACTTCTCTTGTAGTAAACACTAAACTGTATGAAAGTACTACATGACCCATCAAGGGCTGGAAAGGTCAGAGGTCTGAATGAAAAGCCTCATTAGCACCTTCTGAGAACTGAAATCAGTGTGTCGCAGTGTCACTCCCAGTTCCTGCTGGCAGCTTTTGTCATTCCTTCATCAAAACTAATGGGGAAAATTAAACTAAAGAGAAGGGCTTTTCTCAACAGCACTTCCAGTCCGTCACCACACAGTTGCATGAATAGCTCACACCTCACTGAGCTGTTCTGTGTTAGCCAAGAGACACTATGTGGAAAAGCACTGCCCGTGTGGGGAAAGGACACAGTGCTCCCGCAGCATGTCCTAGCATGGCTGGGAGCTTTCAGTGGTGTTCATACATAGTTCTCAGTCTTCACACGGGTTGCAGACAGTCAAACCATGTTCAAACGGCAGTCATAAGATCATCAACCACGGTCTTGTAGATTCAAAGTCACAAATATTTATTTTCTTGAGATTTCCTGCATGCTTTTCCTACAGAGAAAAAGAAATACAATATTAGAAATATTCTAAAATGGGTATGACATTCACAATGTCAATGTAAATCAATGCAACAAAAAATATTATTTTGCACCAACATCTTACTGGCAGAATATGAGATTTAATACACAGATCTGAAGAAGAAATACAGATTTATATATATATATATATATGTGCATATATATAAAACTTGTGTGTGTTATGTATATAGGTAACAGCCTTTGTCTGTAATTATGGAGTTCTCCCTCAGACCTTTCAAATAATATATAATTAATTTTCATTTTTAAAAAATTGTTGGTGAATTTCAGGTCAAATTAAACAAGAAACAAACCTTATATCCTTCCTTCAGTGTGTTGGAAGCTTCTAAACTGTGTGAAAAACTGAGGTGCTCCCAAGAGGTATTGATCCCCAGGTCAATGGAAGGGGTCTGTAGCAAGCTTGCCTGTGCTTATGAAATAGAACTTCACAGATGAGAGACTGCTTTTAGAATTAATTTATTTGATTCCAGACTCAATCCTTCTCTTTTTTCACTGGCAAGTTAATTTCACACACACTCTTCTCATGATTAGGGATTACTCATGTGAGTAATAATTTGAATGCCCCAAAGTGATGTCATTTAGCTGTAATTGAAGATGATACAACCCCATCAATTTGTCTCTGGTTATACTAATGTATGTATGTTTTCATTAGCAGTTTCTTCATGTGTGTATGGGGGAACAAGCTATGTGGGTACAAGTCATTTAAATATCTAGAATTGCATCCTTATTAGGATTGTAGCAGTACATGTGTTTGTCACGGATGTAGCCTACATAGTTATACCTCTGTAAAAAATAGTTGTAGACTAGGCATTGGGTGTGCATATCATTTAATGAATTATGATTTTAGTAGGTGAGGTGGTGCCTGTTGCATGCCCGAAATGCTAGCTGAAATAATACAAGGTGTCTCTAAATGAAAGAATATTTGTTAGCAGTGTCTTTGTATTACCTTATAATTTTCTTTGTGATCTAGGAAGTTTCTCCTAGGTGGTGCCTCTTGTGTCACTGAGAGATTTGCATCCAACTAAATGTACCCCATTTAGGAATCCTGTTCATCTGGTTTCACAGGCCATTTCATTGACTGATCTAGGTGTAAGCTTATTCTTATCTTTAACACAAATGCTTCTAGATTAGTATTATTTATGACCCGTATCAGTTGAAAACTTGCTGTTCATTTCATACTTTATTATGACTTTCTAAAAAAAAAAAATTCACTTTGATACCACAATCTGTATGAACCTGGATTGGGTGACTGGAGGATTCCAGTGTAATATGTTAATACTTTATATGTATATTGCGTCATGTTGTACTGATTCATTACTATAAGCCCCTGTGTTATTAATTGAACAAGAGAATTTGCAGGCAGAAAAGACACATAAGTCTAACCAACAGCTCAAAGTAATATATCTAGTACACTTACAAGA
This sequence comes from Nesoenas mayeri, assembly GCF_963082525.1. Taxonomy (NCBI): domain Eukaryota; kingdom Metazoa; phylum Chordata; class Aves; order Columbiformes; family Columbidae; genus Nesoenas; species Nesoenas mayeri. Next base: position 20,583,679 of record NC_137548.1, on the reverse strand, counting down.
TTTTCATTCTTGTTTCAAATGTTTTCAAAGATTTTATCTGAGACATTTTATCCTTTGAACTGTCCATAGAAACTTAATTTCCGACATAAAATAAATAAATTAGAAAAGCAAAAAGTCCTGTTATCCAGCCTGATAAATATATCCTTCTTTAAAACAAATTTCCTCATACTGAAAATGAGTCTACAGTTAGGCATTGCTAAAATTTAACAGAACATGAGCACATACACACATATACACAAAGTCATTCCCAACTGTATTGCTAAATCCCGTGTATCAAATTGGTATATGCCCAACAGTGATTTCTGAAATAGCTCGTTCTGGCCTTGTGCCATGCTGCTCAGTGAAGAGCTTCTTCTTGCAGCAGTTCAGCAGTAAATTGTAAAATGCATTTTACCAGTAGAAGTCTTTTTTTTTTCTTGAGAAATTACTTTTCACTGTTTGAGAAAATTAATTTCAGAACCTTATTCTTTAGCAGTTGTACAGCAGAATAACAGTCTTTACTTGGAGAGAAAAGTGTCTACTATTATAGCTTTGAAAATACTTAGGCAAGAAAGAAGCACAAAGGACACCTCTCTTTTTCTTTTTTCTTTTTTCTTTTTTTTTTTCTTCTTTTTTTTTTTTTTTTTTTAATGTTCACTTTGAATGCCACAGACAGGGCCAAGTCCTTTATCATTGCCCAGAGATGTCTAAGCCTCTGTGGCAGAGCATCTGACAGTAACATTACTCTAATTCCTTTATCCATGTTGTTCCCAATCAAAATCTCTTTTTTATTAATGTGGTAATGTGTATTCAGAATGATAAACATGGACATACATGCATGCAGGGACACATGCAAACAAAATTAAAAAAAAAAAAAAAGAGCTTTCTGAGATAATTAGAGTGGCAAAAGATCATTTAGTAAAATCTATATCCTTCTAAAGCTTAGATAGTATCTTCCTTTTTTATTATTTAACTGGATAGCAGGGAAATCAGTGATTCTGTAGAATTTTGAAATGGAAGCTGTATGTGAGTTTTTCTACTTTATTTACTTTTCTCCCCTAGTGCTTTTCCCTCATAGTTAATAGAGAACTGTTTTCATAAGTAATACTCAGTTTAATACAGTTTATAAAAGAATCGTGCAATTGGATTTTTTTTTTCATTGCTGGCTACAGAGTACTGAATTCCTGTCTTTACACTAGTGCCTTAGTTTTTAGTTAGGTATAACTCTAGTAAAATGCAGTGATTAAAATAAAATAAAAAGAAAACCAACTAACCAAAATAAACTCAAAAACTAAAGAAAACCCAATTCCACAGCCCAGGAACTACAGAAATCCCAATGCTAACAAGATGGTTGCTTTCTGTTCCACACTGGATAATCTTATCAGTATCTATTTAGCTTAATATTTAATACCAAATACAGGTTTCAACTAGATAGTCTATTATCACAAAAGTCAAACACTGAGCTCCATCCTCAGGCCCACACAGTGGATCTTTATAAATCTGGAATAAATGAGATGTTAAGAGTTGCTGCCAGCAGCTCTGGCAACAGAACTGTTGATCTGTCCAGATTCTCTTTCCTGCAAAAAATTTCTTATCAGCAGATCCACACATCCTACATAGTGTGACTGTGGATTTACAGATAAGAAGACAGAATGACTGAAAGCAGATGGGTAGCATGAGCATAAATAGGTCATGAGTTACCAAATGTGGAGCTTGATCCTGAGCACCAGGAGGGGCGATTATAAATTTCAGAACCCCTCTAAGGATAAGGAGATCTCTAGGTAGAAGGGTTCAGCTTTAATTCTTTGCCCTTCATTTGTACAAAGCTGAAAGTGCATAAATCAGTCGGTATGAGCAGAGATGACTCTGAAATTCATAAGCACTCATCTCTGTGACATTGATGGAAACTCTATTGGATCAAATGCATAGGTATTCTAATTATGAACCTCTGATATTCAGAACTTCCCTTAGGCCATCAATATCTCATATGCAATCATATTTTACAAGCTGCTGAATGATTGTCTGGTTATGCATGTGCTGACCGAGAGAAGACATCCTACAGTCTAGCTAACCAGCTGCAGAAAGATGATCCTCTTTAAGCACTGGGAGAATAAACACCTTTACATTTCAGATAACATCTGTATCAGTTCGCAAGCTACTTAGGTCTTGTGAAGAAATATTTGGCGATCTTGGGAAGACATGTTTAAGTATAGCCCTGTATATTGTCTTGTGTTGAATGATAAGCATGTTTGGCAGAAAGGCATTCTTTTTAACTTCTTCAATGCTACTCTAAGAGAGTACCTCCTGTATATTAGAAGTAGAAAATACACAAAGACCTGTAGCTTTGCTGTGGAATTTACGCTGCTTTCCACCATCTGGGGTACTTTTATTGACATGTATTTCTATTCTGGTAGCAGCATACTTCTCTGCTGTTTCTCTCTCTCACTCCTTGTTTCTGAATACATGTGGCAGCACAGGCTGAATCGGAATTTTTACTTAGCTCTTCCTCTAAGAGGTATCTGTCTCTCAAGGTGGAGTTCATTCTATTATGTCCCTCATGCCCAGTGCACTGACACAAAGTATCTTAAAGATGCTGTCAAAACTAAAATAAGCAATAATGCTGATGAAGCTTTTATTTTCATTTAAATATTTCCCATCTTGTTTTTGCAGATCAGGTATTGCAGTATTGTGCAGAGGGAAGATAAAAGCAGGAAAGGGAAAGTGACTAGAAAAAAAAATGGGGAAAACAGGATGAAAGTGAGTAATCAAAATCGTCCAGGCTGAATGAAATGCAGAGATAAACAATCAGCTTTCTGTCCAACAGGAAATCAGAGTTTCCTAATGATCACAGTTTTAGACACCTAAACTGTTATTCATGTGAGAGGAAGACTGTCCACTGCCATGAGAGGGGGAGGTAGGACAATGCACAGTCTAGGAGAATCTGTGAAGGAAACAAAGGATCTGTGAAGTCCCCTTGCAGATTCCCACCCCTTTCTGTGGTGGGAATAGCACATGGGAATCATTAGGCAGAGTTAATGTTATCTCAGAGCGTATTAGCTCTAGAATAGAACCCTTACTGGTTTGGTGAGTCTGGTTTGGTGAGCTTTGTTGTATTCCCTCTTAATATTATTCCATGTCCTCATTTTTGTGGCCTTAGGAACTGTGCTTGTTAACTGTAAGAAAAACCAGATACAGAGTAAAGATGGGATAGATAAACCAATTAGTGAGTAACTAGTCTCAAATTTTCCTCTGAGGCATGGATATATACACAGAAAGTTTGCTTTATATAGGTAAGTCAAAAGGAGAATAATGAGTATTATTGGTTATTTAAAAATATATAATATAGGTCCTGGCAGTTTTTCTGTTCAGTTTTCTCTTGCTGTTAGACCTCTCATCTGAAAGCTTAGAGATCAATTATCTAATGAAATAAGACTGAATTAGGGGAACACTGGGGACAATACAGTGGGAGCAAATGGCACTGAAGTGGATCTATGTTATTCTTGCTTATAAGAAACAAGATGAAGGAAATGATCATTGTGCACTGCAACATACAGAAATGTGATGTTGCTCCTGCGTCATTAGTGCATTTATGCTCTCCTGTTGCTTGAATCACTGGCTAGGTCAAACATTGATCAAATTGTACATTATGGTCTGAGATTGCAGTATGCTCTTTCCCCTTGCAGCTGAAGGCAAGGCAGACTTCAACACTGGATTCTAAAAATGGCAGGAGGACAAGAAGTGATGCAGACTGAGAACCAAACTGACAGCAGTCTTGGAAACTCGCTGCATGTGTGTACATATGGGAGGGTTTACATTTATCCCAGGTACCTCAATTGCCCACCATCACTGGGAGTGCCAAATTTGTGTGCTTAATACAAAGGAAGGATGATTTATGACGAAGGTTATGCTAAAGATATATGCCTTTGCTTTGTTAGGGTGTGCATTTTTTTTTTATAATTTCAACATTCTCCAGAAGTGTTCTGGTAGTAACAATATTTGGAATAATATGTAACTCTACTTACTTGTTTGCTTGCAGTCTGGCAGAAAGTCCAGTAAAGAATCTGACTACAATCCAGTTACTAACTGCAATAGAGAAGAAAAAAGTCAGTGGTAAGATGGCACTGTATGAGTTAACATGTTAGCCCTTCATTCTTTCAGATCAAGCTTCCTGTGAGTAATAAAACACAAGTCAAATGAATTTGGCCGGTCTCAGTCAAGCCTCTCATGGATAGTTGCCCACATGGGAATAACTACCGCATAGATTAGCTCTGTGAATAGTTCCAGGACAGGTGGGGGGCTGAGCTGCACTGACAGAACTGCTCTGGGGAACTTGTGCGTGATGCTTCACTAAGTGGTATCTGTTTTCCCTTTTCAAGAGAACTAAAATTCAGTCAAACGTTTTTTAAGTAATTGTTTTTAGGGAGTTGGAGAAATCTCAAATTTTGTCAGATTTGCAAGTCTTTTGTTATACATTTCAAAGGAATGAAGTACAAGTGAAAATGAAAATACCCTAATTTTTTTCTTCCTAGCCAACATTTTGTTCCTGAGAACAGGAACAATATTAGAGCTCCTGACCCATCCTTCCTAACAGTCTAAGACAAATTACAAAAAAGTGCAATATTTTTAAAGCTTAGGAGGACACAGAATGACACAGGATTTCTGCTGGTGAATACAAAAATCTTTGTGTTTCTATTTGAAATCCAGACATAGTCTACAGTGATCTATATGAAATGAAAGGTGGACTCAGGTAAACCCACCACAATTAACTGAGCCTAATTTTTCCAGTGTGTGTCAGAAGTGAAAAGATTTATTGGGTAAGAAGGATGAACTGCACTTTCACCTCCACATTCCTTCCTCCACCGTTTTATAAAACAAACCTGATCCTAAAGTCACAACACAGAAGTCCTTGAAAAATCACAGTCAGAAACAACCTCTGTACTATTTTTCCTGACATAAAAGGGGACAATGCAAATGAAATGTAGAAGGAAGAGTTAATAACAGCATTTGATCACAGGAGCACTGTCACACAAGCCAGTTCAGAAATCTGCTTGACATTCGATATGTAGCACTTGTGTAAATCAGGGCTGGACCAGTTTATAGCAGCTGAATATCCACAACATAAACCAGAAAGTTTCTCTGTTAAGATCCTTGTTAGACCCGCAACTGTAGGCCAGCTTTCCTTCTTTAAAAATAGAGAGAAAGGGTGGTAGTCTGGGAGCTGGCATTGTGCTCTTTATGCCCTAGCTGCCTCTAAATCAATAGAGGACCCTTGCTCTTCAAGTCTCTGACACAAAGTAAATATTTTTTTCTTGATTTAACTGCTATTTAAGGAAAGGCTTGGGATTACGATTGTCTAAGGTCAGGTTTACAGCACTATTCTACTTACTTGCTGCATAACGTGGAGTTTCAGATTCACAAGTGGACATGGTTATATAATTTATTGAGGCACCTATTTACACTTATACAGTTAAGTTTATTACACCTGTCTCATGGCAATTACTGTACCTATTGTGACTGACATATTTTCCATGACGTTTTTCACACATTGCATCATTGCTATATCTAATGAAGCTTGATTTTCACATACATGTGACCGTCATGGGCATGTAGTATGGCTCTAAAAAATTTACCAACCCAACTTTCATTTACTTTTGCCAGAGGACTACATACATAATGGATTTATCAATGCAACTGTAGACTTTTGGCACTTGCATTAAATTTCAAACTGATCAGTTTTAGTGAATTAAATAATTTCTCTTGTTATGGGAACTCTCTACTGCAGGAGAGGGGAGAATAGTGGCATATGTCCTCTATCAATTTGACATTTTTTAATTTCAATTAAGCCTATAGTTGTGTGTATTCTGATGATGGTGTTGCTAAGAAAGATTAGTATGAGGAAATTGCTTTAATGTGACTGGAGATAATCAAGTAACTGCTGCTTTGTGAGTGAATCTTTACCTCCAGAATCTACAATGAGACTTTATACTGTTGTCTCCAAAGAAAAATGGGCAGCAAAGTGTGTGGAGCTTGGCTAGCTGATAACAGGTGATGTCTTTTAATACATGATTTAATGGCCTTTTTCCAGTAGAAATTTTAATAGTATCCCAGAGGCAGTTGATATATAACAATAAATGTATCTATTTTGTTAGTCATTGTTTCCTTTATAGAAACCAGTATATTATTTTGCATCTAGATATAAAATAATCTGAATAACAATGAGCCACATTCTGTTCTGTTTTGTTTGATCATATATTCTGGTCATTGCTGTAGTAGCCTAACACTAATCTGTAAAACTTCAGTGAAAGGTTATAAAAAAATTCTGTGGTGTTTGATAATATCAAATGACTTTATTTAATGGAGAGAATTATTAGTACACAACCTGAGATCTGGTCAGTCAGAATTGCAAAGCTTTAAATTCTCTTCTGAACATGAAATTCAGGGCAGTGTTTTGTATCCACAGTTGTTTATGACTGCATGGATCATATTTATAACTCCACTGGTTTTATACTTATGAACAATCTAGCAAAATTACATAAATTGTGCTGCATATTACAACTGCAAATAATAGTGTTGTAAAAGTGACTCCCAATGGATCATTCTTATAGGAATCTAATATACAGCATCCCTCACCCTTGCTTTCTCTCTTTTTAACCACTATCTTAACCTCCAGTGCTTACAACTCAGATATATTGAAACCTGTGTCTTCCCACCAATATTGAAAGGTTGTACTTTCATGGACCTGCGATTCTATCTAATTTAACATCTCTTATCTGAGAGAGCTACTTTAGGAAGGAGTCTACAGGTTCACTAATAGGTATAGATACAAAGTCGTCATTTTAGACTGTGTGAAATGAGATTAGAGACAGTCTGACAAGAAGCAAATCTCCCCTTCACTCCAGTTCCTTTCTCCCAGGTAATTAGACAAGTTGAATTCATCAGCCCAGTATATTGCTTGCTTTTGGGGCAATTTCCAGTAGGAAGATTGTCTTTATTATAAATAAATACATGTGTTCTATAATTGCTGACAACCACATTGGAATCCTTAGTTCTTTCCCTTCTATACATTGCAATACTGGAAACAAAATACTGTGAACTAAATATCTCCATATTTCATATTACTGGCCTGAAATTGAGGAGGATCTTTCTGACTATTTTGTACTATTTTAATCTTCTCATGACACACCACTACTAACAAGAGAAATGGAATTACAAGACCTGAAATAGCAAGAACTAGTGTGTGACTTGTCACACTATTACCACAGATTTTCTTTAGTATAAATCTGAGTTTATTCTTCTAAGATCTGGAGTTATTTTTCATCTACATAACTGAAAATGAAGGGATCCATGCCTTGTTTCAAATCTTCATCCACCGGGTAAAGCAAAAAGAAGATAAGCATCCTTATATCAGACCAGTCTCACTGCAAAACATATTTAGGACTGTAAATAATCAGAAATGCAGTTCTTGTGCAGAACTGTGTAAAATGCCTGAAGTAAAGTAGAAGGTGTTGATGATTTATGAATCAATGCATAGATATCAAGGTAATGACAAATCAAATGGCTAAGAAAGAGCTGACTATTTGTACACGCCACCCATATCCATAGTAGATTTTAAAAAGCAAGCATAAAAATCCACAACATTTTTGAAAACAGAATCAATAGTAAAATATTTAGTCCAAAAGGAGTGTTCAAAAGTTCACATTTAAAAAGTCTATTAGATTTTCATAAAAAATACTGAGTAATAGGGAAATGAAAAATAATCCTCTGTTTTTTAAGATAAACTGAAAAAAGGGCATTCTATAAACAGCAAAATTATAACATTCTTTGGGTCAAGTTTCCTAATTTATTTTTATGATTAACATACCATCCTGTAGAGAAACTCATACGTGTGCTTAGTATGTGGCCATTCTGCCCCTTGAGTGTGTGGTGTCCAGGAGAATAATAAAAATAAATCCAGCAAAACAATTGTCTACTTCCAGCCCAAGTACAAGCATTAAAATCGTTGTTATAATCAGATAACTCCTAATAAAGCTTCAAGTTCACCATATCTGATTTTTCCATATACAAACAGAATTTGGAGTAAATAGGACAGAGATACTGTAAGGCTATTCAGAATGCACAACAAAAATCTGAAGAATACTGTAACAAAGTGACTATTAGCATTACAACTTAGGTATATGCAACCATGTTTGATTTTTAAGGGTTTTGTGCTCCATTGTAGCAATCTAAGTCTGGAATATTTTCTCATGAGTATTTCAGTGCATATAGTGTTTTGCTTCTGAGGAGAACTGACTCCACATTACTTTATTTTAACAATATCTAAGACTTTGTTTCCCCTCACAAAGTTTAAGAAGTATGCAGCTGTTCTAACTTTTGCAGTCATTCCATGCCAAAAGAACAGAAGTTGCTTTGATTTCTTCCCCACCATTACCAAAAGTAAGGTATTATTCCTGTGAAACGCAGGCCTCAATTTTATTCTAGATATGACATAGGCTCCTTCTATTTCCAGCTTCACCAAAAATTGGTAAGCAGTTCCTTTTCCACAGCTGAGGATAAGTTCCGCAAAATTCTGTATACTTTCAATTCCAGTCCAAGTCAATAGCTTTTGAACATGATAACTGTCTTTCAGGGTTTCTGCTTGCATTTAAACAGAGAGAAATGGCTTGTGGCTATCATGCATTTGAAGGAACAAGAAACATCACTAATTATGTTGTTAGATCTTTAAGTGAGAAATATTTAATCTCAAATTATAATATGACCTAAAATATAAATCTGAGACAGTTTGAAATAAAAGCCCTTCAGAAGATCATATTTTCTTATGCTGATTTTTTTGTTTAATTTTAGCAGGATGACCTGCATAGTCCACAAAACAACAGCAATAAGTAACAGAAGTCATAAAACTGGGTAACAGGCTGGCTGGCATACAATGAGAATTAAAGCAAAGACCAATCTCCCTTGGTAAATGTTGATATGAATTATTAAATGAAACAGTGGCAAAATATAGTATGTCAAAAGTAGTTTCCTTCTAGAGACATGGGAGAAATTAAAATATATTTCAAAGGAAAGCTTTTTTGCATGTCTTCAACATCTTGGTTTGCTTGAATGGTGCAACTTGTCTCTGTACTAAAAATTTCCAAATTAATTTATCAAATAAAGAATGATTATGGACATCACTTTCACAGTGTGAGGCTTACCGAAGCAATTTCTGATATATACTTGAAATTTCCCTTCTCAAGTTTTTCCTGGAAAGAAAATATTGTAATATTGTAGTACCTGTGATTCCAGTGGGCTGTTTTGATATTTGTCATATCTGACAATGTTAGAAGATATACTGTGTAATTTGAACATGCAGGTCTGCTGCTCGGTTGGTCCTTACTGACATAATTTTCTTGGCTTTAATTATCTCATCATTAGATGAATCACGTTAGTTTAGGATTTGAAGCAAGATGTGAATGGTCAGCTAGATGATCTGCTCTCTAGATTAGCTATCTAGAGTAACAAAACTTTTAAAATACTATAGGGTATTAACAATTAAGCCATTAATCTTAAATTTAACACGAAGTCTTTAATTTTCTCTGAGATTATACTCAGAATTGGCTGATAGTTTTAGAAATATTTAAAGAACTTCTGAATAAAATGTTCTGACTTGGGAAATAGGGTATCTAAAGTGATGTAGAATTACTTATGTGCTTCCCCAAGTAATATTTTGATTGTCATAAACCCCATAAATTTAATATCAGCCCATTGTTATATGTAATTGATTAATTTGAATATAGTCCAGTCCATCTTTAAGTACTTGTGTGTCTAATATCATCAAAATAGCTAAGAGTAACCATATGAGTCTCTGTTTAATATAAATGATTAAAGTTCCTGGAGTCAAAGACCTAGGTGATACTTTGGCCCTCAGCAAAATCAATAGAAGTATAATAATTCCCACTGACATTAAAGGAGTGGGTTTACTTCTGGCTACCCTTTCCATACTCCTTATGGCTAGTTAGCACTTCATTCAAGCACATCAGTGGGTAGTTGCTAAAGCTTCTAATATGCTTATGAGCTCCTAATATTTCCTCTCTCATGCAAAAGAGCATCCATCCAACAAAAGGTCCCATATAAATGCTTAACTTGTGATCTGACTGATAGTTTTATCTCTACTGTAATGTCCTACAAGCCACCTGGAAAGGGACATATTCCTTTTCTTCTTCCTCAGTGCACTGATGGAACATGAGTACTGAGACAAGCACACACCCCAAAGCCAGACATAAAGAAGTATTATACAGGCACTTGGGATCTAAGATAATATATGAGAGTTCTGTGTATAATTCAGACTCAGTATAGCATGTTTGCATCCATCAGAAGAAAACAAAGACTAGGTGCCAAAATTTATATGTATATTTTGCCATATAGTCTACTTGTAATATTCAGTCTTGAATTCTTCAGAGACCCCAATAAATTCCCTTTCTTGGATGCATTTGTCTCCAGATAACCAAGTAAAAATTGAGAGATGCTGAGCATTCTTGGAGAAACTGAAAATCATGATACTGTCTCAGCAGCTGGAATGCCATCTTTACTCTTTTAGCCATTGTTTCAACTAAGCAGTACATCAGGAATTTTTCCTAAGAGCAAAACCTACTATACAGTCTCCAAGACATTATGGAAGCCTCATTTCTAGGCACAAATAAAATTAGCTTCCAAAAGCACTGATGTATTGGTGTTGAAAATATGCTTGCAGTGATGGGGCTGGTTCAACTAGCATAAGGAAATTTTCTCATCACTTAAGGTAAATTAATTGAGTTTGGCCATTTGGAACTGCAGAAAAGAATGACCAGGGTTGAATCTTACTACAGAATTCATACCTTGTCCTTTGACAAAGAATGCACTGACTGCAACACCATTGTTTTAAGTTGGAGCTGTGAGTGAGTAATTAAGGAAATAATGGGAACACATGGCACTGAAATAACAGCAGGAGTCTACTGAAGACTGTCAAGAGTTTTTGTCCAGGCGCCTATTCATAAGTTCTGTTATGTACGTGTTCCAGATCTTATATGCATTGGACCAATTTGCTAAACTCTTACAAATGTCCAAATTTCCATTCACTTCAGGAAACCCCATTCACATAAGTACACATGTTGCAGCAACCCTTTAAAATTGTGTACTGTAGAAACCTCCGGAAAGGTACTACAATTATTTATGTTATTGAACTCTCTGTGCCTCCAGTTCTCATTTATTTTCCCAGTTCTCTCTTACTCCCATTGTGCACCTCCTTAAGCTCCTCTTCCTTCCTGATGAACTTAAATGTAATAAATAATTTAAAAATAAAGCTTATTACAACAGAAGTAATGCCGTGTCAACATAAACTGCTATGTTGTACACAAGACAGAGAGGTATATTTTATACTTGGATACTTTCAGTGGCATTAATAACATTGATACTTATGTTGCCATACATGTAACTTACACTAGAGCGTCATTTATATAGTGTTATGTTTCCTACAAGTATTCATCCTGTCCCATTCACTTCTGGCTTTTTGTTGGTAAACATATAGCACAACAAAGCCATGTGTATGGAGGTCCAGTATTGTTATAGTTAGAAAAACAGTGACCTTTATGCAGCCATCTGCAGCTCTATGCAATACCTTCAAACCCAGAGATTCTATGAGATTATTAATAGCAATAACATTATCTCAGTAATATGAGAACTGTAGCTGTCCAGATTGGATGTCACTGGTAAAACTGCACTGGAAAATATGCCATCTGTATTGGTTAAAAATATAAGTATTCAATCAAAGAACCACTCCTTCTATTTCAAATATTCCTCAAGCATTTTTGAGCAAAATTCTGGAGAGCTGCTATAATAAAAAAAAATATTAATATTATCAAGAAATTATTGAAGATGTCAGAGGTAAGCTTCCACTAATTTTTAAGTGTTACTGCAAAAACGATTAAAAGAGATTTGGTGCTTGCAAATTTTTGTGATAAGCTTATCTGATATAGTAATAAGAAAGAATGAAAAAAGTTACAAAGCTATCAAAAGAAGGAAGATTTAATTTTGCTGGAGAATTCAAGTTTCTCCAGACTGAACAAAAATACAATTGTTTAACTTAATTTACTTTATTTCATGGTTTCCAAAGATTTAAGAAAGAAAATATTATTGTTATTAGTATGAGTCCCTTACAAATAGATAAAAGTCATTAAATCCTCTCTAGATCAAGTGCACGAATAGTGTACATTATTGTCATCTTTTTGATGCAAATGGCCTGAAATGAGATCTGTCTTTCTACACAAATTTTATTTATAGTTTACTTGATTCAATTGGGGTATTACACTATCATTTTCATTGTTTGTAATAAGTTAATGCTTTGCTGGAACTATTTGAAGGTATTATAGTGTCGGTAAATTTTAAAACATGCAAGTTCCCTAAGCTTATTGATATAATGCATGATGAGAACTTTTGTGAATTCAGGTACATTAGTGGGCAAAAACTATCACCAGCACCACCAACAAAGGGGCCTTTGAAGTTTACTAACTGAAGAGCCACTTAGTACAATTGTGCTTTAATGATTAGAGAAGGGAAAAGCCTGTTACAAAAACTGAAGCAAAATTCTAGCTCTGCAGAAAATGTTGGGAAATTTATGTTGGCTTCAAAAAGTCAAGATTTCACTCCTCAGCTTTATTCCTTCTATCTCTGCTGCTGACTAGCTGAATTTACTTGGTCAATTCATTTAACTTTGGCTCTATCTGGTTAAAAATACTGACCTATCCCAGAAGGTGTGTACAAAGCTGTGTTGGTCAATCATCTGTCTGTAAAGCACTTAAAGAAGATGCAGTGAAAGATGATCTTTGTATGAAACATCCAATAAAAATCTAGACAACTCAGTTTCTTCAAAACTGAAGTCAGCAGCCAAAGACAATTTCCTGGTGTGGTTTTGTTTTATTTTGTTTTGTTTTTCTCTCCAAAGGAAGCATGCATTTTTTTACACACACAAAAAATTGTTAATATTGTCAGGATATACTACAAGAAGTAGAAATATTTTGCTCAGAAGGCAGATGACCAAAAGGACCTGATATTACAAAAGCTATTAGCTAGATAGGGAGAAATTGAATATTCTGAAGTATTTTTTTTTTGTTTATATCAGAACAAGGGTCTAAATAAAGAATACTGTAAAAATAGATGAATACATACTAAAGTGACTGTATTGTCTATAGTTAGGAACTATGCTGCTGAACTCAGTGCCACAGGATATCCAAAAAGTCAAGAGCTTATGATCAGCACAAGTATCAGCTATTTATATGGATACTGGGACATTATTAGTTACAAAATAAAAATATTTTATGGATATGAGGGTATGTGCCCTTGTAAGGGAGCGAATAAGACAGCTGTTAATTATTCAAGAGCTAGGTAGAAGCTTAGAAACTTGTTTAAAAATATGTGAACATTTAGGATTTAGGATTTTTTTAGTGTTTCAATATTTAGGACTGTCTGAAGTATCTGGTGATGGTCACTGCTCTTGTCTGGTCTGGCATGCCCTTCTTCCATGTTCTGTCATGTATAGCATATATTTTCAATATAAAACATTTTTTTCTTTCTAGTCAGGGTCTTGTCACTTAGCATATTGTTTAAAACATCATACTATCTTCTTTTTCATATATTTTTAGCACTAATCCTCTCCTTCTGTCTAATACCATGTAGCCTTTTCAACATCTACTTACCAGGTTTAAACTACTGATTAAAGTGCCTTTGTCTGAGCTACTAGTCTACATTACAGAGCTATATTTTATAAAGATTTTTCACTCGTATATATATGCACCTATGCATAAATAATAGCTATGCTGCATACATTTCTTATTATGACTTTCAGCCTCTGTAGCACTTTCTTTTTCTCACTTGCTTTCATGAATTATGAAACTATTGCAATAAAACTGTAGAAATTTTTGCCATTGTAGGATTAACCTACAACAATAGTAACAGTACAATAACTTATTATCATAGCATAACAGCAAAAAGATACACTGTAATGATTTAATCTAGATACACTCCTAGAAAATACCTAAATACATGACAGTTTTTCATCCAGTAGAACTTGCAAGAGACCCAAGAGGGTTAGCATTCAGACACTTAGGCTGTGAGATCACAGTGTAATTTACCAGTGATACAATGATGCCATAGACAGTGCTTTTTATTTCCAAAGCAACACATATATATGAGCAAATTGAACTTGCTAACCCTGCTTTGAGTGGCAGGTATTTCATTATCCATATTGTAGGGAAACAGATGAAGAGAGAGGTCTTTATAATAACAACTCCTTCCCAGTAAGTTAAGTTAGTCTCAGTATCAGAGTTAGAGCTGTGTTACTGAGTTTTCAGTGAAGATTACATTGAAAAATGTAAAGGCAAGAAGGCTAATAGGAACATTTATTTAAAAGCTGATGTTCCTTTGTCTGAGAACACAGGAAGAGTTAAGGAAACATAAATTTCACCCAGGAAATTTGGAAGATTTGAAACAATAACTACTGAAGCATCCCTCATAATTGGAGAATACCGCACAAGGAATATGAAAAGGTAGAACAAAATAAGGAAGTGATAATTTTTGTTATGGTGCCTAATGGTTCTTTGCCTTTGTCCTAATCAAGGATTTAAACCACATTTTGAGACAGATATTTAAGAACATAGATCTGTGAAAGACGGGATGGAATGCAATGCAATTTGCATTAGCCAAAGATAAAGGGAGGAGTCACGCTAGACTAGCCTGATAGCTGTATATAACAAGATAACTGGTTTTCTAGGAGAAAATTAGAGTGCACATTTTGTATCTGGACTTCAAGAGAACATCTGATACGGTGAAATTATTTAGCCTGTGGAAGACACTTAGCGACTTATGAGACTTTGAAGCAATTAGTTTTCTAAGCGTAAAACAAATAGAGGAGAGAGCTAAAAAAGGAGTCATTTGTCTCCAGAGATATTATTATCAGAATTCCTCTAGCATTACCTTTGCAGTTGCCAATTATCAACATTTTCATTTAGGAATTTAGTTTACTAGGAAAAAAATCAATGAATGACACAAATTTGATATAAATTATCATTAGAGTACTGCAATGATATATGAGAAGTCTTCAACAGTTCTAAGACACAGAAATAACAGATTTATGGTGAAATTAAGCAAAAGAAATAAACACACTAGGAGTTGATGCATGTATATTGTTAATTAATAAAAAACGTAACTTGCAGGCTAGGAAAACAACACATGGGGAGACCTGGATATATAAGGCAATCACAAAACACTTGTGTGACTTGGCCATGACAGAGAAAGAAAGAAAGAAAGAAGAGAAAGAAAGGGAGAGACAATGAGAGAAGAAAAACATCTTAGAATGTATGAATCAAAGTATTTCCAGTAGGTAACGAAAACTTGATGGTTAACAGCTGGAATGGTTAAAACTACTTGGAATATTGTAGAGAGTATTAAAAAAAATAAAGGTGTTTGAACTGGAACAGGTACACAGACCATCTTCTTTGATAATTAGAGGAATGAAGAACCTATTTTACATGAGGGCACTGAGAGAGCTGGACTTAATCTAGCAAAATAATAGCTGAGAAATAGTATGATTACTTTCTATAAATAAATGGGCAGTGGGAGGAGGATAAGCTATTTTTTGCTAAAGGACAAGGTTACACAAGAACAAATGAATATAAACTAGCCATGAATGCATTTATTCTGCAAATTCATAAAAAGGGTTTTAAGATGGAGCTCAAATGAGATGAATGGGATTATATGACATGATTACTTATGATAGCAGGGAATTGGATTCACTGACCCAGGATGCCTCCTCTAGTTCTACAGCATGTGCTCATACAAATTGCAGTTCTGTGCTCAGACCAGTAGATCACCTTTTTCTTTGAGTAGTTGCTTCCTCTGCTGAGATCTTGTTCAACATTGCCTAAAGTCTCTTCAGGTTTCATTTCCAGCAATGATGTAGTCAGGGAGACAGTTTTGGATTTGTTACTTTTTTTTTTTTTTTTTTTTCCACCTTTCTTCTCTGTCTTTTATGTATGAGGGAAATAATACTACACTTCTGCATTTTCCAGTGAATTTTCAAGTTTTGTTTCATATAGTTTTGGCAGAAAAACAGATCAGGGTGAGTGAAGGCAACAAAGTACATGAAAGGTAGGTGGTAAACTTTCTGAGCAGGAATTATGTATGAGTAGGTATGGAAAACAACCAGTTTTACAACTACTATAGCACTACTTCAAATATGACCAGTAATGTATACACACGTTATATTTTAATTTTGATATAAAAGGCATTAACAGCTACTTTGATTCAACATTAAAGTATTTTTTTTGGACATATAGGAAATTCAAATACAGAGATGTAAATATCTCTCTGTAGATTTTTTTTTTTTTTATAAGTTCTGCTGATTCCACAGAATTTTCTTGCTCTCCCAGCTTGTTGAGCTGATGCTGTGAGAGACCTGATGCCTCAAAGTCCCACATTGGCTCAGGTGACCTAATTAGCTTAGGTGACTGGGATAATGCTCATCTTGATGATTCAGATATTTTCTTGATGAATGATGTAGACTGAATTCTCTTTTCAAGAACTGGCATTATTGATAATTTGCCTGGAAAACACATATGTAAGCTATGAACAACTGTCCATCAGGCCTTTAACAATTAATTCCATAGTCCCTGACCATCATGTTGCAAGAAATTATTAACCAAAAGAAACCACGTGCAACCGATCAAAACCCATACATAAAAAGAAAATCTTCTCTTCACTGGACAGAAAGTTTAATTTGTTTTTGAAAATGAAGTAAGGAAAATTTTGAAATACAGCTGGGTGATTTGGGAAAGTGGTAGCAGAAAGAAAGGCAATTCTGGGAAGAGTTAAACAAATCTAATATTTTTATTACTCCACTGTGAGTTGTGAGGGCTGTTAGTCAGATATAATGCTAAATCACTCCTAATGTTCAGAATTCCATCTCTGTCTTCCTGTGGCTGAGCATGTGCTGGATCTGACTATGGTATTGTCAGGCATGCTAGAAAAATATCAAAGGAGTATGAGAGCAGCAATGCAGAAACATTCAAATTTGTATGTTGTATTATGCCTTGTCAGTCACAGTGAATGTGGCCTGATACAACATGGTATTTGTGCCCGGATGGTCTCAAGGGCTTAACATTCTTAAAAGGAAAATTTTTCCTGAGCTAAGATATTTAGAGTTTCATCTGAGTCAGGAATGAAGGATGTAACCCTTTAGAAACAGTGATGTCCCAAGAGATTCTTATATCTTTGTCAATTTAAAATTATGGCAAGCAGTAGCAGCATATTTATTGTACAGCAGTAACTATATTAATAACCACCACATAACAGCTGAAAAACTTTCCTATTCTATCTGAGCATGTCACTTTAGTACATTAGCAAAGGTTCAAGAACAGAAGATGACAGGCTTTCATAGAGAATCACACTGTTAAAATAACATTCTCTTCTGTGCCATAGCTTCTGGCACTGGAACCCACCATCCCATCATAAATTACTGACATCATTGTGGTATAGCATTAATATAATGTCTTTAACTCCTTCAATACCATTTCTCTGGGTAAACCTGTATCAGATTTAGAAGGAAGGGAAAAAACTTTGCAGGAAATTATACATATATGTATATTATATATATACATACACACACACACTGTGTTTCTTGCAGACAAATTTCAGAACACAAATTTCAGGTTTTCTTTAGAACTCTGATTGCTTTTTTCAAAATGATGGCATTAATGATCATATTTCTTTATTTTTCATTTATAAGTGAAAGAGAAATTAGATCCCATATATTTTAAAAGGTCATGCTTCAGAATTTCCTGATGAAGTCAGTCTACATCAACGTATTAATGTCAATAACAGTAAACTTTAATGAAGAAGAGAGAGAAGCACTCTTTAGCTATTTCAGCAGAGAGTTTTATTTTGGTTGATATAACTCCTTTCCCTATATTGATTCTAAATCTCAGTTCTTCTCTATTTAATTATGTGCAACTTTTAGGTTACATCTGTTACTGTGAAGCATAGTCTGGGCATTTTTTTTGTAGCCATTTTACTCTGCAGATTCTTCCTGCATAAAGAAATACATCTAAGTATAGATATGATGGAATGTGAAGTAAGATGACAGCTAGAATGGACACAGAGTAAGCCAATGCTTCTTGGTTTGCAGTGTCAATTTTCAAGTTATGGATAAATTTCTGAAGTTCACTACTGCTGAAAAACAAGTGAAAAACAACATGTGGTTAGTGATGTGAATTAATATAGAAGAATCTTGCACATTTGTTAGAAACAGGAAACACAGAAAACGTATCACACAAATGTTGGCCAAATCTGAGTTTCTTAACCTAGAATCACAATGATAATCACAACTCAGAGAACAGTATTTTACATGTTAACTTAATGCTTGAATTTAATTATTGCTGTTTCTTAAGAAGCTAGCCTTTTTCTAGAGCACATGGTAAATGAAATCTTTAATTCCTTTCATCTTTGTCCTGCATAAAGCACTCTGCTCTGCACCACAGTTCTTCGAGATCTCCAACGACACTGGTTCAGACTGCTTGGAAATCACCTTTTTTTCTGCCTTTCAAATAGCTATTTCATTTAGTATGTATATTTTTGCAGCCCCCCATAGCATGGAAGTAATACATTCTGATGTTTGCCTATAGTCAAATTCAAAGGTGATAACACAGTAAAAAAGTTTACTAGATTTTCGGCTCCTGTCACCCAATTCACTGGGTATTCCATTGTATACAGTATCCCATTCCAATGGGAATTCCATTGTATACAGTTCAGCCCAAAAATATTCTAGGCATAATTCCATTAAATCTTGTTTTCTGTTTACATCAAATTCTACTCTCTCGTAGGGGGTCTGATTTGATATGGGATTTAACTTATAAGATGTAGGATAAGAGAAAAGAAGTTGTGATAAGATGCAATGGCTCAGGTTGCCAGGACTGACATATTCTCCCCTCAATGTGTTTCATTTTCTTTCAGTATGTGTACAGTGTGAAGAGACAGAGGAAAACTGAATGAATGAACTTTTACACTGCAAAACTGTATTTAATATACAGCCAGCTATAACAAGAGCTCATCTGGTTTAAAATATTATAGTGACTTTTGTTTGGAAAAGCACAGAGTTTTTCATATATATCTTCTTCTGTGTTCCCTTAGCTGAAACAAGGACAGATAAATTTTCTTTCCAAGAAGCCAATTACCCACTAACAAAACACAGTATACAGACAGAAAGTATCACTTTGATTCGTCCCTGGAAAATAATACCATATCTTCCATTCTGCACCATAATGGAGGCATATGCCACTATTTCTGGAGGTGATGATAGGCAGCTGAGCTTCCTAAGCTGCTTGGACTTCTGTCACTCCATTTCACACCAGCTCTATTTTTACCTTTTTCAGGTCCCCATTGGAATCCAAGAAGTCCATTCCTTTGCAAATTATAAACTTCTGCAGTATTTTTACTGTCATCATATTGCAAATCCAGTTAATATTTGATTTCTGCTGATTTTTTTTTTTCATGTTTATTATTATTACTCCACCATCTTTTCAGTTCTTCCCTAAATGATAAAGGGTAGATGTCTGCTGCAGGGCTTGGGAATCTAGCTGAAGGCTCTCATTAATGTTAATAGAGATCGTACATAAATCTGTGTGCAGCACAGAGAAATCTTTTCCTTCATATTTTTGATGAAGGGTGATATGAGTGTAATTAATTTTTCTTGGATACTGTATTAAGAAGGATAAGAATGAAGACATTTAAATGGCTTCTTATTTTAATACAGAACAGAAAATATACTAAAATGCCCGTACATTGTTATGTATTTACCCCTCTTGTCATTTTAGTAAGTAGAAAATATTTCTTTTCATCATTCTCAGTGATTAATTAATGTAGTCGTGGTTTATCAGACTGAAAGCCTTGAACAATGAAAGTCTCTGATGATTCATAGAAGAAATACAGCACAACCACTATTGAGGAAAACTCATGCTTTTATCCTCCTTTCACACATACATATTGTCTCACTTTATCCCTCAACTTAGCCCAGAGGGACCTTTCAGTGAATAAGTGGATAATTTAATCTCCATGCTTATTTGCTTTTTCGGCCTCACAAGGGGCCAGTTATTGCAAATAGGAACTGTGATTTTTGCTGTGCACACCTGCCCAGTGATAACTGTGCTGGAATGTACTTACTAATTTCATACAGAACTGCCATTACCTGGCAATAACTGTTGGGTCCAGCTGGGACTGAAGCGAAATAATATACAAAAGTTTGAGGGATCTTATATTCTATTTTCAAGTTTTTCAACCAAATAAATCCTCATAAATACATTAATCTAATACCATGTCTACAATCTGTGTTCTTTTCAGGATAGTATTTCCAATCTGAAATTTTATAGTCTGAAACTATGAGCCGGTCATGAAGAAACCATTATAGATCTGTTTGCCTTTGATGTGGAAGCTGGGGTTAATTGCATTTGATGCCTACTGCTCTGGGGCAAATCTGCACTGTCCTAGCTCTGAATCCTGATTATTTTCTATTTGTCCCTCAAAAAAATCTGTGAAATGGAAACTGTGTTGACTTTTATAATTTTAACATATATTTTCTTCTTTAATAGTAATGACAGATAGAACTCTTGAGATTTTCCAAGGCATCTCCCTTCAGCCTTTTTTTTTTTTTTTTCCTCAGGCTTAGTAGTTAATTAAAGCTAGTTTGTCATTGGTAACAATGAGACCTATGACCTGGCTATGTGAACATGGCTATGGCACCATGTTGCTAGAATATATGCCAAGAAGGTAGACTGAATCCACGTTTGTGTACATTAAGACCTATCTTTTCTCCCTTCCTGGCTCTAGAGAGCCAGGGTGGGCTGTGGGAACCTGGACAAGAGTAGGTACAGTAGCTGATTATCTGCTCCCTGTACAAAAAAAGTGTGATATTGGTTAGAATCAACCCACAGAGTCATCCTGTCCCAGGTCAGCCATAGGAAGATTCTGGTTTGTATGAACAATAAAAATATCAGCCATGCTTGGATATTTTTAAAATTCAATTTGCAGTTAAATAGCTAATGATAGAAATACAGTAAAAACCCTTTCAATGTCATTGATTCAACATTTTCCACCCACAAATATGCACAGCTGAAAAATAAATACCGATCTAGTAGTAAGCATCTAAAATCCTATTAGAAATCAAGATACCTGTGGTTGTTCAGAATCTCCAAAATACAGTTCTTCAGTTTCATGCTTCAGCTAGTTTGTCTACAGCATTCGTCTACCCTACTGAAAATTTTGCTGACTTGTTCATGTTTACAACATACTTTTAAATGTTAAAAGGAATATAAATTAGGAGTTGCTGTGATGCATGCACTGCTAACAGCTCTCAATCTGAAAAACTTCCTGATCTTACTCAGGGCTTGACTGCCATACTTCTAAGTTTCATTAATTTTTGACAGTCCTTACTGAGATTCAAATATTATTTTCTTTTCTTTGTATAAGCACAGTCTCTAAATAGTAGGAGTAAAAATTTGGCATTTAGAAAACACTCAAAACATTGTTATGATTATGTGATTGAAAATGGGGAACTTTATTAAAATATTCAAACAGTTGCTTTTGGAATGTAGTCCTAGTATTAGTTGCCTCTAACATTTTGTTAAATAGAATTAAAGAACTGTGTTTTTCATGTCTGTTATTCCCATCTGGATTTTGACTCAATAATTATAGTGGGAGCTAATTGCAAATTCTATGTTTAGGTTAGCTAGCAATTCCTTTACAAAGGATTAGTGTGAGCTCTTCTTTCAGAAACTTTCACATCTGTCTTATTTACAGCAGACATTGGGTATTAGTCATGACATAGCCCCATGACTTTGTCCCAAACAGTACAATTTCTGATTTTCTTGTAGTACAAAGTGTTAAACATTGTCAGCTCTGTTCTCTTGTTTATGAGTCTATTATCAGTATTCTCCAAGAAAGTGCAAACTACACCTTCTCCAATCTGTTAGAAGCTGCTGGAAGTGTTCTGAGGACATTGTTCATTTTTGACAGTGACCACAATAGTTGGGGTGGGGCTGCAGACCACAGTCTTCACATACATATATTCTTTCCTCCCCATTAGCCCAAAAAGCAGCAGGTGTGCTGTACATCCCATCACTGAGACTGGGGACATCCTTAAGTCCTCCCCATAAACCCTCATATCTGATGTATGGCCTTGTACTGTTCTGCTGACACTGTCAGTGAAGCAAGTGAGATAGGAACTCCTGCATGGCTCTAACAATGGAACAGCTAAAGAATCTCAGCTGCCAACAAGTGAGAGCAAATCTCACTCAGCAAGATTCATGGGCTAGGAAGAAGCTGTTACTAGTGCACCATCCCTCTTAGGGGACTCACATGAACGAGAGCCCAGGTACCCTCATCACTAGTCCCATCACCTGTTCTTATGGAAAAAAAAGGTGGGTGGGGGGAGGGGAAGAAAGCTCCCTCTTCATTGTCCATGAGGAAGCAGTCTGCATGGTCATCAAGATGAATTTCTAGACACTTATGTAGCATCTTTTGAGCAATTCTTCATATGTAAAACACCAAATACTTCAATATTTTTTTAAGAAACCTTCAGAACTTGTTTTGCAATCCAGCTTTGCTCTGGCAGAACAAAGTAGAATAAGAAGTACTACTCCTTATTCCTAGCTGACAATTCCAATCACTAGCCTGTCCACAAAAAATGGGCTACCCTGGGGGTCACATAGACCAAAGCCAACCGTTTACCAGAAGCAACCGCTCAGCATCTGCTTACAATTGCTCTCAGATGGCAAATGGCTGTGCAGAGGCTGCTACCAGCCAGAAGGGCTTAGAGCAATCTGAAGTGCCTCTAAATTTTGCAAGTACCAGAACTACCTTGAAGCAACAGAGCAGGCATTATCATAGAGCAGAGATCATCTGAGCATAGATCATCTGGGAACCTGGGATTTGCAAATCCTTTGTGGCAGCATTGTACACCTGTTACATTCAGTAGAGATGTGAGGAGAATACTGATTCTGCAGTAGTATCATTAGCATTGGTAGAACAATATTGGAAGGAGCCTTGCAATCATTCAGTATATAGTTCACAGCATTTGCTTTGTCTACTATTATATGCTACAAGCTAGAAAATACATTTTAAAGCCCAGTTTAAAAGGAAATGTCAAAATAATTCTGGCTGTAGGAATAACACAGGATTCACAAGTAAGAACAACTTCTTATGAATTTATTAAAAGGAACTCTCATGTGAGTGTAGGAAGTGGAACATTACCCTCACTAGGTAGGATAACAAATAATGCCCTCTCTCCAAAAACAATTGGGAGTGAGAAAACATTTCCTTTTAAACCCAAACCTGACAATTTAACTCAATGCGTGTTTTTTAGTCATACCGAGTGTGCATTTGACAGACTGTGCTGCTGCTAGGAACACAGGGGCAGAGTTACAGGGAAAAGAGAGCAGGGTGCATCTACTCCCTCTCCCCTTTGCAAGTGTTGTCCAGCAGCCAATGGAGAAAAACGTCCCAAATCCTTAATTATTCATCAAGACAGATGGATAAATGTCTTTCCCTCTCCCATAAGAAACCGTCAAAGCCCTGAAACAGATATGGTGCAATCAAGAAATTTATTTAATTTCTTTGAACCCCTGGAGGTATTAGCACACTAGGTGATCCAGGGCTATTATCACAAGTTTATGTTGTTTATATCCAGAATTTGTCTATTCTGGTTAGAGGCCTTATTCATGTACAATTAATTGTCTCTGTTTTACTTTTTTTTTTTCCAATGGTCCTGATCATGGTTGTGTGGATAAATCTACTTGTAGATACTGTACTTTTAACTGTAGGAGATGTTTCATGATGTGCTCTTTCTATACTTTTAAAGTTATTGACCACCTTTATTTTCCTGATACTTGCAGTCTTTTTCCAATAAATTATCACTTGCCAATGTTTAATAGTAACTTACTAGTCATAATCAACTTACTATAAACAAATATATTCAGTTACATAGTGCCTACTTCCTGGGTATCCAGTACTTCTCCTTTGTTACCCAGCATTCCCAAACCCAAACATTTAATTAAAAAGAAGCATTTGACGCAATTGGTTTAGTAAAATCAGTAGGTCAAGAGATTCTTTGCACATTCAGCTCTCAGCAGGGGGGTGTCTGTTGGATATTATTACAGTTACAGCTGAAATCGAGTTAGACTGAACTTAATGAACTGGCCTAGCTGCATGTCTGGGCTTTTATAGGTTTTCTAATGTTTATTGTTTTCTTAATTATCCAATTGCTGTTTTCCTATTGGACTGGAGCTTCATTACTTAATGTTCTTACTATACTTGAAGGATGAAAAGTCATTTAGCAGAGAAGTGCATTTCCTGTAAGTGCTAAATGTTGTTGTTATCTTGTATAGATAGAGCCTGGACATCCTTAAATATGTTTATTTAGCACAGAAGACCTTTGCAAGAAAAATTGATTTATTTTCTACGCTCTTTTCATTGATGTCATTTTGGAAATACATCGGCACATAAAAGGAAAGAAATTTTCACTTCACAAATCTAAGGGGAACATATTTGGAGCTGTTGCAGACTTAATTACTTTGATATTTAAGAGGAGGGAAAAACCCTCAGAAATTCTGTTTTGAACAATTAAGAATCAAAGAAGTATTTGATTTCCAACCAAATACAGCCCTTTCAAAAAACCAAATACCATTTAATTCATGTAAGTCACAGCAGGGAGAGAATAGCAGTCAGAAGCCAGTCCACCCTTCCTGAAATCCACAGAAAACTCCTGAAGTGGACTGTACTTCACCTTGAGGAGTGGGAAGATAGAAGAGAGAAAGGCAATAAAACTGTGGAAATACAGATGTGTCTGTGTGTATGTGTCAGCTTAGTCTATTTTTAAAGAATAAAGAATATCCAGTACATGGTTCCAGCCGGGTTCATCCTTGGCATTTCACTGGTAGCAATGATATTTTCATTAAGACAGGGGAGAGAAGGGGAGGGGAGAAGAAGAAGAAAAGGCACTTTAGAAAACTTAACTGACAACAAACAAACAACATAGCATTGATTTTGTAGAAAAATGTGAGAATAAAAGTAAAAAAGAACAATGCCTGGAGTAAGTTAAAGTTTTGGCAAAACAGCAAAGCTGCTGTAACATGCAGTATTTTTTTTTATCTTCAAATTAAATCAAACCATGGCAGCTAGATTCTACACATTGTATGATAGTGCATTGCATCACCAGATGAAATTTTGGGATAAATTTTCATATTGAAAAGTGAATTAGACACTTAAATATCCTATGAA
Source organism: Nesoenas mayeri (assembly GCF_963082525.1). Taxonomy (NCBI): domain Eukaryota; kingdom Metazoa; phylum Chordata; class Aves; order Columbiformes; family Columbidae; genus Nesoenas; species Nesoenas mayeri. Next base: position 20,558,374 of record NC_137548.1, on the reverse strand, counting down.
ACTGATGGAGCCTATTATCTTGTTTGTTATTCAGGTCTTTAAAAAATCCCTTGATGTAGCAATAATTGCATGCCTGAATCAACTGACTTCATATAAAAGAAAGTTTCAGATACTTTCTTCAAAATATTGCTCTCAAGCCTATTACACTTAATGTCATTCAGAAGAGTCCCAGGAAACTTGGAGAAAATTACCTTTTTTGCCTTTTTTTTCCTAGTGTAATGAAAGTACTCTCTTGCAGTTTTATGTCCTTGTCATTCCACAAAGTATTAACTGTGTTTTTTTTAGTGGGCTGCCATTGTTAGCAATATAACTGTTGCATAAACTGCAGAGCTGTATGTCTGGAATTATAAAGCAGGATGGAGAAATCAAGTGATGTGATTGGCATTCCATGCAGTTAACAGCATATAGCACTATAAGTGGTGATGTTTGGTCCAGCCCTCCAGGCTCATTGACTCCAGTAATTCTGTCTACTCATGTGCATAAAAATTCTTTCAAGATCACACCCAAGGTTAAATCATGGGAACTTGGAAATGGGAAACTTTAAAAAATACTTCTGAAAATAAAACAAAGGGCCAAATGAAACTAATGGGAAATTTTCCATTGACTTCAAAGGCAGTAGAATAGAATCATAGCCATGAAGCTTCATACATGGGAAAGGAATCCATGACTCTGGTTTTGTATTAGTTTCTCAAAACTGTATTTTTATTACACACCACCTTCTTTTCCCAATTTTAGTAATTTCTGGCTTCTCCTGAAATAAAAAACATAGTTTTGCAGCCTATTGCAAATAAACTTATCTGTCCCTCAAAATATAAAATAAATATGAACATTTAAGTATTATAGAACTTTAATACTTAAAGTCAAGCAATAAAATAATTATCATGCACACCAAAGTCTGTTTTCTACTCTAGTGACAATACCAACACTAAATTTGTTGAGAAAGCACATAGGATTAGATGTTATTCTAACATATTAGCATGTGACTGCAACTTCGGAAAGATGGCTGGAAAGGGGGCTTTTTTTGTTTGTTATTAAGAGAGGGAAAACATTCACATTCTCAAATTTCATTACCAGATTGTGGTATCAGTTTTTAAAAAATAGATTATTTCTTCATAAATCTTACATTAGTTTAGAACTACACCTGAAAAAAAAACAAACACCAAAATAAACAAAACAAAAGCAAAACCAGAAACAGAAACTAAAACAAAAACAAACTTCGTAAGATGCCAAGAATTGTACAACTCCTTTTTACTAATTTCTTAAAATGACCATGTAATCTCTGAGTCAGACTTTAGTTTGAAATGTCAAAATATTTTCCAGTATGTTCTCTGCTGGACAAGCACAATAAAAGGGCTTATTTTCATCAACAGAGAATTTGGCCTTGTAAGCAGAAATTCCTGAAAACTGGAAAGATGAATTTACATTCCTTTTTTCTTGATGTTTGGGCACATTTGCATAAATTTTGAGAAGGCTTTGAAAAGTGAATTGTAAGCTATTGTGTTGAGTGCATCTTACATATCTTTCTATGAACATTTCTACCAGAAAATCAATCATAGGGATTATGAGCACTGAACATGAAACCAGAAGCCCTCCATATGACTAATGTGACCAACTGCAAACAATGATACTTTTCAATAATAAGCCATCTCATTGCTGTAATTTGTAGGATATTTTATTGTATCATTCCAAATAATTACTATGTTTTGTGAAAACATGGTATTTGAATCAAGAGCACTCCAGGAACAGAATAAGAGGTGATATTTTCAGTTAGTTATTGAGATTTTTTTTTTGTCTCAGTTTGAAAATTAAGATGGCTCATTCAGTTCTGTGTCAAAAGAAGTGGAAGAAATGCTGTAAAACACAAAGATTATTGAAAGTTGTCACAAAGTTTTCCAGGTCGTGTCATTGAATCAAGAGGTTGTGGTAGTCTGCCTACCTTGAGTATTCTTGCATTACCAATAAGAGGTATATTTTTTGTTCATGAAGTAAAATAACTGTCCTATCATGTCCCACTCAGGCTACATTGAAACCTGGATGCTATAAAATCTAGGCACTTCAATCCACATGGTTCTCCATATTCCAGGTTTATATTTGCTTTCTACTGTGCATAGTTGACAAAGTATATAGAGCTATTCTTTTTGTCTTTGACTCTGCAGTACTATTCAAAAACCCTCTGCGGGTCAGAAAAGGCAGACTTGCAGCTTTTCAGGATTTAAAAAGACTTTTGTCACCTACTGCCAGAGAAACAAGGTAAAACCAGCATGGTCACTTTAATAGTTGGTACTTAAAACAAAGATGGATTAGAATAGTTGCTGTGGCTTTTGGCACTGTGTGTTTGTGCTGTTCTGTCACACAATACAACAGTTTCCAAACTGTCTTAACCACAGCACCAGGGGAAGCTGTGTACTTGTTTCCTTGTAACCTTGTAAATCATACTGTCCATTTACATGCTTTCAATAAACAGAAGAATTTCTGCAAGTGCTTTCATTAAATTGAGTTCCCCACTGTGACATCAGTCTTCTTCCTTATACTTGCATTGAATGACTCTGTCTGAGGTTGGTACTAAAGGCTGAAGGAGAAAAAAAAAAAAATCCAAAATAACAAAGCTGAAACAGTCAAACCTCAAACCATTAAGGGCCACATCTTCAAAGCTGGATGTCTAACCAGAGACAACATGTGGTTTCATTGATTGAATGCAGACTAGGAGACAGGAACTTGTAGCTTTTAATTTTACTTGTGCTTCCGTCTCACTTTGCAGCCCCTAAGCAACTTTATTTAACTCTGAGGAAGATCAAGCATTGCCTTTTTTAGAGTTGCAACAGCAATGCCAAAGGCCAAGGGAGACTTAAGACACACTTTGAGTTGTCCCCATTCTGGGCTGCTGCAAGGGTGCAGGAAAGCCTCCTGAAGGAAGCTTAGAACAACCTCCCAATGTTGTACACCTATGTAAGATCCTAAAGTCCTTGGCCTTACTCCCTTATATCCCATGTACTGGGTCATACCCTGGATTTATTTGAAAAGTCTGAGCTGCTTTTTATATTGGCTGTGCCAGAGCAGTTTTCTCTGAAGATACTAAATGTTTTCTGCAGTTCCTATATTCTACCACAATGCTTTATGCAGTCCACAGCTGAACCCAAACCACACAGCTATGATGTCTCAGTTTCTCAATCTAAACTGAAAAATAAAAATGCTTTTTGAATTCCAGGAGGAGGCTAGTAATGCTTGTCATGCAGTGACTTTGCAAAGGATTGTTAGCTAAGCTGGAACAAAAACAACTGAAGCACAAGGTTTTCTCTCAGGAGAAAATGGGAAGGGCCACAAAAGGATTCTAAGCAGGAAGAACAAACTATACCTCAGCTACTCACTAATGTATTACCTTTCAGTGAAACAACTGCCTGCAATAGCAGGGATCTGGACTTTGTGATCCAGGAGGTCAGTCCCAATCCCATACACTCTCAAACCCCAAACTGACACATGTAAATGAGCACTGTGGCAAATATAATTATCTGTATCTTCTATTGCCAAAAAACACTTTCACAAAGCCAGCACAAGAACTGGCCTTTCGATTCCTTATTTTGAGGATGGAAATCCAAAACCTGACAAATTAAAAAAAATATAAATATATCAGAAAATGAAATTTCTTCTGTTTCTGCCATGACGAAGTCTCAATGAAGCCTATGGTACTGCCACAAACCCTGCGTCTTTGTCTCTGAACACAAGCCAACAGAGGATACTTTATTTTCTTTTCTTATTTTCTTTCTTTATATCTTCTTTATTTTCATCACCTTTGTAGTGAGGTATCTGGGACAGCCTACCCATGCAGCTTGATGAAGAATGCTGTATTTAGGTGCTTTGCTTAATTTTACCTTCTATTATGCTCAGGAGAGATAGAATTGTCATAAATATTCAAGTGGTAAACCAGGTGGGATAATTCGATTAATCAGGCATATTTACTTAATGCTCACAGTGACTTTAAGAAACACATCCACTGGTCTTATGCCTGATTATAGGTTGTGACTTGAAGCCTTGCTAGTTCTGATTTTATTGTGAATCCTCAGATACTTGGCATTTCTTTTATGGCTCCTTCTCCTGGAACCTGTGGATCTAGAAGAACTTGAGCTTTTCTTCCTTAAGATGCAAGACTTTCTGATTATAGAGATGTGAATAGTGCTTCCAAATGTAAATGCTAACAGCTGTCGAGGACACCACAGCTATTATTAGAAAAATTAATTATTTCAGCAATTAAACACCACCATTTAGAGCTTCTCTGTGTGCAGGGATATTCTACTTGATGTACATTAGGAGGATGGTCTTGTTTTCAATGCTGTCTTCATCTACTACTTCCAACAATAAAGTGGTTTTCACTCAAAGAACTTTTCAAAGTAAAAGCAGTGTCTACAAAGAACGGAGCCTGAAGAGTAGAGTTTTTTCTATCAATTAGTAGAGTGACAGTAGTGTCTCCAAGCACCTCTTTTAGGTGTTTTCCTGGCTCGGTAATTGGTCAAAAGTTTGGTGCTGGAGACAGGAAAGAGAAATATGACTGCAACTGCTTCCTCTTCACACCATTTCAGATGCTGCTTTTCCTAAGAAATATCCTTAAGTTGCCACCTCATTTTTCACCATACTCATCACCCATTCTAATGACTGACGACTGGACACTACTGACCTAGTCCGGATTAGAAAAGGTGATCAGAAGGTGAATAATTATGTATGTGATGACAAGTATGACTTGCAGATTGCAGGATACAATTATCCTGTAGCAATAAAGTAATTTTTGAACCTTAATGGCTGTGTTAACACTGTAATATCATGCTTACTATGTCCTGCAGTGGCTGATGCAAAAGCTGAACTGACTGTCTCAGGGACAGACTGCAAATACAGCATGGAAAGCAAGTTCTCATTGGTGATCACAAATTTGTAACTGCATTTTTTAGAGAAGAAAATAAGGAAGCCTTGTTTGCTGTTACCAAGCATTTACTGACTGTCAGCACCATAGCTATCAAAAGACCATCTCTGGAATTTATTTACTTTAGCACATTCAAACAACAGAAGAATAGTGGTTGATTAGAAAATAGACTTAGAAATGTGATTATTATAACTTAGGTTAACAATAGCAGAGAGGAGTGGAAGATTTTGAAGTATTCATCCACCAAAAGGCGAGAGGAATTGATCAGGATGAGTACTGAGGTATTACTGGTGGTGACAGGATGAAGTTGATTGCAGGATCGGAAGAACCAAATGTGTGCATATCCTCTGTTGTTTTGTTTGTGTGTTTGTTTGGATTTTATTTGGTTGTTTATTTTTGTAGAGTTTTGTGTTTGTTTTTTTGTTTTTTTTCTTTTTTGGTCATTATATTTATTCTGATATTTTATATGTCAAAAGTATGAAACTTAGAAAAAGCTGAGATTTTTGCTAAATTCTCTTTACATTGAAGCACAACCAAAGTTATGGATTCTATAGGATAAGGATCTTTCAAAATATCTTCTCTCAAAGAAGGTGAAGTGAGCTAGTGAGCAAGTCCTTCTTACAAAGGACTCTGACAATCCTCCCAGCAGTCAAAAAGGAAAAGACATCACTTAGGAAGTTCACAGACTTTATACAAACTTTATATAGCAGCTGGTCTAATGACCTCTTTTACCAAAGTTTGGAAAAGAGACTGAGAAGAAAAATCCCATCCATATCATACAAAGAACCCAAGTGGAATTGAAAAAAAAGAATTAAATTATATTTCTGCAAACTGAAACCCGAGATTAAAAAAAGTCTGAGCTTCAAGGCAGTGCAATTCTATACGCAGACACTGTGGCTTGGGTTTTTCTCTACAGGAAAGATTCAGAGGTCATCGAAGAGAAAAGTCCAAAACATGATGATATGTTTCAGTTCCGTCTGTGGTCACTACTCCACTCTGTAAAGTTTCCAGTGCTCTAAAGCTAAAGCAGGACATTGCTATTTAAAAAACTAGAACTTACTGTAACCCTAGCACCAGCACATTTTTGCATCCTCATTTTACCATTTTATTTTTGTTCTCTCTTTGAAAAGTCATGACTTCAAAAGCAGAATAGAACAGTGAAGTCTCCCTTTTCCTTTTTGTTGCATCTGGAATGCTTAGGAGTAAACAACAATTGCTTGAGATGATAGTATTTGGTCAATTGTGGTATAATATTGTATTTGTTGTCATTAGCAACTATCCAGAGTTTCAAAATGCAGAATTTCAGCTGTGTCAATGACTGTTAGGCTATTAGATATGTTCCAGGGTGGCACTATATTTAATTTCTTACTCAGGTACTTTGCAAGTGTAAGAGAGGTCCATGCATGCTACATTTCTACTGTTGTGCTCAGTCCCTTAGTTCTGACTTTGAAGTATGACTAACCGAAACAGAAATTCCCAACTGAGACAGACCAGCAGTCCATCTAGCTCAGACTTTTGTCCCTAACAAAGACAAGAAATTGTTGGAGTTGCTTTTTGCTATCCATTCCCCCTGTATTCCCCTAGCAGTGCCCAAAACAGAGAAACTAGCCATATTAGAAGGTGCATCCCTTCCTCTTCTATTTAAGGTAACCTGTTCAAAGACCATGAAATTGTTGAATCCTTTTTTGAACCTGGCAAAACTGTTTGTTCCACAGACACCTGTGGTAGTAAATTTCACTTCTCTATCTGCTGTGCAAAGGAGTACTTTGTATTATCTGTTATAAACAAATTTCTTACTAATTTTAATGAATCTCAGTGGCTCTTGGTATTAAAAATTCAGTGCTTGTCAGGCAGTAGGAGCTAGGAGTTTCCCAGGTGAAGACTGGTGGCTGTGAATTTATAATTAATCTCTAATAGCTCAAGGATTTGTGGGAAGTAAACTCAGAAAGTGATCAGAACAGCCACAGCAAATGTGTTTAAATATTCAGTTCTTAGTCAGTCCTCATCTGTATTTCAAAAATAGTTGGTTATTAGTAATAGTAATAAATGCTATTGCTTTGCAAGCCTATCTGCTTCATTTAAGTCCTGTACAGAACATTTGAGTAAATATTTTGGTGGGAGAAGGGTTGATGCTTAAAATATTTGCACTGAATGTGGAAACACGTATTTCTTTTTCTCTTGAGTGCAAGATGGCTTTCTGCTTTACTGCAACAGAGGAGGGCAATATCTCCCAAGAGGCTCAAAAGCCTTGAGGATAATTGCTGCCAGGGTGGGTTAGCTTAAGCCTATGTTTGGATAGAGCATGTGGCAGTATCTCTCAGGATGTATAGTATTAGGAAATTAAGTTCATTTCGATTGAACTAGCAAGGAAAGGATTTCTAAAATAATTTTATACAGTAAACAAACTCCACTGCTGTGGGATGAGCTCATTCAAGCTCTTAGGAGTCAGGAAGTCTGTTAGCCTCTGGAACAGCAGCAACTGTTTCATTTTTTGTCCTTTATTATTTCACACTACTTTTTGAATTAAGGTCAGCTATTTACTGTAGGGTGTGTGTGTGTGTGTATTAAGGCTTGGGTGACTTCCCCCCTTCATATTTATCGTAATCCTCAGTGCCACTTCTGTTGTCCAGGCTGTGTGTCCTGAGTAACACAGCACAGACACAGTAGCCCAAAGACAGGGGTGGAGTAAAGAGGACTTTGTGCTATAAGAAAATTTCCTTTCTGTAATTGAAGTATCATCTGCAGCTATTTTAATTCTCAGAATCCTTTCTCCAGGCTGCTTATAGACTCTGCTGTCATGCATATATCCATAATGCAAAGGACTCGTGGATGTTTTTTCTTTATCTAATCCGTAGTTATCATTTCACATCTGCATGTATTTATCCAATATCAAATGAAGCAGGAAGGTGCAAACCTATGCCTGCTGTGAAGGATGTATGCAATAGGAATATTTCCTTGGCCATCAAAGCTGATTAGCTTTTTATTTCCCTTATCTTATAGTCCCCTATACAAAAGGATTGTTTAAAGGTCAGAATAGACTAGCAGAGGTAAAAATGATGAAAATACCATGAATTTGATAAAAAGTTAACACTGGTTTTATATCGTACTACAGTGGGTTGCAACAAATATATGTCTTATTAGCAAAAGTATAAGTAAAGAACTTGTGCCTCCAGTATCTAAAATTTTGGTGTAGATATAGGTCAAGATCTGAGATTTCCCATGCTTACAAAGATACTTGTATTAGGGACATACCTCAATTTTTAGTCAAAGCAAAAAAACACATCAGCAAACCCCCAAATCCCTTAGCATATCTTCATACGAGGTCCATTTAAAGTACCCAGAGATCTACACAGAAAATGTAAAAGAGTGTCTTCTTATTTGATTCGTGCAGTGACCTGAATAGAGTGCTCTGCAAACAGAATAAAACAATAATTGCATTTTTGAGCAGACATATTTTACTGCATGTAGAACAGCTTAAAACTCTATCTCTTTTTTTTTTTTCTTTTTCTTTTTTTTTAAATATTTCTCCCTGTGGCCCTCTCTCAGGTTTTATTGTACACTGCCTCTCTGCCTTCCTGAACTAATTCAAGATGTCTAGTTTTGTATAAGCACAAAATGCTGATAAGAATACCACTGTGATTCCTTGCAATAATGACTGTGCTGAAAAGTAGCACAAGGGCACATATTGATAAGGAGTCCACTGCCTGAATGCTTTGGCACATGTCAGATGGAATTTACTTTTGGGCTGAAGGCCAACTCCAGGCTTCTGCACCTCTTAGGACCCACTTGAAAGCTATTAGGGAAGTTTAAGTGGTGCAAGAGTCTCTTGTTGGCTGTCTGCACAGGGCTAAAGATCATCCGCTGTGAAGCATGCATGGCAGAGGACTATGTTTTTTGGTCTGCTGCTGGTAGGTGTCATTCGTGGACCTGCTGGCAATTTTGATCTCACTGATGCAACCACACACACAGACCTCAAAGGCAAAGGGGAGAAGTGGAAAAACAAAGCTGAATTGCTTTCTGTGCTCTCTTTGTCAGGATTCATTCAACATGAAGGCTTTGAACTTCCTAAGTGAAATAGGCTTAGGAGGGCTCTTTAAAAAAAAATTTAGAACAGTTATTGAGAAAATATAATGACAGAAATGTTAAGACAGAATACCTGGAGTTTATTCTGCTATGAGCTGCTTCTTCATAAACACACACAGATGGCAAGCTCTTTCCTGTCACTCTGTACATGGTGGAGAAAATTAGACTTATTTCCATTGTTGTATCCTCTTTCCTCTCTTGAAGGTCTGAAGACTTGTGATGCTGTATAGCACGTGAAACTCTTCCACACAGAATATTCTGTCCTGCAGCCATCAGCATGGGGCAGAAGAAATACTGGCTGGAACAGCACATTTCTAGCTTCTTGAAATACAATGTCCATTTGGCTCTGCTTTGTCTTTGTGCACCCCTGTGTTGGCAGCGTCCCTGTTCCTTCAAGGAAAGAGAAGAGCAGGAGGAAGACTGAAAAGTGACTTTAATCATAGCTGCAGATGCAAACACCATTTCTTCTGCCCTGTCTTTTCTTCCCCAGGGAACTGAGCTACTGCCATTAATTAAAGACAACTAGTAGTTCCTTGGTTGACGTAAACTGTTGCAGCCAGTGTTCAAACTTCTAGTCTGTACTCCTTCATCCTGCAGGAGCAGTGCTCTTGCTGCTGACACTGTCTATTACTTTGACATCCCTTAAGACCTATGATGATCTTGTAGTTCTAATTCCATGACTGAAAATCATGTCTATTTCCTATTTCTAGCTTTTTTTTTTTTTTCTACTTGAACATAAAACTGAAGGTGCCCTGTGTTAAGTTCTATGTAGTTTCATGCAGCTTCCCTTTCTCAAAGAACTTTGAAGTTAAATTTGGAATCTGAATGACTGCTGGGGAAAGGTAGTATTATACCGTTTCATCAAAGGAGAACCAAACCAGAGCAAAGTGCCAAAAAAGTTTGCTTTCTATCAGAATCAAGAGTTGGGTCTTCACATCCCCATAGCACCAAACAAATTCTTGAATCCCACCACCTATCATATTTCCATCAATCTTTTTATTCTTCAGATATGTACATTCTTAGGATATGTGCTTGGCCATCAATACTGAAAAGTGACAACAGGACTCTCTTACTAAAAACAACTAAAAACAATTATCATACAGAGTTACTGGAATCCTGAATGAAAATAAGCAAAAAAAAAAAAAAAAAGGCAAAACCAAACAAAATTAACTGAAAAAAAAATAAATCCATAAATTGTCCATATCCTTGCCAAACTATTCTCCTCTACTGTCTCTGGTGTTTCTTTCTTCTCTGCACCCTAAGGGAAGGTTTTACTGGTGTCCAAGTAGACAGTGGATTTTGAAAGAATACCACCACCTGCTTGGTGTTTTTATACTGCTATAAAATAGCTACTGCTATATTTTTAGTGGTTTATATTGCTGCAAAATATAGATTTTTTTAAAATTCTGATGATATGTGGGAGCACAAGGTGTTTCCTGTATGAAGTGCTCTAGTATCATTCCTGGAATAGTGAGAATATTATACTTTCTCCACCTGAGCATACAGAAAAGTGTAATTGGATCACTGGAAAAGATAACAAATCCAGATCCCCAGACCCTTGTCAGGTACTACTGATGATAAGATACTGTACAGCTGATAAATAATTCAGCTATTTAGCTGAATAGGGATTTCAGAGGCTTAGCTGCACATTCTTCATCCATCACTTCAATATCTTTCCACTTTTCTATTAACTGGCTACCTGATGGCAATGATATAAAAAATTTGCTTGATAACCTTCTGTTTGCCTGTTAGAGAGGCTGTGTCATATAAGGAGGATTTGTTCCCTAGCTGGAGAACATCTTCCATTCAGTGGTCCCATAAGTGACTAAACCATACATGACAGGTTCTCTGAAGCTGTTAGGGTGCAAACAACTTTATTAATCTTTCTTGATAGCTCCTTAACAGTGTTTGTGGAGTAGTTCTTAGTACCATGAAGGAGCAGCATGCTAAGTAATATTAAAAGCAGAAGAAGAAAACTCCATCTGGCTTTGTTGGAAGGATGAATCTATGATGATACTTTCAGCTTTATTTATATCAAGGTGCCTAAGAGGTTGAGAGGCAGCTAGTGCCATATTTTCTTCCTGGGCCATATGCTACGATAAGAACATGGCAGCCCACACTCGTTTGCCTAAGATCCTAAATGAATGATATCCCACAAGGTAATGTGACTCCATGCAGAATCTCATCAGTGATGTAGCATCATGCAACATGTTTAAAACGTGTCAAGATATTGTCTCCACGGAAGCAATGTTTAGTCACTTAGGTCACTAAAAGCAGCTTTTTCAAATTATCCACAGACATTTTGCCAGGCTGCCCACATATCTCCAGATAAAAGCAAACTGTTTTCTTCACAGGGTAGAATAATTTATAGGTAGGGACCAATTTTCTTGCAAAGAAACAGCGGGTTGCCTTCATATTTTCTTTATGCTAAACACAGTACAGAACATTTGTGTACCAAAAGGGGAATTATTTTAACTTAGTTTAGTATTATTAGATTTTTTTTTCTCAAACAGAAGTGTCCAGTTTTTGTCACAGAAAGCTGTAAGCCCTCTGGAAGAGGGTCAAGAAAGCAAACAAAAAATGCATCTCTTTTCCTTTTACTGTGTTAAGTGCAGCTGTCCAGAGGCAGATAATTCCACACAACTTTAATGGTTTTAAAATGTGGAATTTAAACACTATTTTATGAATGCTTTCATGAAATGAAATTGTGTCAAAACTTACCTTTTTGGGTAAAAAGGTCAATTTTTTATTCTTCACCTATCCTGTTTTCTCTCTGTGCCTCTGATCATAAATGATCAGAAAGCATTGAACCTCCGGTGCATTTCTTATTGAAAACGTAATCAAAATGGACAAATCTCCATGAAGCATTTAGCTTCAGTGAAACCAAATATTTTAATGAAAATGTATTTCTGTGAAATGTTTCAGATAGCTCCTCCTGTAAGATTCTTTTCATCTGCCATTTCCAACTTTCTCAATCCAGTTTTACATCATTGCAAAGTACATTGCTGAGTTTAGGTAGTCCTAGATGAGACCATCAAAACTATTTCACCTGAGATACTTTCTTTGGGGATTAAAGACTAAATAATTAATTCACCACCGTACTAAACAGATCGTTCCCACTTTTTTGACAAATTTGTTAAGTTTTGAACAGTGCAACATTAGACTGGTGAAAAAATAGACTAAGCCTTGGGGGAAGGTTAATAAAGACAACAATAGCCCTTTCCTAGTAGGTGCATTACTCCATTTAATATGAGTCCTGGAGGTGATCATCTGTTTCTCTTTGCCCACTGAAGTGAAAATATCATGATGGTCACCATCTGGAGTAAATTTTCAACAATCAACAATTTAATAATTGAAACAGAGATATTTCCTTATAAACAGATGCTTGAGCTTTCAATGACTTTGGGCTGCCTTGAAGTTCTACACTACTCAGAAGCTCATTTTAGTTAAAAACCTGGAGTTCTGCACGTTTCCTTCTCCTTTGTGTTCTACAAGGGAGTCCTACCTGCTTTTACACAGGCAATTAAAGATTTTGCTTTTAATCTGCCATGTGTGTCCTTATTACCTTTTACTCTGACAGCTACAATTAGCTGAAATAGTTGTTTTTGATGATTTCATTAAAATTCAGGACTCCACAGGCATTAAATCCTTAGTGGAAAATTTCCATTTCTAGAACTTTCCTTCTGTTTCTGCCAGAAGCTGAAATGATCAATAGCAAAGGTCTGTGTAAGATTAATTCGTGCAGACGGGCATTCAGATTGGACTGGGTGGTATGACAAACCAAAAGATAAATTTGGATAGATAGCACAACAGTGTCTACTAATGCAGCTTACAGCAGGAAATGTGCTTTTTCTTTGATGCTTTCCATTAGATGTTCTATAGTCTTTCATTTCTGAAATTGAAAGAGCTATATCCTTTACTATTACTAAAAATACTCATATTCTTTAACATAACATTGTCTAGGACAAAATTTGTATTAACCTATAGGGCATCTGTGTGCATGAGCAAGGATGAATTTTTTTGTCACAGAATGGAAACACAAATGTTTCTAAGCTCAGATGTTTATTAATTATCAAAGGTCATACAGTCTTGTTGAAGTTAATGTGACAACAAATTTTGAGAATAACTTCCTTTTGTCATATATAAGTAACTGTTAAAGTACATGCAGGAATGAAGATACGTCAGTCTAGACAGGCTATACTCTCCACATCTGATCTTTGGCATTTCAGTGCCCACTTATGGACAAGGCTGAGAGTAGTAATGCGTGACACAGGGCAGTGCCCAGAGAATGGATGGCAGTCCTGAACTTATGGCTCTACCTGAAGCCTTTATGGCATTGTTTTTGTACCTATTTCAACCCTGCTTCCTGGAGTACAGTGGTCACTCTAGTGCTCTAGTGATTATGTCTTATAGTTCATTCTCTCTTTTGATCTGCCTCTGATTCCTACTAATCTGTAAAAGGATAAAAATCTGCTGTAGCTAAGCAGTATCCCTCATAAAACTCCTTTTTTTTTTTTTTTTTGTTGCTAGCACTCTTTGCTCTCTCCCTCTTGCATGCCTCCTCATATCTATGCAATAATTGCACTCTGTAGTAAGCCACAAGTAAAAAAAAGTCTTGAACCATGAAGTACCTAAAATTAAATCTGGGAATAATGCTCTTTATTAGAATATAGAAATATTAATTTTCCCATAAACAAAGTGCTATACTGCTCAAACGATTTGTTAAGCATGTTATAGAGACACTGTCAAATAAGCCAGCAATCAGTGTTCCCAGGGTTCCCAGGCATCTGTGAATAAGGAGAAGTGTGTGAATGCGCGTGGAGATGGACAAAATGGAAAGAAAACGTGTCCCACATTTATTTATTTATGTATGGAAGAGAAAGTTTCCTGCTGTCTTAGCTCCCTCTCCTGGTGGTCAGCAATTAGGCTCTGTCCGATTCCTGTTGACTGACAAAAACCTGTACACGATCCAAATTTTGAAAGACAAAACTTCTGTTGATTACAATACCATGCCTTTTAAAAGGGATTTCCTGATGCCTGCATCCTTCTGGGAAGTGTGTCTGATTAATAGTTTGCAGGAATGTAGCTGGAAAGAGATAAAAGGCTTAGAGGAGCAAAAGGTTAGAGAAGAGCAAGAGGGAAAAGAATGGCAAATTATGTCTTAACATCCATTGTTGCAAGATGTAGCACCCTCTAAACTTTCTCCTGCCTCCACCAAAGTAGATCCAAATCCATTTCACTTGCCTCCAGAAGGCTATCTAATCTGAGCTTTTGACAATAATTATAAGTGTAAATTGTGAAGCAAAACTAGAAATGTCCTGATCAGAGCAGAATAGAATACTTGACAGAAAAGCTCATTTGTGTGCATTTGCTGAATCATTTTTATAACAGTATTTCAAAGGCAATAATGTCTTTCTCTGTCAAAATCTGTCCATATAGACCTCATAGTGTCTGTAATAGCGTACAGAGACACTTTAATGTTTCCTTCCAGTACTAGCTACTGATCATTATCCTGACATCAATATTCAGTTTAGAAGAGGACACTGAGGATGGTTTCTCCTCTCCTTCTTCACCTCTTTTTCTTCCTCCTTACCTCTTCTTCTTACATAATACACATCCATAAGTGTGAAGCAGCCACAGCAGCAAGCACGCAAAAGGGTTCCTGTAAAAGCATTTTGATTCCTTTGGGTCATTTTCTTTGTGCCTTTCATGCAGAGCTTATAGCCTCATATTAAATTTTCAACACAAATTTCAAACTCAAGTAACTCATAGAGAAACATATACAGTAAACCATCACCTTAGACTCCTAATCAGTTGAAAAAAAAGCAGGATGTTCATTTATGTGTAGAAGTGAACCTTTCTTATGTGGAAAAAAAGAATTTGTCAGGTATTATTCCACAATTATTTTTGTTACCAGATGATAGAAATACAGAGATATTTTTCTTAAGCACTAGGAATTCTGTACTATGTTTCAGAAGAATTGAATTAGATTTGTTTTGTGGTTGTCGTTCAATTCCTGACATAACAGCCTTGTACTGACTGTATATTATAATTATGTAGAGTAAGATTGACTTGATTATGACCTTGGTCTGCAGTAAAGCTGAGAGAATTTATGAGGAGTGGTTTTGTGCTAAATGAGAGTCACTGAAATGTAGTAGTGGAAACAGTAGATACGACTATTTGGTTTTGGTTTTGCTTGCCTTTCAATTTATGGTGCATGGCACTCATGTTCAGATAAATGGATGAACTGCTAGAAAAAGTGGTGCTGAGTAGTTAGAAAGTCAGAGAAGAAAACTTCGATTCCTAGGACCTATTTTTATTTTCAGGATTCCTTGAAGGAAAGAATAACTAAGCATTATTAATTTTATTCCCTCTAAAAAAATTAATACCCCCTAATATAAAGCATGCGAAGACTAATCAAGACAGACAACCTGGCTTCAGGAGCACAACAAAACTCCTGTACTTATAACATAGGGCTGTAACTATTCATATGCAGGCTGTGTTCCATATACCATCTCCTCCCTTGATTCTCTGTTGTCTCCCTCCCCTGAACATTAGTAGGTTCTCAGGCAGCCACAAGGACCTTGACTGTTGCACCCGAAACTGCATGTTTGGAAGACTGCAGCATGAAAGAGAGGGAGGATGGCCCTGGGGGAAGCTTTGCAGCTTCTTTAGACACCATAGACACAGCCACTGAGGCAATACTGGCCAATGTGGTAGGAAGACGTCCCTAAACAGGCTTCTAGTGGGTTGCTGTTTGGTTTTTTTTTCCCTAGGTACAACAAATTTATGATCAGTTAGCATTTTCACTAATATATTTATTATTGAAACGTTTCTTTATTGAAGCTAAATTATTTCACAGCTATGCACAGCACAGTGACTAAAGCTTGAAGTTGTGTGTATGCTTCTGACCAGTGAATGGGAGATTAATAAAATCTTCCCAACTTGCAGCCAGTTCTTTCAGCCTTTAAATAGCTTTAATAAAAATATCTGACAGGAGCTGTTCAGTTCCAGTGTTGAACAAAAGTAAATTTAAAATTTTTTTCCAGTACACAAAGCCAAAATTGTTCTTCTCCAGCTAGCATTAGTCATGCTAAAAGGGAATTTAAATAAGGCAGGTTTGAAAAAAGACAGTGAGATAAAAATTTTGATCAGAAACTCCTCTCAAGATGTGAAAGGGAACATTTCCATTGATGTCAGGAATTCAGGCCACTAAGCCAAATTTTCAGACATGGCCACCTAAAATGTGGAGTTGTGTTCTCATCTATTTCAATGTGCTTTTTTCAACTTTATTACATCATTCCTTAAATCCTAATGGGATTTGTTATTCTGGCTGCAGTAAGACAGGAAATGTCCTAGACACTTGGAAGACACGGCTTGTGCTCTAAGGAGGATATAGTGAGAAATAATATAATAGAAAAATTTGCAGGGTAAGGAAATAGAAACCAAAATTACCAAGGTGTTGATGGGCAGATGTATTATTATTGAGGTATTTGCTTGTTGCTTCTTTGATTTTAAGTTAACTCTGACAGATCTCCTTACTCTTACCCTCTCTTCCTGGATTGGTTTTTAGAACTTCCCGGCTTCACACTAAGCAAAGCAAGTGCCATCTATATTTTGAGTTGATTCCCAAGATTTGCAGTCATGAAAGCTAAGGATACTGGGTGCCCTTAATTCCTCCATCTCCAAAATTCAAATTCTGCAAATGGTCAGCTAATTCACAGAGACACTCAGTTCAGTTCTTGTAAGAATATTGGAAACAGAGAGCTTGCTTTAGGAAGCCAGCATGACAGGGATGGAGAGAAAGCTCTGTTACTCTAGCTGCCTTCAGTTTTGGCAATTTGCTAAAGAACAAACTGTTTCAGCTTTTCCAGCCTTCTGGAATTTGCTGAGGATGTTTTTCCTTCAGATAGTTTCTTTTTTTTAAATCAAGCAGTTTGGTCAACTCTTCAATCTTTTTAATATCTTTGGGGTGGAGATTTCTGTCACAGGGACATAACTCACTTTTTTGTTTGAGTCCCTGAGATTTGCTGAAAAGTACTGCAACTATAACCACTACTATGAATTATTATTAAACAGTTGTAACAGACTAGAGAGATAAAGCTTTTCCCAAATAATTTATTTAAATACATTCATTTATATCCTTGCTTCCTCATTTCTTCCCTCTGTAACACCATAGTCAACCCTCAAGTATGTAATTAGATTTGTCCTTGTGCTCTTGCTTAATACAATCAACGGTAGTTATCAACACATATTTTCTGTATTGAGTTTTATAGTATCGGTTTACTGAGGACTGACAGCTGGAGATCAGGATACTGGCATTGATAAAAGGACTTCCTTTTTCACTATCATAAGGGCAGAAAACAACAGGAAAGTTTATACAGATTTCTAAGGGCAAAATCTGTGTAGCAATAAAAAGAAGATAAGCTCCAGAGTGCTGGCTTCCAAAGTGCTAATATGCTTATGTGACTATCCAGTCAAAGCTCTTTTACTTGTAATATCTAATGAGAAGTGCTGCATGTTTGACCAAATTGGGTAGAATCATTACTGAAATCTTTTATTCAGATGTCACATTTACCTAGGTGAGAGATACTCTGGGCATAATCTTAAAATAAGGTGAATACATGAATCAATTTTAATATGACACTCCTTCCTTAGGACATTCCCAGCAAATGAGGAGCTGCAGCTGGCTGTGGCTGCACGTCCTCAGCTGGGCTTTCTATCATACCCGAGAGTCAAATAAAACCTAATCAGCAACTGGAATTACAATCAAAAGAGCTCAGAGCAGGGTATTGGCCCTTTTAGGAGGTATAGACTGTCTCTCTCCGGTAACAGAAAGCGAGTGAGAGAACCACTATTATCCTGTGTCATCCCAAGCATCTCACAGGAGGCTCTGCATGTCCTTTCTTATTTTAAGAATACAGTGTCATGACAGATCAGAGCAGTATGATCTAGATGGGAGCCAGGCCATTTTAAAGGCAGATAAACTGTAACACTTAGCCTCATGTTTGAATGTAATCCTGTTAGAGTTTCTCTACAGTATCACGTCATCTTACATAATTGAAAATAAACCACTCTTGACTGAAATATGCCTGCAAGAGAGAAAACCTTGAACAGTGATCTTACTGTTTCTGGGAAAGGACAACACACAATATAGGCTGCATTACACTATAAGTACCTTTACCATTTGAATCCATTATTATAAACTACAGGACTTTTCAGGGTCCCACTTTTTATCTCCAGGTGTTACAGCCTTGAGGTTGATATCTGATGATGCTCCAATAAGTATAGTAATCTACAAGTGCAAGGTTGCAGGGTTATAACAGTTTGACTCCTAAAAAGACTTTCTACACTCTCAGTCAATGGGGTTCCCAAAAACACCATTAGTTATAAGCTACACAGCTGTAGCAGAAGAACAAGTTTTCTGGTACTCCTGAATTGCATTTATTTCTGAATTATCAGGATAGTGCTTAAACTTCTTAAATAAAGGAAAAAAGACTTTTAAACATGATTTCTGTTCACTGACATTTTGTTTTCCTGAAATCCCATCCAACAAGTTTTGTTCTGTGTTAACCAAATCTGGAAAACATGCCTGGCATTGTCAAGCTTTATATCCTCCATTAGCTTCTAGTTTGTAAAATGCAGCTTATTTTTTTTCAGTCATTGAAATCATCATGTAACAAGACATGATAACATCATACAACACAGGATCTTTCATTGCATGCTTTAGAGACTTGAGTAGTTTACTTACAGATCTGAATAATAAAGAGTATCTGGGAAGGTAAATGTTTAAAAGTACACTTAAAAACTGAAAATAAAGATTAGTGAACTCGTCTATACTAAAGCTAACAAATTTGTCTATGTAGCCATTCACAGACAAATGTGTAGCAGAATTAAAAGAAATATCTAACCTTTATGGTTTCAAGAGTGCTCTCCTGCAAAACTGCTGCAGTTTGAGCTGATATCCTAAAACAATAACTTAGCAGATGTGAGCCTGTTTCATTTAGCGGAAAGCTAATTCTAAAGTCTGTTGACAGCACAGTTCACATCAGAAACAGTATCAAGATGATAGTTTAAGCAAATATATGCCTTACAGCAGGGTGTTTTGTATTTGTGGATTACTGTGCTTATTTAGAAGACTCTCCTCTTAAGTAGCTAATTCACTGTAGTGAGGTGCAATAATCTGGCAGTGTGCATTACACTGGAGAATATACATAATGGCATTACAGAAGTAGAAGCAGAACATTCCAGAGTCTGGGAGGAAATTAAAAAAATATAGAGTGTGATTAAATAATACGGTCCAGAGTCTACTCTGTAAGGCATCAGTGAACAGCATTTATTAAAGTCAGTGGTTCTGCAAAAGAAAAAAAAATGCCTGAGCAAAAATTTCCAGTTAAATGGTTTATTTTTAGATTTGTAAAATGTCTTAGTTTTAGGATTTGAAACAGACTATGAGAGGACAAAGAATGGAAGTACAATATGCAAACATGAGTGATAGATCCAGCCTTCACTTAAGTCACTGAAAGTCCTTCAATCACTACAATGACTTTGCATCACATCTTTTTCAAGACTATTTAACAGTAATATTAAGCAATGTTTAATATTAATGTTTTCTTTTTTTTTTTTTTTTCCAGAAAACCATAATGAGCACAGTCTTAGAATAGTGTTCCAATGGGCTTGATCTTCACTGTTAGACATTTCATGCTATTCAGCCTTTTCTTTTTTTCTTTTACAGGCAGGCCAAATACAGCAGATAGCTGATATGAGGACATTGCTGACTTCAGAAAGCTGAGCGTAACACCAACGGACTTCAGTGAAAGGAAATATTATCCCTCCAAGCAACTCATATACAGACAACTCTTGGTAGCTTTAAATTAACCTGTTGCTCACCTGCAAAGACACGGCTGTTATTTCTTATAGCACACATGGAGGAAGGCAACAAACTTTGTAACCCTGGCTAATAAGACTGTGGCTTTCTTATCAAAAGTAGGAGGTAGGCCAATTATAGAAGGATTATTTGATACTTAGCCTCCAGGACTTTAACTCCAGCCTGAACACTGGACATAAATAGAAGCAAATTTTATGACGTGAGATTTTGCTACCTGTGCTTTATTGTTGTTATCCATTCTTTAACAGTTTGGTACTTTATTTCTTTAAATTAGATTAGAAATGGGTTTGTGGACTAGAATGTGGCCCACAGATTGGGCTGTTCTCATGAAATCATGGCTTATCTTTTCCCTGGGGCTGTACATGCAGGTCTCCAAATCTTTGGCCTGCCCAAAAGTGTGCCGCTGTGACCGAAACTTTGTCTACTGTAATGAGCGAAGCTTGACCTCAGTGCCTCTTGGGATACCGGAGGGTGTAACCGTCCTCTACCTCCATAATAACCAAATTAATAATGCTGGATTTCCTGCAGAGTTGCACAATGTCCAGTCTGTGCACACAGTCTACCTGTATGGCAACCAATTAGATGAATTCCCCATGAACCTGCCTAAGAATGTCAGGGTTCTCCATCTGCAGGAAAACAACATTCAGACCATTTCTCGGGCTGCCCTTGCTCAGCTTTTGAAGCTAGAAGAGCTGCACCTGGATGACAACTCCATCTCCACTGTTGGCGTTGAGGATGGGGCATTCCGAGAAGCCATCAGCCTCAAGCTTCTGTTCTTGTCCAAGAATCACTTAAGCAGCGTACCAGTAGGCCTTCCAGTGGACTTACAAGAACTTCGAGTAGATGAAAACCGAATTGCTGTCATTTCAGACCTGGCTTTCCAGAATCTTACAAGTCTGGAGCGTCTGATTCTGGATGGCAACCTCCTTACTAATAAAGGCATAGCTGAAGGCACCTTCAGCCACCTTTCCAAGCTCAAGGAATTCTCAATAGTGCGGAATTCACTGACCTACCCTCCTCCCGATCTTCCAGGTACACACCTGCTAAGGCTCTACTTGCAGGACAACCAGATAACCCATATACCACTTACAGCCTTTTCAAACCTCCACAAGCTGGAACGGCTTGATATTTCCAACAATCAACTTCGGATGTTGGTAAAGGGGGTATTTGATAATCTCCACAACCTGAGGCAACTCACTGTAAGGAATAATCCCTGGTTGTGTGACTGCAGTATTAAGTGGGTCACTGAATGGCTCAAATTTATTCCCACTTCCATCAATGTACGGGGTTTTATGTGCCAGGGACCAGAGCAGGTCCGAGGTATGGCAGTCAGGGAGCTCAATATGAATATGTTGTCATGCCCCACCACCACCCCTGGCCTGCCAGTTATCATCACCCCAGTCCCAGCAACAGCCATGCCAACTACCTTAGTTCCCACCTCATCAGTTCCTCCCCCAAGTAGCAAGTATAATCCTCTCATTCCCACCATAGCCACACTCCCCACTGTGCCTGACAGGGAGGACAGAGAAAGGGTGACACCTCCTATATCCGAACGAATTCAACTATCCATCCGTTTTGTGAATGACACTTGCATCCAAGTTAACTGGTTGTCTCTTTTTACTGCAATGGCTTATAAACTTACGTGGGTCAAAATGGGCCATAGTCTGGTAGGAGGAATTGTTCAGGAACGAATAGTTAGTGGTGAGAAGCAACACTTAAACTTGGTAAATCTGGAGCCCAAATCCACCTATCGGATTTGTTTGGTTCCACTGGATACTTACAACAATTACAGAACTGGAGAAGACACTGTCTGTTCAGAAGCCACAACCAAGGCTTCCTTTCTGAGCAATGGCAACAACATCCCCTCCAGCCATGAGCAGACAACTTCTCAGAACCTGGGCTCCCCATTTCTGCTGGCAGGGTTGATTGGGGGTGCAGTGATATTTGTCCTTGTGGTCCTGCTCAGCATTTTTTGCTGGCATATGCACAAAAAAGGGCGTTACACCTCCCAGAAGTGGAAATATAACCGGGGCCGTCGGAAAGATGACTACTGCGAGGCAGGGACCAAGAAGGACAACTCCATCCTGGAGATGACGGAAACCAGCTTCCAGATTGTCTCCTTAAATAATGATCAGCTCCTTAAAGGAGATTTCAGACTGCAGCCCATTTATACCCCAAACGGGGGCATTAACTACACAGACTGCCACATCCCCAACAACATGCGATACTGCAACAGCAATGTCTCAGACCTGGAGCACTGTCATACGTGATAGTGAGGGGAAATGGGGGTGTCTAGGACAAAGAAAAAAACTCTGCAAAAAGTAACCCCCTCAACAACAATGAAAAAATTACATTTGATAAATGTTACCCAGATGCATTTGAATACTCTGTAATTTATACGGTGTACTATATAATGGGATTTAAAAAAAGTGCTATCTTTTCTATTTCAAGTTAATTGCAAATGGTTTTGTAACTCTTTGCTTTTTAAATCTTTAAAAAATATTGCTGAGTACTGTACAAGGTTGTACAATAAGAACACAATGTCATGGCAAAGGAAAGAATGACTCATTCTTCAAACATTAACCACTTTGCTGTCGAAGCTGTCTGAGGGATGTTAAGTTTCTAGGTGTCCTGTAGTACAGGAAAATAAGGGCATATTAAAACAGGGTTGCTAGGAATGGGCAAAAGCAATTCAGGTAAAATAGGTACAACCTTGAACCCAGAAGTTGCTGTTGAGCTTCAAACAACTGGAAATATTTCCATGCCTCACTCTGCATTTCCTGCCTCCAACTGAAAGCTGGAGTTTTGAGTGCTACCAAAAAGGCTACTTTCTTGTTTGATTAGCTTCCTCCCAGTATACTTGGAATAAGAAAGGTCAACAGTATGCAGTGTCAAACCTTGATACCTATTTGCAAAAGTACTCTGAAAATGTCCCCCAATGCTATATATTTTTTATGATAGAAACTGGTTCTACTTTTCATTATGATTAAGAAGCTTTAGGCATTCTCTGACCCTTCTCAGTGGGAGATGAAGGTTATCGGTATGTAACAGATAGCTGTCATTAAGTTGCACCTCTCTTTAATAGAGCAGCATTTGTTGACACAGCATGTTCAGGTAAAGCCTAAATGAGGGAAATTCTGAGTGCTCCCAGCTCTAAAGTGTTCACGTAGAATTTGCGATATAAAGAGCAAATTGCTGAAAACATGATGCAAAATATGATGCCAACAGAAAGGTTGCTATTAACTTATATGGTTCAAGCCCTGTTTTATTTAGGGGTCTGAGTTATGGTCAGTTTGGTGAAGTAGAAGCAAAAAGACAAACAGACAAAACAAATAAGAAAGATCTTTTAAAAATATTTATTATTGGAAAGGCCTCCAGGTCTATTACGAGCTAAAATAAGTTCAGCAGGGAGTATTGTGTATAAATCCTGGTTTGTTTGGGTTTTTTTGTTTGTTGTTGGTTTTTTTTTTTGTTGGTTTGTTTGTGGTTTTTGTTTGTTGTTGTTTTTTTCTTAGTTTTTTTGTTGTTGTTTTGTTTTGTTTTGTTTTTTTATTCAAGTATACAAAGATGAACATTAACTAAACATTTGATTAGCTAAGGAACTTTGAAAACACAAGTGTACACTGTCCCTCTAAATTACCCTTCCTTTATCTTAAGCTTTTGGAAGTTTTCCACAATGATCTGTGCTTTATAAGCAGTGGGTGGTCTTAGAATTTGCTTTTTTGCTTCCTGGAATTCATTAGCTGGAATACGTTCTGAGTCCTTGAGCTTTACATGCAGGACATGAAACATCATGCTTGTATTAAAACCATGATGCTGCTCTCAAAATCATATAATGTTCCAGTCACTCTATTGACTTTGTGACTGCCAAGAATTCTGGATTTATTGCCAGCTCAATGATGGATTCTGATTCTTCCTTTCTTTCAGTGTTTTTTTTTTGGGGGGGGGGGGTTTGTTTGTTTGTTATTTTTTTGTTTGTTTGTTTTTGTTTTGTTTTGTTTTGTTTTTTAATGCAGCTCACTTTCTTCTGAGCTGAGGGATGAGAAAAAGTTCACAATAAAGAGAGGGAAAAAAAAGAGGGAGGCAAAACTTTCCTGAGGGAGAAGGGAACCAAAGAGAAAACTTATTACAGTGACCAACTAGAGATAAGGAGAAGTTGTTAGAAGTGGATTGGAAGCAAAGATTGAAGCACTTTCACTGTGGAATGCCTAGACTTTTCACTTTATCAGACTGCTTATGTTGGGAGAGGTGGTTTTAATCCTTTCCTTTGCTCATTTCACTCAACCCATTCTTGAAACCCAGCAGCCTATGAGTGTGCAGTTTCTCAAATCCAAATCGCATGATAACACTTGTTTTCTACAATGGCAAAGTGAATCCAGTTATGATTGATGGCAAAGTACAATCATTGTATAAGGAATCGCATCCTTCCCCCAACACCTTTTATTATGACATTTTGGAATTACACTCTATATTCTGTATATTTGCTATTTTCTCCAGCTATAACAGGTATTTTAGGCAACCTGTGTGGCTATTGTAATAGTGAAGTCACTGAAATTTTGCTGAATAAAAGACTGCCATATGATTTCAAATGGTGTAATTCTAGGTAGAAACGTCTATGCAAAGTGTTTTTTTCTGTGACCTATTTACTGAAGATTCTGATGAGAAGGATGGTTCTTTTGTTTTGTTTGTTAAATATGTTTTAGCTGCCAAAGCCCACAAGACAAGCAGCAAATAGTTGTGCTTCTGCACGCTTCCATTGCATGCTGGAGTTTGTTTGAAATTAAGTAGAGCCAGAGGTTCCCATTGGGTGTGGATGTAGTATTTAATTTCAGTGAAATAATTAGGTGTAAGTTTGATTTCAAAAGGTATCCTTTGAAAGTATGCGCTTACTAGAATTTCAAACTTCAATGACTGATCCTGGAGGAATCTTTGTCCTCCTTGATGAATATCTTCTGTTCTAGGCCTCAGGATATCATAGTTTCAGGATGAGCTAGGCGCCTTATTTGTAGCAAATGACTTATTCAGGGAGTTCAGCCTTACTGCAGGTGAATGATCCACAAGCCTGAACTGATGAAAGCAAATATTGTTACTGTCCTAATAGGTTGAAAACAGAAGGCATTCACAAACTGTTCATTTTGATCTCAGATGATGAAATGTATATATATATCTGTGGACTATTACTCGCTTACCTAGATAAAAAATCAGAATGATCTTAAAGATAGCATAGCTTATGCTTCTTTTCAATATGAAGAAGAATATATATATTGGTATGAGATACTGACAAAGTTTATTTTCTATAAATACACTTCAGAAAAAAAAGTAGCAAGCCACTTATGTCAAAATTTGTTGATAGAACTGGGAGTATTATTTAAACAAATTCACAGTTATAGTCAACTGAAAGGTCATATGTTTCATTTGGAAGATGTTTCTCCCAGTTCTAATTGTTATCCAGCTGCAAAAGAGTTAATGTATTTCAGCCTGCAAGAGAGTTTGGCATGTTTCAAAATGTCAGTCATACAAACAGCTGAGGCTTCATTTTGGGTCACATCTCGGTAAGTACACAATGGGCAATTTTCACTAGGTAAAATATTTGGAAGAAATCAGTGTTAAAAACTGACAACGATCTTTTGGCAATGCAAAATTTAAGATTACTAGCTTTTTCCTTGGGCTTCATAAAAATGGAGTCATCCTTCCTTAGTGCAAATGTCTGACCAGAGATACTGACTAAAGGCTACAGAGCAGAAATCCCAAATGTGTGCACATATAATTCATCCAAAATGTTCAGTTCCAGGTCCTGATTTGAACACGTTCATTGACCTCGGGGCAAATAAGTGTTTTACAGACAAAATCTCATCCATTTTCCATTGCATACTGCTATAGCTGACATAAATGTACGGAAAAGATTGGTGAGCAGAATAAAGTACAAGTTGTAAGTGAACTTGTGTTAAAGCAGTATTACAACACTGCTGTGTCCAGTGCTTGGGTTCATTCTGAAGACTTATTTATTTACAAACAAGTCCTAATTTTGCAGACTGTCATTATAACAAGTGTTCCTTGCAGCTTGCTGGCAGAAGCAGACACCTGATGAATGCATGGACTTCATGTTAGCACGTTCTTATTAGTGACTTTAGTGCTGAATTTCTTCATAAGAATAGTTAGGCTTTGGGTCACTTTGAACTGAAAAGATATTAGTGGTTTTCCGTGTAAACCAATAAATGACTATGATGAATGTCACATTAAAAAAATAATGAAAGAGCTTATTCTATTTGCTGTTAGAGTACTTCTACTATATTTTTCTCTCAATAGTTTTTCTCTTTTCATGGGAGAAAATTTCTCCCTATGAAAAATGTATCCATTTTAAATTTGCAAGGAAAATAACTTTATGCATATTGTATTGTTATGGTTTTAAGAATCCACATAAGGCACTTTATTAATGACATTGAAGTGAAAGTTCAGTCTCAGCCTTTGACAGTGAAGTGGTTAATTCCCATTGAATTCTCCATTTATAGAACTTCTTTACATTGTTATAACACGGAGATATTAAAGTTTGGTTTGTTGTTTTTTTTTTTTTCTTTAGAACATGAGAATAATGATTTTACTCACGACTTACCTTTCCAGCTCAGTGGAAAAAACAAAACAGAAATGAGTGCCAAACCCAAAAGATACTGGCTCTGAGCCTCATCAAATCCTGCCTGATGCTCTCTTATAAACACAGAGATAATCATAAACTGATGATCACTCCTTCCCTGAACTCTACTGAACGAGGAACTTTGTATCCCAGATGATACTACAGACAATTTTGAAGAATTTGGCTTTAAACTTTTGTACAGCATAGAATGTCTTGCTCTTTAAAAGGACATTGGCTAGTAGTCTGTCTGGAAAACTAGTACAAAAGAGATTTGGCAAGCTTTTATTTTACTGGGGCTCTGTGGAAATGTGCCTCATAAGAGCTGAATTCTGATCCTCTCAGAAACAGATAAGCTACTAAACAAATTATTATCATCACTTGGTCCCAAGTATCTGAAGATGATCTTTCATAAAACTGATTTTAACTGAGACATGCACACTTGATTCTGTTTTGTGTTTGGTATGCTTTCTATCTTTAACATGGAAAAATAGATGGTTTGAAGTCTGCATTATCTATTTTCTGCAATCTGCCATGTTGCACGCATTGTTAACTTCCAAACCTCACTATACACTATATATTATCTTGTTGACATATTCAGTAAAGAGTTATTTAAAAAAATGCAAGAATCCTACTGTATTTATGTGAGCAAATTAATTAAAATAAGAATGTGAATATCTGCAGGGAAAACAGAAAAACAAAAAATATCAATCTTTCTGTACTTTCATTCCTGGAAATATTTTCAAATGTTCTACCATACACCCACCCTCTCTTCAGATTCCAAAAGACAAATATTTTAATCTTCTGTCTCTGAAAAACATTTGTTACCTCAGTTTCTCAGAATTAATCTTACATGTATAAGATGATCTCATTCTGATATACATATAGGAAAGCGTTGTAAAAAAAGAACAGATTGTATTTCAGTTTTTGCCATTAATAGGTGCACATAAGCAACTGCACACATCTATAACAAATATATATATATATGTAGAAACTGTGACCTATTATATGCGTAGCCATTTGATAAATGCATTTTACATTAATCTTTGGCAGTCTTAAACACACC
This sequence comes from Nesoenas mayeri, assembly GCF_963082525.1. Classification (NCBI taxonomy): domain Eukaryota; kingdom Metazoa; phylum Chordata; class Aves; order Columbiformes; family Columbidae; genus Nesoenas; species Nesoenas mayeri. Next base: position 20,530,806 of record NC_137548.1, on the reverse strand, counting down.
TTTTACCTATTATTATCTATTCAATCTCTTTCCTTGAAATGAAATGTGATTTTTTTTCCAATTCTCCCTTCAAAATTGTTCTCGAATCCTCAGAATACACAATATTCAGATATAGACCTTAATAATTTTTTGTATATCTTATACCTAACATATATGGTAATATATACAGTGTATATAAAGATATGCTTTAGCTACTTAGATGTGAAAATTACCCCTCTTCTAGTTACATATACAAGAACTAATTTTTTGGTTTGCAAGAACCTGAAATATGGAATGTTACAAGGTTTGTCACTTCAGAGCTTAGAAATGTAGTATTACTGAATGTCACAATTCCTCTACCAATTATCTTATTCTCTGCCTTAATCCTGAATATCAAGTAAAACTACTGAAAGCTGCTGTGAAACACACCCACATCTAGGCTCCCCCGTAATGCTTCCCTGATCTTGATGTTTCTTCTGAGCCATATGTGACCCCGGTAAGTAGACTTTATTACCTTACCATAGGAAGGTGGACCACAGAGGTAAAATAAATGATAAACAATTTCAATCATTTATGTATTTCTGGCAAAAATAATAGCATCATCCTTTTCTATTGATGATTTTTTTTTTTCTCTCTCTCTCTCAAAAAAAAAGAAGAGTTGACAAACACTGACTGCTTCATCAGAGAATAGCCCAAAATTATTTATCTTAGTTAAGATCAATCTTTATTTTTATGGTTTTAAGCTCAGTTTTTCTGGAGGTGTTCACACACGTGTATGTGTGTATATATTCCTGTAGTTGTGTATAAAGGGTTTAGCTACAAAGAAGTCTCAAAGCAAGTGCACAGAGGAGTATTTTTCATTATTGTTTTGTCAAGATTTTTCAATATGTCACTTCAAAAAGAGTTGTTTTATCTAAGAAGAGTTATGGTTCCACATGGAGAAATTTGATTCAGTCATTTAAGTATGAAACAAATATTTTAGTTCCACTTGAAATACTACTCTCAGTGAAGGTTCAGACTAAAAATCACTAAAATACTATTACACAGGTAAAGACTTGGTGAATTTTTTAAGAAAAAATTGCATTCTTTAAACAAATTAGTACACTCTTATAGTGAAATCCTGACCCACTGATTTAAACTATAAATCAGAATATTTGTAGGAATAATATATATATGTCAGAAGAATTATTGCAACCATCCAATATGACACATTGTATAATATATCACTACATATCCCTAAATGAAATACAACAACAGAGTAAGGCAGTAGACTTATGTATCTCTTTTGAAAAGCTAGGGGGTCATTGAAATACACTTTACAGAAAATGAAGTGAGAAAGAAATGTGTACTGGGCAACACTGTCCAACGTAAAGCCACACAAGATATGAATATTTAAAGCCACAAATAGGCTGCTGAGCATAGCAAAAATGTTCTTTTACACATAAACATTTTCTGCTTACAGCTCCATTATGGCTAACATATGTGACTGCAAAAATGCATGTATGATGGGGACATCTTATATAGAATAAGAAATATCTTGACCCTGTGCCCTCTGTCTATTATTTTTTTCCTCTGTATAGAAAGGATTCATATATAGAAGGAAGTGACAAAAAAAAAGACCAGGAATCATGCTGATTACACTATCCTGTCTTCTTAAGTGTAGAATGCCTTGAAGAATGACAACAATGTATAAACTATTAAGGAAAATCCAACTCAAATGCACACTTGTGTTTACAACTTTAACATGCTCTGAGTAAAATTGAGGTGTCTCCTTGGTGAATTATGGTTAGAGTTCTAAGCTGAACATGAGTATTCTTGAAGAACACAATTGCCATAAAGATTCTGCTAAAATGGTATATTTCTTGAGTGAAATCAGTATTTCCACTCCTATAGACTTTGAGCAGGTGATCACGGAGATAAATAAAACTCTTTTTGTTGAGGGGTGGAACAATGTGTCTGAAGATGGAATGCTGTGATTTTCATACTTTGAAACTGCCTGCTTGTGGTGAAGAAAAGGCAGATTTTGTTCTGTGAAGATGAAATATAGTAATAATGATGGACAGTATATAGAGATACTTCTTTTTACTGACATTTTATGGACACAACAAAGGACACATACATATGCTCTATACACAGGTATTTGTGACAAAATTTTAAAATCCCTTTACAGTCCTCAGACTCTTAAGATGAGATCCACTTCTAACACGTGCAATATTCCAAAACTTCTGAATCCTCAGAAATTACTGTAACCCCTTTCAATTAATAGAATCAAGAGAATGTGATAAAATGAATAAATAAAGCACACGGCACTTTCTTAAAGATTCAGCTGTGGTAAAAAAAAAAAAAAAAAAAAAAAAAAAGAAGGGAAGGAAGGAAGGAAGGAAAGGAAAGGAAGGAAAGAAACTATTGTTATACTAGAATAGTTTTGTATTACTATTTAGATGATAAGTCTTTCCAAATTTCTAACACACTGACTTGAATTTTAAACTTTGGTTTGACTTTATAGTCAAATGATTTAAATCCTGACCTTATATACCTTCACAAACTGGTTTGTGAATTAAGAATTCAGAAACCAATACGTAATTCCTTTCTTTCTGAGTTACAATGAGAATACTGAGATTTTTCCCCAATAAAGATATATGTTAAGAAAAATTGAGAGCTGCTATGATGTCAAGTACTGCAGTCTATGTTAATGCGAATAATTTCATTTATTCAAGCAAGTCATTACCATGTCTTTGTAAGTGAGGACTGCAGAAGCAATGCACATTAACTCTATGTCATTTTCAAAAAAACAGAAGCTGTCAGATGCAGATCTGGATCATTTTTTGAGGAATGCAGCAAATTGCCCGTACCATTTCACTTGCATCTGACTGCTGACTTGAAATATCAAAAGCCCAGTTTTCTTCTGTTGTTCATACAGAGCTTAAGCATCCTGACTCTTTAATTAAAAGGCATAAACAATTACATGTCAAATTAAAGGTCTGGGAGCAGGAACTATGGGGCTTAGGTCACTGACTGAGTGTGTGGGCACAAGCCAAGTCCTCTGGGCTCCATACACAGCCCCAGTCATCTCTGTTGCCTATTTCTGAGATAAATCTGGTATAAAAAGAAGATTGTCTCCTCCTGCAAACTTATCCATCCCTTCCTGAGTTCATAAATTGTAAGTATTGTTTCTCCCAAGGTGAGAACAAAAGGATGAGAAACCTGTCTCCATCCATTTCTCCAAAAAAAAGGGCAAGTCACCAATGAAATGATCTAAGCACTTGCTCTCTCACTGCAAATACACTGTTTCATTGTGTTAACCAAGCTCCATGACTTGTAGTATCACTATCTACTCTCCTGCTGCCAAATACGTTAACTCTAGTTATAATGACTCCTGTCGATGCTTATACTATATTTCTGAAGATTCAGAACCTCTGTTTTGCTGTAATTTTTAGTTGTTACTTTACATACTCTGTTTTTGATGGGATTCCTGCCTTACTCATTGTTCAAGATGGAAATGAAACAGGGCAAGGTGCTTCATACCGAGTTGTGAACTTGATATTACCCCCTTTTAAATATCTACTTTTGCAATTTGAAACATATTTTACTATGGGTTTTCAGGGTTTGTTTTTAACCCATAATATTGCATGCATGTTGCTGAATATATCTTTCATATTCAGAAATACAAAAGTATAAAGAGTGAGCATTATCCTGAAATTTGTTAGTAAACTTCATTGTTTTCCAGCTAGAGTTCTTCCCTGCTAGTAAACAAAATTATATGTGATGAAGTTCCTTTTAGGTTTTGAAGTTTCTGTAACAGTCTATTCTGAACTTCAAAGCTAATGTAATATTTAGGGCAGGGGTGGAAAAAGTAATAGGGATTTGAAAGATAGAAATCGTGCGAGTACAAAATATATATTCAATTAATATGGGCCAAAACATAAAAATTCTGTTCAGATCTCAGGTATATATATATAATTGTGGTAAATATAAAGATATAAAAGTTCCTTATCTGAGCAAAGTTCCCTATTTGTGGGATTTAATTACATTTGCTGTTTATTTTAATTACCTGAATTAATAGACAATTAAACTTCTTTTTCCTGAGTTGTGAAAAAATATTTTTTACATATATTTTCCAACTATTCATTTTTTAAAATTTTCATAACTCCAATTTCTTTTTACATTTTCTCCCAAAGACACCAATGTCTGCTAAGTTGCACTGAATTTGGAAAGCAACATGCTCTTCAGTTAAAAAACAAAACAAACCCACCAAAATTTCACAGCAAACATTCCTCTGCTTTGTTGTAGAAGATAAATTATTTAGAGATAAATTTCTGCAAGTTCCAATACTGTATCAAACCAAGTTTAATCAAGAGGAGACAAGATTTATCTGTGTTTCAAAGGCTGATCTTAATTTGAAATTGCAGAGAAATGCACTGTCAGATGAACGCCTTCACTGCATTGATTCTAAAAAGTGACATACTCATTTGGATTTAGCTTTTGACAGCTCATGAAGAATGAGAGGGAAATACCATAGCAAATAGAAAAGTTATGAGAAAAACACTAGCAGCATTACTCTGTCGACTACAGAGTATTATATGCCCTAAATAACATGAATTTCCTTATGTTAGAATGTACTACTTGCAGTAAAATACAGTTGTATTTTCTAATGAACATTATGGCTTTCAAAATTGTATTTACATTACATTTCTCATAATTATTTAAAAATTGTGTTTCAGAAACTATTCACTTCAGAAAGGTCATCTAGCCATGCTAAATATAGGTTCTCTAGTTTATAACTGCTTCCAGCCCTGCCAGGCCTTTGGTAATGCTGTCTTGGATTTGCTCACTTTTTTTTTTTTTTTTCCTTCTGTTCCAGGCTGGAACAAATCACATGGAATATATGTTGTATTTTTTCATCTCCAGGTTTTTCTCAGGGCAGCCAGGTGAGGCAGAAGAGACAAAACAGGACAGATCCTTTCAGTCCTCTGATGCTGACCCAAGAGCAATTTGCCAGGCAGCTCCACCTGGACAACTAACACAAGGCCTTCAGTAGGTGCTGTGAAGGGGGAGAATTATACAAGAGCATGATGGACCACCACCATGTCTGTCACCTTTCCTCAGTGTCACACCACCTGACACATGTGTCTCCAATATTCAATCTGACACATGTATAGTAGCAGACGGAACCCTGCTGCAGGACCTGTAGTGAGTTTCTGAGTCATTTGGGCAACATGAATGGCACAGGGGGGACTTAAACCTGGCTAGTGAGTTTAGATCCACATCCTCCAGTTTCGGTTCACTAAATATGCACACTGCATTCTTCAAAAAATGTTAGGACTGCAAATTAAACTGACAAAAGCCAAAGCTTTTGGAACTTAAGCAGAAATCTAAGTTAATCTAAAGGCTCCACCTTCTACTTATAAAGTAATATTTTATATTAATAATTTTTAAAGGAGATCCACATCCTTTAAGAGTAATTGAATGGATCTTTTTTCAATAAAGTTATTAACAAAAAGTTAATTGCATGGGAGTTTAAAAGGGATGGAAATGTCTGTGGATCTCATTACAGACTTCTTCAGAGGGAATTATTATAACAGCTCCAGCAAGTTCTAGACAGAATCCTGAAGCATATCTTCAGCCAGAAACATGCTAACTTCACTGTCAGACTAGAATAATTTGTGGAGGACTGTCTAGGTCCGTTATGGTTTCTTCTGCAGGTCCACATGTAAAGTTCTAACCTTTAGTGTCGCCTAGTGCACAGAAAATAGAAATTCTGATACCAAAATGCTAGTGATCCTGTGTCTGCATACCTGCTGATTCTTGCTTATAATGTGACAAATGATACATCCTTTATTGACCTACTTGGGATAAACAGTATGTAAAAGCTACACATTTTTATTATTTCACTGTATGCAGCTATATGATCGCTGAAAAACAGCAGAAATAAACTAGAGGCATCTTAGTAGGAGATAAGAATCTGGTTTACCATTTTAACGAAGAGTTTTCTGTAACCTAAGATATGGACTCCATATGATTTCAATGAAGATACACAAACTACAATGGAATTAGATCATCATAATATCCAAACTTTTGCTTAAAAAAAACTTTGAGTAAAAAGGAAACTATGATGTTGATTTCTTCTTCACTTTAGGATCTTCTGGGGCCATTTTGCTAGTGGGGTCATTTACTAATACTCTTTTATACCTTGCTTTTTTTTTATTGGTCTGCTAGTCCAGATTATGTCAAAATATGATACATATGGTGCACTTGTGATACTCCTAAAACCAGTTTTGTCTAGGTCTGCATTTCTTTGACTAGCTGTTGATGAGCTGTTCATAGCCACAGGCTTTCCAGTGCCAGTATGTGCCCCATTCCATGCCTGTATCCTTGTTTACTGCATCTTCTGCCTTCTCAAGGGCTCCACTATCATACCAGGCCCATATTTCTGTGCCTTGCTTCATTACATTAGTCACAAATAACTCATTCTGTACAAAACAACTACTTACTACAACTGTGTATAAAACTATGGTTATATCATATGAAATCAAGCCATATTAAAACCAAAACCTGAAAAAGCATGGAATTGATGCCTCATAAACTCAATACAAATCCTGTGGTTCATTTCTAGCAATGGCAATACTGAGCTACAGGCTAGGACAGGTCGTGTTTAAAATACTGTACTAGAGTCCCTGTACATCCTCTCTAGCCTAGTTTAGATACTAGTAAATGGAAAGAATCTATTTAAAAAATAATAACCATTATCTTAGTTGTAGGAGTGCCTATAAAGTGGACTAAAGTGTTTAAAGATATAACTAAAAATGTGGTTTAAAAAAATGGTGTTTTAGTTTTCTACTACTTCCTCTCTACAATTTAAGTTTTATGATTTAGTCTAAATGAAGCCTTCTGAAAGAGAATGTACTGTGAAAACCCATGCTGAAGTAGGTAATAGTTTCCACAGTGATTCAGCAACCTTAATTTAGATAGGGAAATTCTGTTTTCAAGAAATTTTTACAAGCTGTCAATTCCACTTTAGAAGACACTATCCTTCTCGGTGTAGTGGTTGGCTTCATTAATGAAATCACATTTCTCATAATACCTTCCTAAAGCCTTATTCTCATGCTCTAGCTTATTTATTTTTCTGAACAGATTCTGAATTTTTAACTCTACCAACATTTAAAGTAATTGTTTAATTAAGGCTTGTATTAAGATAGTGTCCTCTAAGTGAAAAAATTAGTGAATCATTGCTTGTTCTTAAGCATGTAGATATCCCAGATGACTCTATACTTCTTTAAGAAGCATAGTTTTGTGTGCCTGTATTCTATATGCCAATTCCTCACTCATGTAAGGGCACAAAGATCTGAAATCCAGCTAAAAGTCAAATGCAATACTAAACATTATTCATTATTCATTATTCATATTATTCATTATTAAATGAAGTTATATAAAATATAAATTGGATATTCTAGTGCATCTCTCTTCTATAGGGCCCCTTCCATATTTTTATCACTTAAATGGAATCTTTAGTAGGTTTCCTAAAACAATACACCCTGATTCTCGTTCCTTACACCAAGGACATCCTCAATGACAGGATTACTTATTTTCTTCTATTTTGAAAGGCAATCTTTTCCTTATCTGTTTCTCTTTTGGTGGACATCTAGTTATATGTTGTCTCTCTTACAGTATCAAGTGTGCCTACTTGATTTATAATGGGATAATAAGTTTGTTTTAAACTAATTAAGGGTTGTGAGGTGGTTCAAAGCAACTAGCCTTTAAAACAATGAAAAAACTTTCTCCCTTAAAGGAGCAAAACCCATAGTCTCAAAATAAAACATTTTCTATATTATTATTTCATCATTGCTACTGATTCACAGACTTTATGATGTTAAATAAAACATCACTGAATAGATAGTGCTAAAATGAATAAACCTTCATAATAACTATTTTCTGTTGAATTTTCAAACAGCTAACATAACTGAAGGCATATTTGTACTTCAGCTCTAAAATTCCATATGTTGAATTAAAAAAAAAAAAAAAAAGCCAATATAATTTGATAGAAAAGCCTACTAGTGTTGTTTTCATTCCTTGAATGATCAAATGAAGCAACTTGAAGTTGTCTTCAAACCAGACTTTTAATATAGCAAAAACAAACTCCTGAAAATGCTGCTTTGCCTCTGATCATTGCTCAGCTGGGTGTCCTCCATATGTCTTTTCCCTTTTATTCTTCAATGTGACTTATTTTTTTCAGTCAAGATATCATACAAAAGTAGGGGGTTTTTAAGCTGGAACAATTTTGGTTTTAACTAGTGGAAGCACATATTCTAGTCACACCTCTGTGCCCTTCCCATCCATCCAAATATGACTATAAACAACATTAGATTATTTTGTCAATTTTTCTGGCAAGGATTTTTTAGTTTATTTTCTAAAGCTTTGCTTAGTCTTAAGTATTTCTCGGCCATGTTACTGCATCTGAATGTTAGCTATTATAATTCCTTTGCTTTACTCAAAGAAAAAATGTTTACTAGCAACCTTTTCCTTTTGATACTTCTGTAATTTCCCTTCTTCTTAGTGTTTGCATAGTTTATATGTGGAAGAAGTGGTATTCCAAGTATAGAGAAGTGTTAATATTACAAGTGTGGTTCTCTTCATACTTCTGTTCCTCCCTCTTCCTCCTTGTCCTTTGTTGCTTCTTTCGATTAATTCTAATTCTATAGAATCATTATGTGAATATATCACAGAATTATTCCCCAAATATACTGGAAGCTGCTGTAAAGTACAAGTTCCCAGCCAGGGTTCTGCTTCCACAGTAAAATTGTTGCATGGGCAAGTAATGAAGCTGACGTTCTATGAATTTATTTCATATGTCCCATATCCTTCTGCATTCTTTGCTCCCCTCCTTTTTCATGTCTATTTCCACTGTGTCCCTTCTTTTGGTTTAGGGACTACCTCTAGTGCAATATCTTTTGTGCCTGCACAGCACTTTCAGCTCCTTCCACATTATCTACCACCATTTAAATATGGAAGTAGCTGGTTAACAGGCAAAAGATGCTTATGTTGACTGAGACAGAGTAGAGACTCAGTGATATAGTGATAAACCAGTGCATGGCTGGGGATTGCCCAGCATGTTGTGCTCTGTTTTGCTTTCCCTGAGAACGGGCATTTATGGAGACTGTGTTCCACTCAGTCACCAGTTTTCACACAGATTTTTTAGCATCTGGCTATGTCTGAGACCTTTTATTCTTCTACTTGCTTAAAAACAACCAAGAGATTCAAAACAAAACAACACAATAAAGCAACCCAAGCAGGTGTGACTCACAATAAGACAGGCAATGCAGGACACAAAATGTTTGTTTTCTAAATAATCAAAAAATGGTGAAGTGATACTGCAAGAAAATCATCTAAGGAATTATACTAGACCACCTGAATAGGGAACAACAGGGTATTGCTATCATAGAAGAGCAAGAAAATCGAAAAAATTGCATTTACAATTGTGTTAACAGTAGTGCCATATAATAGGAAAAAAAAGGGTGAGTGCATAAGCCTCATTTAGGGACAAAGTCTGAAAATTTTAAAAGCAGAGAGGATAAGTAGAATAAAAGGAGGAAATAGTATCAGAGAATGAGAATCACCTAATGCATGACCTTGCTCTTCTGTTAAAACATTAAGGACCATATTTATGAAAGCCTCTTTGCATTTAAAAATATCTCTTTGCAAAGAAACATCATAGCCTATACTTTGGCATCATATAAGCAAAACGGATGTGCCCAAAACAGTAAGATTTAAATGCAGGTTTTAATTAACCTATGCTTTGAAGCTTGATTTGAGGCTTTGCTAAAAGCCTCTTTATTGAGTAATATTGTGTAATACAGCATTGAATGCAAGGCCATTTTCTGTACTACAGATTATGTTTACATTTGTGTTTTTTAATTTATTTAAACTTCAAACTAATAACAACATTTCAAGAGTAGAGAAACAGAAACAAATAATTATGTTAATTTTTAATAATTTCACATACCTTCCAAGGAATAAAATTTCAGTTTATATCTGCTGTACTGCACTATGAGACTTGGAGCATCTTGACCTGGGATAGAATGAGCTGATTCAGTGAATGTTACCAAGTCTACAGGTTACAAAGGTTATGAATCAAGCCATCAAATATCCAAATTAAGTACAAAAATATTGAATATATTAAAAATATACATTTTGCCTGATCCTTGTATTGCTTTTGCTATGGAATATTTGGTAATCAGACATATTTTCAAACATTTTTACACGATTAATTTTAAATATGGAAAAAAGAAATATGCTAATTACATACTTTTTCTTGATTCTAGTTTTTAAAGCTGTCAAAACATCATCACTGCTGGTTGTGTCACTGGTGATAAAATCAAAAGACTTATAAAATAAATAATTTTCAGAAGAGGATACAATACTGATTTCTTTGTTAATCAGAAATACTTCAACTGAAGGAAAGCCTAGAAATGTGGAGAAACAGTAAATTCTGGTCGCAATGAACAGAGTAGAATTTCAGTATTACAATGTCAATTAAATGAAGATAAGATGCTGAAACTTTCACAACTTACATCAATCCACAGAAATATCTACAAATGTTAAAAACAAAACAAAACAAAACAAAAAAAGAATCCCAGAACAGCAACATATTTTTATTCTGACCTTACAACAGTGTCCTACTTTCAGAACTTAGTTCATTCTTACAGTTATGTAAGGTGAATTCCACATTTATTTTTGCCAAAATACTGTTGCAGTAAAGTTGTATGTAAAATGAGTAACAAGAATATGTTCCTATGTCATGCCTCCAAGATTCATGCTCGTCACCATGGTTCCACAGTCCAAAGGATTTTCTTAATCATTGATTTTTCCCTATCAGTTATCCAATCCACTATGGCTTTCACTTAGGGACTAGGAAGCTATTCCATTCTTCTCAAGGTGGTGACCCAAGTGATTAACTGTGAATGCATCAGATGTTCTTCTAATCACCACAATTTAGTTTTTCGAAGATGACCCCAACCTCTTCTGTGTATTTGCAACTGCTTCTGTAAATGATTGCCACCAAGATAATCATGGACCAAATAATGGAGCCCTGGCATCTCTTCTTTGATTTGTTTCTGAAATGTGAATTTTGCACTGGGCAGTCCAGAAGGCACTATCTTGATCTTCCAAATTGTCTATGGTGAATGCAGATTTGAAGAGTTTGAGCAGAATCTGGCAATATAGACTTACCAAACCCAAAGGAATTTTGGTTGAGATGGCAGAGTCAGTTCAAAGAAGAAAGGAAATAAAAGTAACATTGCCATTGTGCTCAGCCTTTGTAAAGTCACACAAAAAAATGTTTTTTTTCAAAATATTTTTACTGTGTCTCAAGGCCTGCTTAATTTTGCCTCACTCCTTAATAGCAAAGATAAAACCTACCTGACCTCATATTCCTGGCCACAACTTTGTCTGATAGGGTCTTCAACAAAACCTAAAATCTTATCAAAAACATTTTTCTATTGATTTTCGAAAATGTCGTTCTGCCCTTTTAGGAAGAGCTAACTCCCAGAGCAGACTTATGTTCTTGAATGCATTTACTTTCATTGTTGGTGAGTATATCTGTCAGAAGAGGGGTTTGGGATCCTTTCTCTTTCCTATAAATGATGTTTATAACCTCTTTACATCTGTAAAAGGCTTTCAAACTATTAGTGTGTATGGTTTGTAGTGCAGCCTGTGTAACTTCCTGACATTGTAAGTACATTCATTAACCTGTTCATTTCCTTAAAGGCTCCCTCCCCAAAATTTTGCATCTTAAAGTAGTTTTCAAACATAAAGGGTAACACCACATCCTCCGCTTCAAAGGAATTCTTGCAACTATTCCAGCTGTACCACTTCTTCCAGATCCTTTGGTCTTTGATCATATGTTGTTGCACTAAATGTAATGTGAATTTTAAATTACCATATAACACCCTGAATATATGAATCTCCTCCTTCAATCTAGTGCTGCTTTACAAAAAACAAAAAAAATCCACTGAGATCTGAAAACTTATGTTTTTTCTTTCTATATGGCTTTATAAACTGATGAACCACACAGATTCCTGAAGTATCTTGTGGTAGCCAGAGAGAAAATGAGGTAATACTATGCTTTTTGGTTGCGTTCTGTAAATGATTGCCACCAAGATAATCATGGGCAAAATAATGGAGCCCTGGCATCTCTTCTTTGATTTGTTTCTGAAATGTGAATTTTGCACTGGGCAGTTTGATTAAAAAGGTCTGTTGAACAATTTATTTCTGGATATGAGGAGACAAATGTCATAATTTTATAATTCTTTAAAAGATCGTAAAAGTTGTCTTTTCAGTTGCTATCTGAAAGGACAAAGCACTTGCTTTAAGATCCTAGGTAGCAAAATTTCTTGCCAGGATTAGAGGCAGGATGTATTTCTCCATCTGGCCTGATCCATAAGTGCACTCATAATGATGACAAAGACCATTCAAAATAGGTGTTTGACAACCTGAGAAAGGAACTTATTAGGACTTTCCTGAAATAAAATATTCTTTTTGGCTTTTGAAGTCTGGTCACAGAAGCTGCAGGAGTCCTTACTCCACCCTGCCTGCTAGCATGAAGAAAAATCATTTATTCAGCACTTCAGGAATATTTTTGATCTTAAATGGGAAAAGTAACGTGCTAGCTGTAAAAGTATAGCATATATCTAACAGTCTACAGGTCTCCCTCTGACAAGGCCGCTCAAGTTTGAGGCACCTCTCTGTATAGATACTATTTTCCATAAGGCATTTCTTTTTTATTTTATGCCTGTAATGACACAATAAGGCAAGATTTTCTATACAGAAAGAGTTTATTTTCTGACACATTAAGTCTTCTTGTGGTGCCAGTGGCCTCATTTAGTGGGGCTCATCCTCACCCCATAACTCCTCTAATTCCCAGTATTTGTGTCAATGAGTGGATCCTAGTACCTCGCTACCTCTGACTTGTTTTCAGTGATGGCTCTATCTGTGCTGTCTTCCACAACTTCTCTGGCTTTAGCCATTCTACATTTATCATGGAATAAGAGTCATAATTTCAGGCAGTGTGCCTGCAAGTAAGTAGTAACTCTCACCAGTGAGAGGCCTCCTACGCCTTTACCCTCAAAGACAAATCCATGCTCTTCCATCGCATTCCTCCAACTGTATTGCCTCAATAACACTCCCTATTCTTCATAACATATTCCAGGGCTAAAAAAGCTTCTGTCTATTCTGGCTTTTTTCCCCCTCACAGTCCTATATTCCACACTCCGTGTATGTTCTGAACAGGCACAATATGTCTTGCTTAACTGCTGTCAAAAGCAACCAGTTTCTCTGTTTCCAGTTACAGCTCTGGCTGTGACCATACACTTAGGTAAAGCAGTCCTTAGGCAAATCATTTTCTATTCTGCAAATTCCCTGTGCTATTTTATCTTTTAATCTCTGGCAGAAAGCTACTGGTTGGACCTTGACTTTTTTCTCTGTTTAGTAAAGTGAGCCCTTCTCCTTGATAGAACCCTCAGAACACTTATTCTTGCTTGTTTAGTAGAATGAGTTTTGAGTGGTCAAGAAGTAGGAACACAAACTACCTTGGTGATACATTCTTGAAAAATTCCTTTGGGAACCTTCAGGCTTAAATTGTCTTCCTCTACTACAATGCCACACAATTGCTATTGAAAAATATTTCTTTCTCTCTTAGTCTCATAACATAATCTCTTGTCCATGCATTTTACATGGAAGAATAGATTTTTTTACCTTTTTAATTTCTTGCATCGATATTTAGGGAAGCCATGAACTTGATAATAACCCAGTTTTAAGGATCTTAGAATGTCATAGAATCATAGAATATCCTGAGTTGGAAGGGACCCACAAGGGTCATTGAGTCCAACTCCTGTCCCTGCATATGACAGCCCCACAGTTCACACCATGTGTCTGGGGGCATTGTCCAGTCTTTTCTTGAACACTGTCAGGCTTGGGGCTGTGACACCTCCCTGGGGAGCCTGTTCCAGTGCTCCACCACCCTCTGGGGGAAGAACCTTTTTCTAATGTCCAACACAAACTCCATCTGGCACATCTTCCTGCCATTCCCTTGGGTTCTGTCATTGATCACTAAAGAGAAGAGCTCAACACCCAGCCTTCCTTCTCCCCTTGTGAGGAAGCTGCAGACTGCGATGAGGTCTCCTCTTTTCCCGGTTGAACAAACCAAGTGACTTTGTACAGCTTCCTCTCCAAACCCTTCATCAACTCTGTAGCCCTCTTCTGGACACCCTTTAGTAGCTTAATGTCTTTTTTATACTGTGGTGCCCAGAACTGCACACAGTCCTCCAGGTGAGGACGCACCAGTGCAGAGTGGAGTGGGACAATCGCCTCCCTCACCTGGCTGGCAATGCTGTACTTGGTGCTCCCCAGGACACGGTTGGCACTCTTGGCTGCCAGAGCACACTGTTGGCTCATATTCAACTTGCCATTGACTAGAACTTCCAGATCCCTCTCTGCAGAGCTGCTTTTCAGCATCTCACAGGGTTGCTCTGTCCCAAGTGCAAAATCCAGCACTTGCTTTTGTTGAACTTCATGAGGTTGGTGTTTGCTCAGTTGTCCAATTTGTCTAGATCCCTCTGCAGGGCGTCTCTGCCCCTGAGAGTGTCAATAACTCCCCCCAACTTTGTGTCATCAGAAAACTCACTAAACTATCCCTCAAGTCCTGAGTCTAAGTCATTTATTGAGTCTAAGTCATTTATAAAGACATTGAAGAGTACTGGCACTAAGATGGATCCATGTGTAACCCCACTAGTGACTGGTCAACAGAAGGATCACAACATCTGCTGATGAAGAACAGCTTGCTGTTAACCATATGCATTTTAAAGGTCACAGTCTGAACCAGAGTATGGTAAAATGCAAATAAAATGTATTTAAACCTCATTCAAGATGGGTCTTCATTTTATTGCATAACTACTTTCTGAGAGCTCTCTTCTGGACAGTAAAATATTATTTCTGAGCCACACTGTGCCTTACTTGTTTGTTTTGGTTTTGTCAGTGCAAATCTTTTCCTAGGACCTCTTCAAGCTAATTGCTTCTCAGAATCCTCTAGGGCTTCCCTTCCCAAATAATTTTCTCTTCCCAACACTTAGTCACGTGTAATGATGCAGAGATAGTTTTGACCTTCTTCCTATTAAATTATAGACTGTATTTTTATTCTTTGGAAATGTAAAGCCACCTGTTCTCAAATTTCCAATTAACATAACCCTGAACTCTTTTAGTAGTAAGGTGCTCTTCCTCATTTGATTACTAAATGTATGCATTCCAATGTAAAATGTCTCTACATACAAAGCCTTACATTTGATACCAACCTGTAACTGGAAAACATACTTAATTCAAGGTTATAGATGGGAAAAAATGCCTGCCATTCACTACTAGCTCTAAACTGAGAGCAGGCATAATGTTAATCAGCACTTTGGAATAATAATGGCCTGGGATAAATGCTGTCTAACTAGTCTTTGAGGAATACTGTAACAATTCCTGGCAAGCATTGGATCTGTATTTTCTGATGACAAAGCAAACCAAGATATTTTGATGAAAATGTTCTGGTTTAAGTCATAACTGAAATATTGTGCAGCTATTGAGATTAGGTACTGTGATTAAAATTCCTGAAGCAGAACTTGAAACATATAGATACAATTTTTGGATCATAGAAAATTAGCCTGGGAAGGATTATTATTTGTTTCTACATGACTTTTTTTTTTTTTATTTTAAGAGCGACTAGTCTTTGTAACCCCTGCTGTGTCTTTCTTGACTAAGCAAGGTTTGATCTTGCAGTCATTTCTTGCCATTTGTGTTTCTAAAATCTTTTATTTCTCATATTTTCTTTCCAGATGATTCTGTCCAAGCAGTTTTCTTGTTTGTTTATTTTTCCAAGTGCATCACAACAATGCAACATATAATACTGAGATGGCATCAGTGCTAAGGAGATTGGAATTATATCACTCTTACAGTTATTGCTCCAGTTCAACATTTTCCCCTTCACAACACGACATAACACTGTTGACTTCTATTCAGCTTGTGATAACACTCTCTCCTTGTGCTTTATCCATGTGTTAAGTGACCCTTGAAAGACCTCCGGTAGCTCTGTGAGACCTAAAATTTCATTTTTGGAAATTATACTGACCTTCCCTTGTTTGTTATGTTCAGTATTATTTCTGATTATTTTTATACTTTGTCTTCCAGCATGGAAGTTAGATGTGTTGGTTCTTAGCTGTGTCAGACCCTAATAGCACCTTTTTAAGCAATTTATATTTATTTCAGTGAAACACATTTTTAAATTGTAAGATTTCTTATTACATTTCAGAAATTTCACTTCTGAGTCCCCGTAGAATTCCTAAGTTAATATTACATGGGTTGGCTATTTATCAGTATTCATTTTATGTGTTTGTTATACAAATGCAATTTGATGGTCAGTTCAAAAAAGTTCCATGGTTTGTAAGAAGCTTCTGAACTCACATGTTCTAATCCAACTAAACTAGATTCTTGTCTGTGTGTCATGAATACGAATATGAATATGAAACATCAATACATTCATGCAAGTTCCCCTTTTGCCATCTACTTCCTCTTTCTGCTCTGTGAGTTGTTAGTAACTCTTGAGTGTGGAACCAGTTTTGCATCTCCCCTACAGTGGTTCTATTATTCCCTAATTTATTGACGAAAATGACATGTGAGACAAAAGCTTCACAGAAAACGAACTATATGACTTCTACTGTTTCTTTGTATGTATTGACCGTTACAACATCATAGACAGAAATTAGATTGCCTTGATATGGTTTGTACTTGATGGTGAAAACTGACCAATATTCATCACCGTATTTTCCCTGAGTGCTTACAAATCTGATTTGTTTGCTGATACTATTTAAATTAATCAAATTAAACTGATTGTTCTGCTATCCTCAAATTGTCCTTTTCTACTTTGTAGTTTTGAGATGTGAGGAAAGAAATTACTTTAATGAGATTTACAGCTCCTACAAAACATATATAGCAAGAAGAATTATCAGAATTCTTCTACATTAATGCCCTTTCACAGGTACCTGATTTTAAGTATCCCAGACTTCAGTTTTAGGTCTCATCTAAAAGTTGGGAACCCAACCATGGCATTGCCTTGTAACATCTGAGGGAACTTATACCTCACAGAATCAGAGTATATTGTCAACCACATCATTAGCAAAGCTTTATTGCCCTCTTCTGTGAGCTACCTGCAGGAAACCTATGCCAAAGTGGCACAGTTGTCTGCAGACGCAGAGGCAGAAAGGATGTGAGCATCTTGTCCACCTTCGACTCTGACTTTTTAAATCATCTGAATTAACACAACTTCTTCATATCATTCATTAACAATGTGCACGTGAGATGATGCTCTCTTGTTCAGTCAATCACTCCTTTCTGGAAGTAGGATCAAAATTTAAAAGATTCTGATTTTTTTTTTTTTTCTTTCCTACAAAACCCATCTCTAGCTCTTCTTTCTTTTAGTCACCTGACACCTAAAAATAGATGGACAAAATATGCACCTCAGGTAAAGTATTATAACAAGTTTTTCTACAGGCTTCATAAATGGGGTTGTTATTCAAGCTCTAGTGATTTGAAGGGGGAAAAAGCATAGTTTTGGGGTGGCAAGAGCTATAAATCACAGTCAGCTTTTACATTTCTGTTTCTGGAGCAGTTCCAAATAGGAAGTGCAAAAGCAGGTAGTTCGTTTCTTTTGCACTGAAAAAAAGGGAAGATAATGCAAGTTTGGTTTGTCTGACAAAATGTGACACTGTAAAAATATAGGGTGAAGTCCTCACCCCTTAGAAGTCAACAAGATTTTCAGGTAAACAAATTTTGTGTTAAGTCCTAATGGATTTCAGTGGAAATAAGATTTCATGAAGAAAACAAAATACTGTTATTCTTTCTGGAACTGAGTTTCTCTTCTTGATTGTATGAATTTTTGTATGAATCCTTTTAAGGACAAAACTATGTTAATCAGAATAATCTTGAAAATATTTTAAACTATTATAAGTCATTCTCTTTTAGTGTGAGATAGGATTCAAGTGGACACATAATCTGTTACCATTGCTCAGTTTTAGCTTGAGTTAGAGACATATTATTAGACAACCACATGGGTTGTGACTGCAGCATCTTGAACTGTTGTGCTAGTTATGGATGCAGCAGCATATAAGAGTTATTGCTGAATTTTTGCTGCTGTTGTTAGGACAGAGAAATTAAATCCAACACAGAATTCAACCCACTTGCAGATGTTGATCCACATGTCAAAGTTCTTTGATAAAGAAACTAGAGAAGGGTTGATCCTTTTCTTTAAACTACAGCTGTCTTGAAGGAGTTTTTGTTCTAACTTCCAAAACCACAGTGGCCAGACTCCTTCCTGAGAGAGACTTTTGGTTCTTCCAGGGATAGAGAAACATCTTGCTGAAAGTTTTGGAATCACAGGTTTGGATGTTGGCAAGTCTCACAGCAATTAGACAAAAAGTAAACCCACTAAGCTATTTCATAGCTTTTTTTGAACTATACTAATTTAGCTTTATTCTTCAGTCTTAAATAATGTCATTAAAAAAAAAAAAAAATCATGATCCAAAATGCATGTTTAATGCTCATCTATCAACAAAAAATGCTCCTCTTATACAAAATCAAATAAATTTCAGAAGTTTTTTTAAATCACAAATTTTCATTAAGAACACGTTTCTATTAAATGCAGATGCCAAAGTTCCACAATGGAGAATTAACACAATAATTGGCTAGAGCTGTGTTAAGTTTGTCTTCCTTAAGATTATATTGGGGTACAGTTTAGCAGATGTCTGAATTACACTTTGTTAATAACAGGGGCAATGCACAATTTGAAGAGACATCTTTAAGATTCATTTTTGGGTTAAACCCTAAACAAACAGAACAGAGACTTTAGGCAAATCCAAGAAATAAAAAAAGGTAATAGATTGGAAACAAGGGCCCATATGCTGTGTACAAATCAGGTCTATTATCTTTGCTTACCTTATGGCAGAGATATCACTTATAAACCGGCTTTATTGCTGAGCAGAGATAAAAACTGTACATTAACAGTACATTATGGCTTATCTCTCACAAACAGGGGAGAAATCAGCTCTTTCTTTAGGAAAAAACAAACCCAGAAAACAAACAAACAAGAAAACTAGGTGTGTATATTTACTGAGTTTATTTAATTACAACACAGTGCAAACATAACTAACAAGAAATATCAACTTCTTTGCAGACACAATGCATGCCATCTGCTCAGTCTGAGCAATACCAGCTAAGCACCAGCCATCTCTCCCCAGACACCTGAATATTAGAATTCAATTGCACTGCAAAATTATTGAATCAGAAGGCCAAAAGGGTCAAAACTAATATCCCTTGAGGTTGAAAAATGTCCAGGCTAGCTCAACAACCAGTGACTTGAAATATATTTTGATGATTAGGATGAATGTTGACTTGATTTTTCATGTCTTTTATTGTTTTAATATAACTTTTCTGTGATTGCAAAAGATTTCCTACTTTCAAACATGTTACTGGGTACAGGAAATGCTCCTCCATATTGGAAAACCAAATTTACCTAACCTTTTCTGATGGTATTTTAATGTGATCCTATTCTCACTGTCATACTCATTATATAGTCAATCAATGCTGGTGATACAGTGATATACGCTGGGGGATTAAATCTTTCATTTTTTCATTATCAGGGGTAGACCCTGTGGTTAAAAACAACATCAAAAGTTAAAAAAAACCCACAAACAAACAAAAAACCAATCAACCAACCAACCAAAAACAACAAAAAAACAAAACAAACAAACAAACCCAAAAAATGCTGGTATGTCATCTTGTTTCTCTTACAGATTTCCTGTGCTGGTTTAGTGAAGTCACTCAGATCATTACTGTAGAATAAAATATAGGATTAGTGTGCATGATAATGTATTGATGAGATAATGTATAACGACCTTTATTATTTTTTTTGGCTCGATTCATTGTCTATAAAAGAGGGACAAGACAGTGACACACATGAAAAAAGTACAAAGCTACTTCTGTTAATATATAAATTATAACATAAAATTTTTCTAGCACAAGCAATGAAGAATATGCCTTCATTACATGATCTGTCTGTACAATATAAGTACTTCCACTGTCTGCTGCTCGCAGCATAATGCAATACCAACCCTTTAAATGAAACTGTTCTGATTTGGATTAATACATCTTTTTCAATGGGAGTTTTGGAAAAATTCCCACCTTTGTCTAAGCACACCAGTGTACTGGAAAGCTAGCAGTAATGTTTACCAACTGTACCTAACAGTCAGCAAACACAGCAGTGACGGAAGGTATCTGTTTTGTTTGTTCTTCTCCTGCAGTATGTTATTTATATTATGCTCCATTAATAATGTGTCTGAACAGCAGGTAAGATCACATGTTTGACTTCTTGTTGCAAAATTCTGGATCCCTTTAGGAGATGGAAGATGATCTTTTGCCTTTTTAAGAGTGCCTGTGAAGTGAGGGATGCCACAGGGTGCATGAGGGGTTAGCAGGGACAGAGAGAAGCAGCAAGCTGGAAACATCCTGCAGGAGCAGAGAGATGGAGGCTCCTGAGAGCAGTAGGAAGCAAACACATAGCCAAGTCAAACAAACAGAGAGAGAACTGTATGGAGTGTGCTATATCTCAGAGATTGTTGAAATTGCTGGAGTGAGAGAAAGAAAGGAAGAAAAATCCACCCTGCAAAGATATGTACGTGTGTGTGTGTAGTTTGAAGTTTTTGTTTTGATCTGTCTCTACTGTTCATCTCATATGTTCTTCACATTCTTAAAAAAATGCATTATGTCTTGTCAGTAGAATCCAGTGAGAGAATAAGAAGCAACCGGCACAAATTAAAAACAAAAAAATGACATTTAAACATTAAAAAAAGAGAGGATTTTTCCGATGACGGTGACTGAACAGTGGAAAAGATTGTCCAGAGAGGCTGTGAAGCCTTCATCATGACATACTTAAAACCCAAATGGACATAGACCTCAGCAACCTACCCTTGGTGACCCTGTTATGAGCAAGAGGTTGGACTAGGCCAATATCAACCATTCTGTGATTCTGTCTTGGGAGACATTTGAAGGGAAGGGGAAGTCGCTATGTTTATTTAAATTAAAAATAACATTTTCTGTGTTTATTTGAGGAAAAATTGTGGGCATGCCTATCCCTAATGCCTTGCTGGCTTGTACTTCCATAACAGAAACCCGTCAGTAGCTCACATCTGTTTAAATATGCTGCTGCATCAGTAGGTCAAGTTAACTTCCACAAATTGAAGGCGTAGGGACAAAGAAGGCAGCAAAGGCCACTAGAGGTCACATAAACTATTAAAAAGGATATAAACCAAGTAATTTATACGCCAGTTGGGAGTCTTTCCCCTTCCATCTCCTCCTCTTGCTTGGCAGTCTCAGGTCACCTCCCTCACAAGGCTGTCATCAGGTGTGTTTAGCTTGTTTTCTTCCTGAGCCTGGTTTTCAGCTCTGGTTTAGTCATGTGGAGATGACATCATTTTATGGAGAAAATTCAGCTGTGGTTATAGGCCATGGAAATGTCAAATGTTAGTAAAAAATTATAATCTCATGCTAGCTGAGAAATGTTTTCCCTGTGTTCCAAACATGGACTAGGTGAGTGAGCAAGGTAGAGTATGGGAGAGTGAAAGCAAGCAGCAATAACAACAGTATTCATCTTCCCCAAACCAATTCAGCAATCTACTTTACAATTTCCAAGATCCATTTCACTATGTTTCATAACAGGAGCTGAAATGAAAGAGAAATGAGGGTCTTTAATGATGATACTGCCCCACCCAATGTTTTAGCATCACTTTTACGCTATTTGTATATTAAGTCTGATTTACAAATTTGCAGCTCATTTTCTTGCAACTGTCCCTTCTTTACATTTGCTTTATTGTCTCTCACATGCAAATGCAGCTAGAGAAATAAGGTTTTAAATTCAAATATTCTTAGATTTAGGTTGCTTTTCTATTCATTATGGTCTCCCCTCCTCCCTTCTGTTATTCTCTATTTTGCCGAGATTGGCTATCTATGGATTTTTGTTTGATTTAGTATGTCAAGCTGCTTCTTTCAAACAAGTCAAAAGAACATACATGGAGAAAAAAGAAGACAGAGCTCTGCAGACTTGACAAGAGCTGCAGTGTTCAATCTCTAGATTCAGTGTACAAAATAGCTAAAAATTCTATTTGGAAACAAATGAACAAACAAACAAACAGGATTATTTTCATCCTCTACTTTGTTGTAGCTGGAGTTATCATTTGTCAATAGCATCCCTGATGATTCTCCAGAAATTGATTCAAGATGCTCTTGATGCTTATTCCTTCCTAAATATTTTAGGCAAATTACGCCAGCTAGCCCCATGTCTGGTATGGTAAATATATTTCTCTACCTCATTCTGATGATGACAATAACTCAGTGATGGTAATGATGGTGACGGTCATATTGCAGTGATGAGATACGGCTTTACTCTTGTATGAAGATAACTGTTTTGGAATATTGCAAGTTATTCATTAGGACACACCATTTTTATGTGCTCTGTTTTCAAAGAACAGGGAGAAAGAGAGAGACAGGAGCCGCAAAAAAACACAGAGGACGGTTACTGTAGAAGAACACTTGGTAACCAGAGGGGATCTTAAGTCACTTTTATGGTAAGAATTAAGGCTGGAACCTGAGCTACCTGTTGTCCTTAACCAAGGAAAAAGCTCTAAATACCAGACGCCTTAAAAAGTCCCTTTCTAGCTTTTCAGTTTAAGCTTCTCTGCACTGGATTTTATAGAGGCACAGAATAACTTGGATATAATAACTTCTGTGTCATATTTCTTAATATATTTTGTGCTCACTAGTGACCACAGCAAAATATTTCCTTTGCTGAAGCCTCCAGTAAGAAAGTTAATGATCCATTAAACATATCTGCTTTAATGCATGCTCTGTCTTGTCCCACAGAAATTCCCAGAGGAGGGAGGAAGAAGCACAGGATTTAGTTTTACTCAACAAGGAACAATGGGACATGGATTAACTTTCTTTCCTCCTATAACAAGGGTCTTTTGGATATAATAGCAACAAGGAATTTGCAACGAAAATCTGAAGAATGAGCTGATTGCATATGGCAGGTTACCAGATGATTTTTAGCTAAATAGTTAATTAAGGAAAAAGGAGCTATATGAGTTATGAGTCTCAGAGTTATGAGTCGCAGATTTTTAACCAAAATAACCAGTCTATGAGAATATATAGCTGCATGAGACTTCTTTAACATAAATCACTTAATACATGAGGTTTCTCAGTATATAGGAACCAGTTTCCTGTACTTTAGAGAATGCACATTTTGTGCAGATGCAAGTTAGACAATTCCTATTTCCTTCCTTCCTTCCTTCCTTCCTTCCTTCCTTCCTTCCCTCCTTCCCTCCTTCCTTCCTTCCTTCCTTCCTTCCTTCCTTCCTTCCTTCCTTCCTTCCTTCCTTCTCTCCTCCCTTCCCCTTCTCTGCCCTCTTCTCTCTCTCTCTGTCTTTCTTCTCCAAAAGCTCCTTTTATATCAAATGTAGAAATTATATTTTGTATCATTTTTCAGGAAAAAAAAAAAAAAAAGGAAAGAAGGAGTTAAAATGTCAGGAAATAATTTTGGAAACCTAGTATGTTTAGAGTAATTATTTTGTTGATCTGTTGTGGCTTGTTGAAGAGTGTGTTTTAACAGCTTACCAGGAAAGTTTAGTTTTGTGCAGGAGTGTGAGTTTTAGGATAGGGAGGCTTGGGGAAGTGACCCTGCATGATCTGTAATATCAGACAGCATTGTGTGAAGCAGGCTAAATGTCATTTCTGTAAAGGCAGACTGATGAGGGGATGAATGCTATTTGTGTGAGGGATGGCTGCAGATGTTCCCATTCATCTTTCATTTTATGGATGCTAGTTTCAAAGGCAGAGAAAAGTGACAAACACTGTTTCAGCTGGGATAGAGTTAATTTTTTTCTAGTAACTGGTATAGTGCTGTGTTTTGGGATTAGTTTGAGAATAATATCAATAACACACTGAAGTTTTACTTGTTGTTAAGTAGTCAAGGTCATTTCAATTTCTCATACTGGCCGGCCAATGAGAAGGTGAGGTGCGCATAAAAGGTTGGGAGGGGACACAGCCGGGACAGCTGATCCCCATCTGGCCAAAGGGATATTCCATACCATATGACATCATGCTCAGTTCATAAAGCTGGGGGATGAAGAAGGAAGTGGGGGATGTTCAGAGCGGTGGCGTTTGTCTTCTTAACTAATCATTACATGTGATGGAGTCCTGCTGTGCTGGAGATGGCTAACAACTGCCTGCTGATGGGAAGTGGTGAAGGAATTCCTTGTTTTGCTTTGCTCGTGTGCACAGCTTTTGCTTTACCTATTCAACTGTCTTTATCTCAACCCACAAGTTTTCTCACTTTCACTCTTCTGATTCTCTGCCGTATGCCACTGAGGGAAATAAGTGAGTGGCTGTGTGGTGCCTAGTTGTTGGCTGGGATTAAACCATGACAGTGACTCATGTAGAAATGACATAAAGGCTAGTCCCTGGCCACTCAGGGTACAAGCAAGCATAGTACAGAGTTTGCTTAAATGTCACACTGAGTTGTTATCCCTGACTCCAAAGAGCTTTGCAACTCTACTGGAGCCTGGAAATAAGGCTTACACAAATGCAAAGCAAGATGCTCGCTTTTAAGTCCAAGTGAGAAATATGATTAAGATGCTCCATTAGGATGTATTATTAACATTCCTACATTACAGAAAGATGTGCACAGACACATTGCCACCTGAGACACTTCACAGCCAGAAGTCCAGGAACAGCGTGAGGTGGACTTTTATGCATTAGTGACAGCATTCTGCCTGCTGCTCATGCTCAATTATTTCTGCATATTGCACATAGAATAACTCCAGGAATTATCATATTATTCTCTTATATTCCTGATCTTGTGTTGGTGATGAGAGCTTTAATTTTACTTTTATTCAGACTCTGCTTTTTTTAAAACTTGAAAATAAGCTTGTGCTTGAATCTAATAGCTTCCCTCCCACCCTGCCCCCCATCATGTACCATTAAGGAGTTACTGGCTCAAGGCATCTCTGGGGAAAGAATAACCACTTAGAGAAGTCTGCTTTGTCACAGATGAAAGTTCACCTCATTGAAACCCTGACTTTTGTGAAAAGCAGTGAAACTTTCACAAAGAATCCCATGTCTAACAAACAGCTCACTCTCTTAAGGAACTACTTTAAAGAATCTCCAAGGTTTCTAATGGGATTTTAGCTGACCTTTACCTAAACAACTTCTCTGCAAAGCAGCACATCTTCTGGTTCTCCAGGGTAGGACTTAGGATGAGTTTCACTGTGTACCTAAATGCGTAAACAGCCCAGGTCGGCATCACTACATGTAAAGCTCAGAGTGGACTGTATAAATCCTCTGGGAGTTCATAATTAAAAAAAAAAAAAAAGAGATATGGATGAAGCAGAGACTGCAAGGGAACAGTAGCTCCCTTTATTTCCCTATATTTACCTTAGTACTCTCCAAGGAAAGAGTGAGATTTGTCACAGCATATGTCAGAGCATACTTTTCTGTGCTATCCTGTTCTGGATACCTTGGGAGGCCCTTCTGAGTTCTTGCAGTGACACAGTCGTTCTGCTCATGCTTGTGTAAAGATGAATATGTGCTGAAAGAAAAAATGTGCTTGTCCATGTATTCCGGCACATCTCAACTTTTTTTTTTTTTAATTTGAACTCAGTACCAAGAAAAATAAAAACTATCTCTAAGATTTAGTCTCCCGAATGTCTTAATCTCATTTTAACCTCTATGACTGCTTTACTGAATAATTATTTTCTTACAAATTTTCCAGATGTTACACAGGACAAACATTTTAAAGATTTGAAGAAAAGTTGCCAGAGGAGATCCATCATATTGCAGACCCGAGTGAAGATTACATTTTCTCTGTGTCACTAGCACCTGAGCATTAAAAAACAATGCTAAGTCATTATTTTCTGTATAAACATAACTGTACTTGAAGAAAAAGTTCTTCTACTTTCCTCATAATACCACCCCAAAAAATCTAAATTATTTGAAGTTTTTCACCCACAACATAATCTCAGTTTACACATTCAAACAGGTGCAACTGACGAAGAGTCTCTTATTTCCACTGCCAGGGGAACAGCCCTGCAGATTTCTTCTGGTAGGTGCAGAACAGAAAATAATTTTAAACAGCATGTTTGTTTGTTTGTTTGTTTGTTTTGTTTTTTGTTTTGTTTTGTTTTACTTTCCCTGTTCTTCCAAGTACAATATTTACCTGCAAGCAGATAGTATCAGTTCTTTGTGTGTGCATGCAGCTTGGGAGGAACACAAAAGGAACCATTTTACTTTTTAAAAAATTTTAGTCTGGATGGAATGGCTATTCTCTGTAGGAAAGGAAAGTTTCTATATCTAATATCTTTGAACCTCAAAGTGGTCAGAGCAGAAAAAAATTGGGATTATGACCTGCCAGAAATCAGCCAAAAATATCTGATTTACCTTCAAATAATACCCCTGCAATTTGTAGGAAACAGACAGGCTCTTGCAGATGTCTGTAGAACCACCTTTAGCTCACATGTTGCAATTTGTTAAATACCGGGTTGACCATGTCCCTTTACTTTCATGCAATACAACCACATTCTATGTACTTTTAAAGAGATGCATAATTTCTACAACCAGATAAAAGATTGCAGGTTTATGAACTACTTTATTAACCATTGGCTTGCACCTCTAATATAATAGGAGCTATACCCTGTATCACAGTATCACAGTATGTTTGGGATTGGAAGGGACCTCAAAAGATCATCTAGTCCAATCCCCCTGCTGGAGCAGGAACGCCTAGGTGAGGCTACACAGGAACATGTCCAGGTGGGTCTTGAATGTCTCCAGAGAAGGAGACTCCACAACCCTCCTGGGCAGCCTGTTCCAGTGCTCTGTCACCCTTACTGAGAAGAAGTTTTTTCTCAAATTTAAGTGGAACCTCTTGTGTTCCAGCTTGATCCCATTACCCCTTGTCCTATCATTGTTTGCCACCGAGAAGAGCCTGGCTCCATCCTCATGGCACTCACCCTTTATATATTTATAAACATTAATAAAGTCACCCCTCAGTCTCCTCTTCTCCAAACTAAAGAGACCCAGCTTCCTCAGCCTTTCCTCATAAGGGAGGTGCTCCACTCCCTTAATCATCTTTGTTGCCCTACGCTGGACCCTCTCCAGCAGTTCCCTGTCCTTCTTGAACTGAGGGGCCAAGAACTGGACACAATATTCCAGATGTGGTCTCACCAGGGCAGAGTAGAGGGGAAGGAGGACCTCTCTTGATCTACTAACCACACCCCTTCTAATACATCCCAGGATGCCATTGGCCTTCCTGGCCACAAGGGCACAGTGCTGGCTCATTGTCATCCTGTTGTCCACCAGGACCCCCAGGTCCCTTTCCCCTACACTGCTCTCTAATACGTAATTTCCCAACCTATACTGGAACCTGGGGTTGTTCCTGCCCAGATGCAGGACTCTACACTTTTCCTTGTTAAATTTCATTAGGTTATTCCCCGCCCAACTCTCCAGCCTGTCCAGGTCTCGCTGGATGGCAGCACAGCCTTCTGGCATGTCAGCCACTCCTCCCAGCTTAGTGTCATCAGCAAACTTGCTGATAGTACACTCTATTCCCTCGTCTAAATCGTTAATGAATATACTGAATAATACTGGCCCCAGTACCGACCCCTGAGGCACTCCACTAGATACTGGCCTCCAACTAGACTCCGCACCATTGACTATCACTCTCTGGCTTCTCTCCTTAAGCTAGTTTGTAACCCACCTCACTACTCTATTGTCTAGACCACACCTCCTCAACTTAGCAACTAGGATGCTGTGGGAGACTGTGTCAAAGGCTTTACTGAAGTCAAGGTAGACCACATCCACAGCTCTGCCATCATCCATCCACCTTGTTACATTCTCATAAAAGGCTATGAGGTTGGTCAAGCATGACCTACCCTTGGGAAAGCCATGCTGACTGCCCCTAATAACCCTTTTATCCTTGATATGCCTTGAGATGGCACCAAGGATAAGCTGTTCCATTACTTTCCCAGGGACAGAGGTGAGGCTGACCAGTCTATAATTACCTGGGTCCTCCTTCTTGCCCTTTTTGAAGACTGGAGTGACATTTGCTTTCTTCCAATCCTCGAGCACCTCTCCCGTTTCCCAAGACTTGGCAAAGATGATGGAGAGCGGTCCAGCAATGACTTCAGCCAGCTCCCTCAGCACTTGCAGACGCATCCCATCTGGACCCATGGATTTAGGGGTGTCCAGTCTATTTAATTGCTCCTTAACCCAGTCCTCATCAACTAAAGCAAACTCCTCCATTGACCTGGCTTCATCCGGGGTCTCAGGGGTACAGGGCTCCCCAGGACAGCCTCCGGCAGAGTAGACAGAGACAAAGAAGGCATTCAGTAATTCTGCCTTCTCTGTATCTTCCGCCACCAGGGCACCCACCCCATTCCTCAGTGGGCCTACATTGCCTCTGGTATTAGTTTTATCCGCTATGTATTTGAAAAAGTTCTTTTTGCTGTCCTTGACCCCTCTCGCCAGCTGTAATTCTAAGGAGGCCTTGGCTATCCTAGCTGCCTTCCTACATCCTCTAACAGCAGCCTTATACTCTTCCCAAGTGGCCAGCCCCTGATCCATGACCGGTAAACTCTCCTCTTCTGCTTGAGCATACCCAACAGATCCCTATTCAACCACGCAGGCCTCCTGGCTCCCTTCCTTGACTTCCTACGTGTGGGGATGCTCTGATCCTGAGTGTGGAAGAAGCAATCTCTGAATGCAATCCAGCTCTCTTGGGCCCCTTTTCCTTCAAGCAGTCTTGCCCATGGGATTTCCCCCAGCAATTGCTTGAAAAGGCCAAAGTTAGCCCTGCTAAAGTCCAGGGTTGCAATTCTACTCGCTATTCTGTTCCTGCCACACAAGATGCCGAACTCCACCATCTCGTGGTCACTGTAACCCAGGCAGCCCTCAACCTTTACTGCTTCGACCAGACCCTCCTTGTTAGTGAGGATGAGATCCAGCAGTGCACCTCTCCTAGTCGGCTCCTCCACCATCTGCATGAGGAAGTTATCATCAATGCACTGGAGGAACGTCCTGGACTGTGGCTGGCTGAATGGTCCTTCCAGCAAACATCAGGGAAGTTAAAATCACCCACAACAACCAGGGCCTGTGACTGTGAGACCACTCTCAGCTGCCCATAGAAGGCCTCATCAACTTCCTCAGCCTGATCTGGTGGCCTGTAACAGACGCCCACAACAGTGTCACCCCTGCCAGCCTGCCCCTTGATCCTGACCCATACACTCTCAACTCGCTCATCATCCACTCCTGGGCAGAATTTAGTACATTGTAGTTGGTCTCTCACATAGAGAGCAACTCCACCACCACGCCTGGCCGGCCTGTCTTTTCTGAAAAGGGCATAGCCATCCATGACCACATTCCAGTCATGTGAACTGTCCCACCATGTTTCTGTAATTGCCACCAGATCATAATCTCCCGACCGAACATAGGATTCTAACTCCTCCTGCTTATTCCCCATACTGCGCGCATTGGTGTAGAGGCATTTCAGGGAGCGAGCAGAGCACACCCATTTCTCCCTAGGGGTACAGGAGGCCATGCAGCCCTCATCAGTTTTAGAATGCTGCCCCACTGGGACAAGCCCAGCTACAACCTCATCCCCCTTCGAGCCTAGTTTAAAGCTCTCCAAATGAGCCCAGCTAATTCCTGCCCCAGCATTCTTTTGCCCCTACGAGATAAACCCTTCCTGCATGACACCGTCCAGACTGGTGTCTTATAGAACCAACCATTATCAAAAAATCCAAAGCCCTGCCTGTAGCACCACTCTTGGAGCCAACCATTTAGAGAATGAATTTTCCTATTCCATCCTGCATCGTCACTTGAAGATGGAAGGAGTGAAGAGAAGATCACTTGAGCCCCGGAGTCTTTCACCATCCTTCCCAAGATCTTGAAATCATTCTTCATTCCCCTCAGACTATGGGAAGCAGCTTCCTCCCCATCTGTCTGGAAGACCAGCAGCGGGTAGTAGTCTGTTGGGTGCACCAGTTTGGGGAGCTCTCTAGCAATATCCTTGATCCGGGCTCCAGGTAGACTGTAGGACTGTAGGACTGTTGAAAAATTTATTCAGAGCTATCTTGGCGTGCCTTATTTACAGAGGGGCTTTAGAGACCAGACTCTGTACTCTTCCCTAAAACATAGTTTGATTCATCTGTATCATAGACAGGTAATATTTTATTAGAAGCCCAAAGATTCTGCAAACTTTAACCATCATTTGTGAAATATTCAGAAAGTACTGTCTTAAAGTGTGCAAAAGGACATTGGATGCTATTATGAGGTGTCTCTCCCTGCTGATGCATATACCAAATCCTGTTAACATCAAATCTAACATACAGTGAAGTAAGATGGGCTTCCTCCAATGAATTAGTGTTTATTTCATTATTCACTCGAGAAAAAAAAAAATACAGCATATGAGTGGGTAATGTTAATGTACCCACCTTCTTTTTGTTGTTGTTTCAAAATATTTTAATTTACTTTATGAAAAGCACCTTGACTGATTTTAACTTGAATGAAAATAAATATCCTAAGTTACTAAGGCTTTCCTTACATTAAATAAATTTGCTTTAACAAAACTTTGTCAATGTGAATATTCTGGTTCAAATCCCTTCTGCAGATGTTTTTTATCAAAACAGAGATGGCACTTGTATGAAAGCACATGGTTGGAACTGTGATAAAAACAGGATCATCAACTTGTTTTGTTCCTCTGGTCAGCATCAAACAGTAGAAGTTTGCAGTGGGTAGTTAAGTTACACTACTACAGAGCTCATTAGCAAAGACAGAGCTTTTGTAACCAAATTACAAGCCTTTTTCAAATGCATAGAGGGTGCAGTCCTGTCTCTTGTGTACATCCACTGGCTTGAGTCACATTGTATGTGCAGATATTGTGGCTATTATCTGTACCTATTTCATCTGGTTGGCTGTCAGGTGGGAAAATGAATGTGTGAATAAACAAACAAGGCTTAGCTGCTTACCCATATGCATACAGAAATCTACCATCCCTCCTTCCCCAAAGAATCATATGTAACATTGTTTATAAGCTTATTAAAATAGACACACTTCTCGTACAATCAAAAATTGCAAGTGTTGTTATACCTTAAAGTCACTCCAACCCTTAAGTGTTGTTAGATAATATATCCCTTTTTTCTGAGACACACAGAAGACGGAACTTTATTTTGGTATACAAGATTGGTCATAATCCAAGTACTCCACTCAGAGTAGTTCACTCACAGAGGTGCCACAAAATGGCTATTGATGCCACTTGCTTTTGTAGCACAATTGTTTTCTAACTGGGAGAAGGCTTCTTGCCATCTATGTCTTTGCCATCAGTCACAGTACTTGAGAGCTATAAAGACATGGAACCTTTATAGGCTAAATCCCTATGCGAACTATTCAGGTAACAACAGCTACAGGAATACATATAAATATATATACGATTGTGCCTAGTGTTTGTTCAGTGCCTTACGATTTTCAGACACTGGTCATTGTTATCCTGCAAAGCTATAAAGTGAAATGAGGTGAATGAAATATGTTAGAGAAAATAATATAGAGATAATCAAACAAATTCATAGAATATATCTTTCTCTCTTTCTTACACATTCACAGAATCACAGAATCATAGAATGTTAGAGATTGTAAGGGACCTTGAAAGGTCATTTAGTCCAATCCCCCTGCCAGAATAGGAACACCTAGATGAGGCTACACAGGCATGTGTCCAGGTGGGTTTTGAATGTCTTCAGAAAAGGAGATTCCACAACCCCCCTGGGCAGCCTGTTCCAGTGTTCTGTCACTCTCGCTGAGAAGACGTTTCTTCTCATATTTAAGCGGAACCTCCCGTGTTCCAGTTTGAACACATTACCCCTTGTCCTATCATTGGTTGTCACCGAGAAGAGCCTGGCTCCATCCTCATGACACTCACCCTTTACATATTTATAAACATTCTCCAACATCCTCTTCTCTAAGCTAAAGAGACACAGCTCCCTCAGCCTTTCTTCAAAAGGGAGGTGCTCCGCTCCCTTAATCATCTTTGTAGCTCTGCACTGGACTCTCTCCAGCAGTTCCCTGTCCTTCTTGAACTGAGGGGCCAAGAACTGGACACAATATTCCAGATGTGGTCTCACCAGGGCAGAGTAGAGGGGAAGATCTCTCAACCTACTAACCACACCCCTTTTAATACACTCCAGGATGCCATTGGCCTTCTTGGGCACAAGGGCACAGTGCTGGATCATGGTCATCCTGTTGTCCACCAGGACCTCCAGGTCACTTTCCCCTACACTGCTCTCTAACAGGTCGTTCCTCAACTTATACTGGAACCTGGGGTTGTTCCTGCCCAGATGCAAGACTCTGCACTTACCCTTGTTGTATTTCATTAAATTTTTCCCTGCCCAACTCTCCAGCCTGTCCAGGTCTCTCTGAATGGCAGCACAGCCTTCTGGCATGTCAGCCAGTCCTCCCAGTTTGGTGTCATCTGCAAACTTGCTGACAGTACACTCTGTTCCCTCAACCAAGTCACTGATGAATATATTGACTAGTACTGGTCCCAATACTGATCCTTGAGGCTCTCCACTAGATACAGGCCTCCAACTAGACTTCGTCCCATTTACCACATCTTTCTGGCTTCTTTCCTTCAGCCATTTCACAGGCCTTAGCTTTCCTAGTTGCCGCTCTACATCCTCTGACAGCAGCCTTATATTCTTCCTAAGTGGTCAGCCCCTCCTTCCATGATCTGTAAACTCTCCTCTTCCACTTGAGCTTACCCAGCAGTTCCCTGTTTAACCACACAGGTCTTCTGGCTCCCTTCCTTGACTTCCTACATGTTGGGATGCTCTGATCCTGAGCTTGGTAGAAGCAGTCTTTGAATGCTAACCAACTCTCTTGGGCCCCTTTACCTTGAAGCAACCTTGCCTGTAAGATTTCCCTTAGCAATTTCTTGAAAAGGCCAAAGTTTGCCCTGCTGAAGTCCAGGGTTGCAATTTCGCTTGGTATTCTGTTCCTGCCACATGAGATCCTGAACTCCTCGTCCGCCCCTGGACAGTACTCAATACAGTGTAGTTGCTCTCTCACGTAAAGAGCAACTCCACCACCACGCCTGTCTGATCTGTCTTTCCTGAAAAGGACATAGCCATCCATGACCACATTCCAGTCATGTGAGCTGTCCCACCATGTCTTTGTAATTGCCACCAGGTCATAATCTCCTGCCCGAACACAGGTTTCTAACTCCTGCTGCTTATTCCCCATGTTGTGCACATTGGCATTTCAGGGAGTAAGCTGAGCACACTGATTTCATCCTAGCAGGATGGGAGGCTTCCCGGTCTTCATCAATTCTAGAGTGCTGTCCCACTGGTGCAGCTACAACCTCATCCCCCTTTGAATCTAGTTTAAAGTTCTCCAAATGAGCCCTGCTAATTCCTATCTCAGCATCCTTCTGCCCCTGCGAGATAAACCTTTCCCACGTATCACTGTCTGGACTGGTGACTTATAAAACCAGCCATTATCAAAGAAACCAAAGCCCTGCTTGTAGCACCAGTCTTGTACCAAATTATTTATGGACTGAATTCTTCTATTCCATCCCACATTGTCACCTGAAAATGGAAGGAGGGAAGAGAAAATCACTTGCACCCCAGACTCTTTCACCAACCGTTCCAAGGCCTTGAAAACTTTCTTAATTCCCCTCAGACTATGTGATGCAACTTCCTCCCCACCTGTCTGAAAGATCAGCAGTGGGTAGTAGCCTGTTGGGTGCACGAGGTTGGGGAGTGCCCTGTTGCTATCCCCGATCCGGGCTCCAAGTAGACTACATAATTCCCTATGGTGAGGGTAAATTCTGCATATTGGGCTCTCTGTTCCTCTCAGAAGGGAATTGCCTACTACAATTACCCTTCTTTCTTACTTATCCGAGGCAGTCTTGAGACATGGAGTCAACCGCCTCTTCCTATGTGACCTCATAGATGGGCCTTCCACCACATCCTCACCTACTTCTTCTTCAAGATCCAGGACCTCAAACCTATTACAGAGGGGCACCTGGGGAAGCAAACCAGATAGAGATGGAGGTTGCCCGCAACGTGTACAGCCTTTGTTTTGGATTGCATTCATTGAATTATAAAATATATGCCATATACTCTGAAAATAAACATTTTTTTTTTTCTCTCTGTCTTTCACAGTGGTGAAAAGGACCACTAAGAAAATAAATTAAATACTTCATAGGCATTTATAAAAAATTCTCATGGTGATAATAATGGCTTAGCATAGCACTCTACCTGTCAGACTGTTGTCAGTGTGCTTTGTGTGTTATATAGAGTTGTATTTTTATTGAGAAGATGCTTTTATGCAGTGTCACTGGATTTTACAGCCAAGTGGGCGACCTGCGGAGAAGCTTGTGTGCCCAATTAACCCCTTTTAACTCTATGCAATTACTGTTCATATCCATTAAACTTTTGATGAAGAACAAGCATTAACAATCACACCATGAGCCAGTATAAAATTAAAACTTTAGCAGCAGTACTGCAACAGCTGCCAGGATATAAGGAAACAGTAAGATATTGAGTCATCACACCACCCAGCACAGAATTTTTACAAAATGGAAGAGATTATGCACCACTGGGATGATTGTTTGGTCAAGTAAAGAGGGGATGCAAGGAAATTTATTTTCAGTCTGTAGTGCAGGCACAGGTTAGATTGCTTGCTCTTATAAATTCAGCTATATTAAACCTAATTTTTATCTTATATTCATGCACCATTAGGTAAGTAGAGTATTGTCTCTATCAGAATACAGAACAGAAAATATCACTAGAATATGGTCACTTTGTCTGTGTGATGAGTTGAGCTGCTGAGAATATATTAGAAAAGTATTCTAACAAATCCATGTCTTGTCTATTCTTTCCAGCACACTCCTCACTTTCTGAGGAGACTCTAATAAAAATCCAACATTTATCACTTTGAATGAAGCGTGCAGTAAAAGAGTAGTAAGAAAACAGAAGTTTAGCTCTTGTTTTCTGATTTCCAACAGTAAGAAAATAATATATAGGATCTGAGAATGTGAGTCCAAATGTTCTCTACCTGGAGAATCTAGGCTAGCAATTTGAGGGTGTTGAACTGAAATCTTGGGTGTGGCACACATTGGTATTAAAGAACAAGGCAGAAAGTGTGGCCAACTGAAGAACATCTCTATGCTGGCCACTATGTTCAGCGTACATCATGCTGGCAGTTCAGGTCAAGGAGAGCCACAGATGGCACTTGCACCGTACTGTCAGGAAATGATGTTGCAGGAAAATCTGCAATAAATCTGAAGGAAATATCTTCCACACAGAAGTTATACAGATAACTATGAAATTTTAGAATAACTTACAGGAATCAAAGCCATTTAACATATGTTGCTCCACAGAAGCACCAAAACATTTTGGGTACTTTTCTTCTCATCAAATCAGCTTACTAAACTAACTTAACCTGTAGTTGCATGATTATCAGACCTGACACAAAGGTAAACTGCAGTAATATATGCTTAGGAGCATGGTGAGGCATGTGATTTTTTTTTTTTTTTTTTTTTTTCTGCAAGCCCCTATTAGATATTGTACCAAACTGAATAAAAAGAACATATTAGAAGTAAACAAAAAATACCCATCAAATGAGAAGTCCTGGCATAGCAGTCTAAAAACTCTATGCAAAGCAAAAAGGTTTCACACATTCTGCAACAAATAAAACAAGTAAAGACTTCAAAGCAATAAGATCAACTTGGTGCAGTAAAGTTCCATACCAATCCAGAAAATTTATATCAACTAAGTAGAATTATTGAATAAAATAAAAATAAATTGTTTACATGTCATTTTCTGGTTATCAGAAAAATAACTGGTAGGTATATAGAAACTGCAGAGTTACCACTGACTGCACATTTCAGAGAGCATTCTTGGTAAACCACAGCTTCTGCTCAGCCAGAATAGCGTCATAGAGCCAGAAGGGCTTAATGAAAGCCACACATTAAAGCGTAATATGAACCTTGAAAATAAAGACATATTTCATTTATCTCATATAAATTTCCAGAAAACAGCAATAATAGGGAAAAATAAAGAAAAGGAAGGTGGGAGGAAAAGCTAGCAGGAATAAGAGATGATGCATCTTAATTTTTAAAAAGAAAGAATAAAATGTAGGTGGCTTATTGTCTTGTTCAAAACTAGTTTTTCTTGACTTTGGAAGTTAGACTGCAAACTGCTGATTGAGACTGGCTTACAATGAAGAATGAAAATGAAGGGTCTCAGTGAAAGCATATCCAGAGAATCAGAAGAAGACTGATCAGAAATAGCTTATATCACAGCTGTAACAATGATGGACAACATTTAAGTTTAAGCAGAATTTATACTTCAAGCTTCCATACACTAAGGTTTTCAGCTAGATTTGTATGTTATGTATTATTGCAGGATAAGTACACCTTAGGATAGTCTTTCTATTTCCAGCCTTGAGTATTTTAGAGCGCTGTATGCTTGAAATTTGTTGTTGATAAAACCTAACTATTTTGTCTTAGAATCCTAGAATAGTCTGGGTTGGAAGGGACCTTCAAAGGTCATCTAGTCCAACCTCCAAACTTGTCCATAGTGACCCACTTTGCTGTGAGCTGTCAAACAAAAACAACAGTTAAAAAAATATACTATCTGAAGATTAATTATTGTTAAATATAATTTTTCTTTCTTTATATTTTTAATGGTCAGATCATTCAGATGAAAAAAAAAATATTCTTCCCATACAGTTACTATAAAAATTAAAAAAATTAGCCAAAATCTTACCAGTCAGCACGTATAAGCAATCAGTTAGAATGAAACTAAAATAGGATTTAAAAACCTGCATATGCATTGTCAGGTAAGCTTTACTTGATCATCTCTTTTGTAATTGTGTCTTAATTAGATTGTTAGAGCCTCAGGGATCATGTTAATTTTTTAATAAGTTTATAGAACCTGGCCCGCATGCTAAATAGATCTTTGGCATGGTACTGTAAAAAGAATATTAGCAAGTGACATCAGTATTAATTGCCCTAATAAATGGAAGCTTTTCTCCAATTATAATTAAGAACCTCACAAGCC
This sequence comes from Nesoenas mayeri, assembly GCF_963082525.1. Classification (NCBI taxonomy): domain Eukaryota; kingdom Metazoa; phylum Chordata; class Aves; order Columbiformes; family Columbidae; genus Nesoenas; species Nesoenas mayeri. Next base: position 20,493,595 of record NC_137548.1, on the reverse strand, counting down.
TGAAGGAAATAAAAAAGATCAAGGTAGAATCAATGATGTGGATATTTGGATATTTTTGCTCCCACTGAAATAAACATACCTCTGTAGGCAGGATCTTGTGTTCCTTAGGAGTTATCAGGATGTAAGCACAGCCTGACAATGCTCTCTTTTTCTCAGAGATCCTCTTTGTTTGAGTCCTGTCACTTGATAGAAAAGGTTATTCTGACAGATCAGTGTCACTGGAGTGTTTTCAACTCCCATTGAGCTGTTTTTCAGGGAGCTTGTGATTCACAAGGCCAGCACAAAGCTACCTTGGGACCCGCAGGAATGAGACTTACCCAAGTGTAAGATAGATCACAGTAAAGTGAACAGACTCTTCTTCCTCAGCGACTTGGACAACAAGTTGTGTGGAGTTAAGTGCAAGTCCTTTGATGGATTCATCATCTTGCAACTGCCCCGTCAGCCGCAAGGGTGACATGTGCTACGTGTTACAGTCTTGGCTTCTTTGCAGCTGCAGGTCATTTCTTTACATAATTTGTATTTTGGCACTAGAAAAAGATTATAATAAATGAAGTGTTGCTTTCAAAATTTCAGTCACCAAGGGTTTTTTTTTTTATCCTGTTTGGCAAAGGTGGTTTAAGTTTGACTTTCACAAGTGCAAAAACCTTTCCCTTCAGAAGTTGGTCAAACTATTAATTTTATAGCAAGGACAACAGAGTACAGTAAAACCTTTCCACAAAGCCAGACAACTTAACCTAATTAAATAACTGTTTTGACAGGTGGTTTATAGTGGAATGAACACTATTGAGAATGCTTACAGAGTCTTATATGATGAGTGTCTGTGTGTTTATGTGTGCAGGTGAAAATGTGACTGTGCGGGCAGTGACAATAGATCTGTATCCATAAAGCACTTTTTTTCCCCAAAAGCTGCAGCTGCTCAAGATTTATAGATTTACTTCAATTAATTGTGTTAGATATATTGACTCAGGTGAACAACTACACCTGGACTAAAGTAAAAGAAAGATATTTATGAAGGTCTATGATGTCATTTATCAGGGAAAATGAGATGTGCATTTTACAAGGGGAAATGAGTCTTGTAGGAAATATATAAACATTGTCATAAGGGATCTGATTTCTGGTTCTGCTCAATATAAAAAAAAATCTTTGCCCCAGTAAAAGGGTGCATTTATAGTAGGAGGTAGTGAGTGTTCAGGTCTCCAGAATCATGCTGAAAGGGCTCTGAATCCATCAGAGTTTCAGCAGTTTGGCACAGTGAGCCAGATTAGCAACCCTGATCCTGCACACAGATGTCCCACCATCATCCAACTCCTCTCTCCACGAATTCCCAGGCCTTCCCTTCTGCAGCTGCTACCTAAGTATGCAAGTCTGGCTTGCAGATACCTAGCCAGACAGAGTTGTCAAAACTGTGAGGGACTTAGGGTGTAAACTGTTATGTAGTCTTTTTATCCACTCCTGTTTAATTCAGATATTATCCTTATTATTTTACCTTGACTTGTAAAGTCTTATGTTCTGTAGTGTTTGGATACTGCCTTTATTGTCCTCTAACGGTAAGGAAGAAATTTTGCTCTACTGTAATCTATGTATGCTTTCATGGAATATTATCTGTTCCCATAAAGTGATGACAATTCAGTTTTAGTGTCAGAATGAGAACACTGTAAACATGGTAACCTGCCAAAACTGTGATATGGTTTGGTCTGAGTTCACCTATTGCACCACAAAAATACATTTCCTTCCAGAATAGTAAAACCATTATACAAATTACCTCTGTACCTTTGAAGAAGATTTTGTTTGGGTTTGGTGGACTGATTTTGTTTGCTTTATATAGTGCTTGCAGACTTGTAGTTGTACAGTGGATACGGTACAATATATGCTTCTTTAAGTTCAATTTTTAATATCTGCCTAGAAAAGTAATAATTGTAAGTAATTCTGAAGAATTAAGTAGACTGCTTTAGGATCACACTCAGTCTTCAGTATTCTCTGCTGATATTTTGAGACTTCCATAGCTTATTCTGTTTTCCCTGTGGCATATATTATGTCACTGAAACCGAAGAAATCCTTAATCACATAAACATTGTTCTGATGGGTCTGTTGGTTATTTCTGTTTTCTTGCGTGAATGTAAAGGCAAAGTTCTGCAATGTGTCCTGATGGATTTGAATCAAGGAGAGAATCTGCAGACCTCACGATCTTGGAGTTTACGACTACCCACTTGGGTGACTTCAGGTCCACCTTCAGTGTTCCCTCTTCACATTTCATTTAGGTCCTTTTGTCCTTTCTTCATATTTTGAAAGTATTATTTATAAAGATTCACAAAATTACTTCAGTATGTTTCCACTTACAGCACACTTAAAACTTTTGCCACATGATATCTACAAGAAAGTTTAGGCTGCCACTATCAGTGAAAGCCACCCACCGTGTTAAACAGAGTCTTACTGTTTCTTTTTGCTCTTTGGTCTGGCTGAGTCTGTTAGTTGCTTCTATGGCTGTGTCTCTCACTTCTGCTCTGGGATGTGCTTAGCACATCACTGTGCCAATGGGCAGATCTCTGAAACTCTCAATGGACTGAGAATGCAACGAGCTACATGTGCCTCAGTTTTCTTAGTGCAAAAGTGAGAATAAGAAAAGATCAATCAGAAAAGCATCCTGAAGTGCATTTAAAAAAAAAAAAAAAAAAAAAAAAAAAGTTAAGTATCCTAGGGACAATTTTTGATATGATCAATAATAAAATCCCATTTCCAGTTTTCAGTCAAAATTCTTATGTACACAGACTCTACTTAGGTAATATTTAATAAGCTAAACATGTTCTGCTGAATGACTTCCAAAATAACTAAAACTAAAGTATAAGTCTATTAAGACATTTTTTGACTAGAAAAATATACAGTAAGAACAATACCAGATTATCTAAAACTTTTCACGAAGTTTCAGAAACTTTACAAATCACATTAAAACAGCATGAGAACTCAGGTTCTTCAACCAATCAATCCTGGACAGGCTGGAGAGTTGGGCGGGGAAATATTTAATGAAATATAACAAGGGCAAGTGTAGAGTCTTGCATCTGGGCAGGAACAACCCAGGGTTTCAGTATAAGTTGGGAAATTACCTATTAAGTAGCAGTGTAGGGGAAATGGACCTGGGGGTCCTGGTGGACAGCAGGATGACCATGAGCCAGCACTGTGCCCTTGTGTCCAGGAAGGCCAATGGCATCCTGGGGTGTATTAGAAGGGGTGTATTAGAAGGGGTGTAGGTCCAGAGAGGTTCTCCTTCCCCTCTACTCTGCCCTGGTGAGACTGTACCTGGAATATTGTGTCCAGTTCTGGGCCCCTCAGTTCAAGAAGGACAGGGAGCTGCTGGAGAGAGTCCAGTGCAAGGTAACAAAGAACTGAGAGGTGACCTCATTAATGTTTACAGATATATAAAGGGTGAGTTTCACGAGGATGGAGCCAGGCTCTTCTCGGTGACAAGCAATGATAGGACAAGGGGTAATGGGTTCAAACTGGAACACAGGAGGTTCCACTTAAATATGAGAAGAAACTTCTTCACAGTGAGGGTGACAGAACACTAGAACAGGCTGTCCAGGTGGGTTGTGGAGTCTCCTTCTCTGGAGACATTCAAAACCCACCTGGACACATGCCTGTGTAGCCTCATCTAGGTGTTCCTGCTCTGGCAGGGGGATTGGACTAGATGATCTTTCGAGGTCCTTTACAATTCCTAACATTCTATGATTCTATGATTAATTCTGTCAGATAAAGGGAGAATTGCAATGGTGGGTATGGCTTGTGAACTTTTAACCAACTATTCACTCATTTGCAGCAATTGGATCTTATATTAAATAGCTTTTGAGGTATTGTGTGTTTGAATCAAGTTGGTGATAAAAATGGAATAATTTCTGAAAAAAATATTTAGAGGTCAAGCAGAGTAAATAAGTATTTTGTACAATGATCAAAGGGAGACAGGAAAAAACATAGGCTCATATCAAGCAATGCATAGTACAATCTCATATGAAAGGGGAAGAGGTTTCTACATTTTAGATATTTCCAATTTACAAGCACAGATAAAGCTACCTCTTTTTTATAACTATATCTGAAAATTTTGCTCTTGGTCTGATTATTAATCATTTTCTTCCAACTCACACCACCATTTGGCTTTCTTCCAAGACATTTCAGCATTTTTTTTCTCTGTGAGTCTGCCTGTAAAGATAAAAATCATTTGTATTAAGAGGCAAAGCTTCCACATTCTTTTCATGATAATCGGCAGCACCTATTTTTCTCTCAGTGATGTGAAGAAGAAAATCCAAATAGGGAAATGGGACTAAGAATCTAGTTTTCACTACGTCCTTGGCTGGTCAAATAGGTGAACAAAAGCCACCAACAGGTTAATAAGCTCGGATACTCACTTTGATTATACCTGGGTCCAGGACACTATGTTGTCCACTTCAACAGCTTGGGAAAACTTTTTGTCCGAACTGATCTGATGTTTATGAGCAAAGTCAGTTGTCCCAAAAGAGTGCTTGACAGAACAGACAGCCTGTTAACTATAATATGTAGTGCATCTGCAGGTTCCTGGGACTAGCGAGCAATTGGAGGAAAGGAAAAGTTAAGACAAGAAGAGTGGGTAAAATAGAGAGAGAGGGCGGAGCCAGGATTTTGAGCTCTTTCTAACAGGACCACAAATCAAGGTTACCAGCAGGACCCACCATTTTAATGTGAACATTTGGGGAGTTGACTCAAGTAAGCCCAAAGTATGAGCACACTGCCAAGGAGCACCGAAGATTCAGTTCCTCTAGGTTTCAAACAATAACAGGGAAATTTCAAGACCACATGGACTTGGAACCTACTGCATTTAGTGACAAATTAATTCAGGAAAAAAAAAGTTTGCCTTAAAGATGTAAGCTGTCTTCTGTTTTCTATGGCTTCACATTCCACTAGGAATGAAAACAAGAGGGTTTTACTGCAGAGAGAAAGGCTGGAATCCATTGGAATCTTGGCATAAAAGTAAGGAAAAATAAATTTAAAGTGGGGTGAGGCCAAGGCCAGAACTGCAGCGAAGAGGTCTAGAGAAAGGACTCTTAGGGAGACAATACAAATCCTTGAACTTGGGCTATGTGCAACTTGCCCAGGAACTGGGCTGTAATCAAACAGAAACGTCATAATTTGTCTGCCGTTAACTCTAAAGGCCAAAGGTACTTTGAAATTTGAAAGCAATTCACTGGACGTCTCCCTTTGACATAATTTCAAGCATGCCCTATCAGTCCTCAGAAATTTGCCTCCATAATATTTTTTCTTCAAGAGAAATGAGCATGCATCCTACACATGATACTTAGCATGACTCATTCTGTTTTTAATTTTTCATTGTGGAGCAGCTGTAACTGCTCCACTGTTAAGAATGGTCACAGGTTTGGTTTTCTGCCAGACATCTTTCAGTCGATCCCTTTTGCAACCCGTTCCAAAACCAGTCTCTCTGATATTCAGCATGCCCCATCACAGCTTCTCAAAATACTAAAAGAAAAGCCAAGCAAGTAATTTTTAATTGATTGCATTTCATAAAATGCACCTATCTTTTATTATATTTAAAACAGAACAATCCTAACTTTTATTCCCTAATCTAATTCCAAAAATTATTCTCCTTTATAAACCCTGGATTTGTGTTGTTGGCATTGATTAATGTCCTTGGACAGGATAGTGTAGGAGTTACAAAAATACAAAGAAGTGTTTTTTCTTATATAAAGTGCAACAACTGGAAGAAAAAACAAACCAAACCAAAACAACCTCCAATATAATGGACTTTATTTTCATTTACACAGTTCTGGCAGCGTAAAAAAACCTTAGAGTGGGCATAAATTTTATTTAAATACACTTTACGGTTCCTTTCTTGTGCCAGAATATGTAAAGGGGCCTTTATGTAAATAAGAATCAGGGCCAATGTATTTAGGGATTATGTTTCTTTGGAAATGTTCACTATATCTAAACTCCTCATATTTTGACTTCTGGGACTACCCACAGATTAAGTGTATGAGATTCTTACTCTGAATCAACAACAAACGAAACCATCCATATGCATCCAGCAGCTTATTTCCATTACAGAATCTAAGAAAGAGAGAAAGAATAAAAGAAAGAAAGATTGGGCAGATAGATATGAGATTTTCAAAGCAGTAAGAAGATGAGATCAATTTTAACAAAGATTTTGGTTGGGAATAATTAGCAATTTTGAGTTCCTTCTTAATATACAAGTTAGGTACTAACAATGTTTCTGCCATTTCCTGCACTATTACAATATTAATGTCTTCTAGCGACACTTTCGTGCTGACAAGTGGGAAAAAAGAGAAATGGAAAGAACTGAAAAATTTCCCCAAACTCATAATTCTTTTTGAGAATAAAAGAAGCTTCATAATAACCCTGGAAAAAAACGGATTATTTTGATGAAACATTGAAAGATATATGGTGAGCAACTACAATGACTAAAATTTATGAAGTAACTTTTCTCTGTCACCTCATAATTCACATTGTGAGTTAGCCACGTTAAGTTCTGAAGGTCTTTCCTCTGTCACAAGGGTCAAAGAATATACGGTATCATTTAGATACAATTAATTATTCTTGCATTTTAGTATATTTGATTTTAACAACATCTGAAAGTATCACTAATTATTTTCTTTATGGGCTTAATAATCTACATGTTGATTTTTATTGATGTTGACCTTTAAAGTGTGCAATCGATTACATTTTGTAAAGATTTTTTTTCCAGGCATGTCTCAGTAATAAAATGAGTGAGCATGTTTCCCTTGCAACAGCAACACTAAACTACCTAGTCAGAGTTTTAATATCACATTTGTTAAATGAATCATATTTTAAAGGCTAGTGTAAGAACTATTACATTTTTGCAAGGAATAATTTTGTCAGAAATGTAGCTTGAAATGTTACCTGACATAGAGTCTTAATATATTAAAGAACCTCCAAAACCACATTTCTGAATCTCAACCATGGTTTTCAATGTCAGTGGAGCCAACAGTGGTTACAAGAAGATCATTCAGGTGGCTTATCTGAAATGAATCATGTGGTCTCATCAGGAAGTGAATTCATAAGGCCCTTGGTACCTGCAGTTCTGCTTATCTACCTGCCAACTACTCAGATAAATGAAGAGTTAAGCACCTGCAACAGGATCTCAAATGCTGTATGATGGACTTTGGTTTCCTTTGTGGTGCATAGGGAGAAACATCTCTCACCAAGTCATGGTGCAACCTGTCCTACCCATTCAGCCTCTCCCCTCACACAAATTGGGGAAAGACAATGATAGCCAATAAAACCTGCTATATCTATAGCTCTAGGGTTAGAGTTAGGGTTTCAGTTGAAAACAGTAGGAACCCTAGAGCTCCAGCTGGATCAGAGCTGGAAAGTGAATGGGGAAGCTGCAAAGAGAAACATCTTTGGAAGCTCCTTTCATGTCCCCCACTGCAGCTGGAATTTTTGGCTTTCTCTCTCTCAACTCAAGCCCTCATCCTAAACCTAATCCTAACTGAAGGCTGAGCCAACATTTGCTCAGGCAAAAAGGTTAGGGTTTTATTAGGAGAGGGAAAGATCTGAGACCCATAGATACAATGAGGCTGAGAAGAGATTGCCAGAGGAAAATGAGTGCTGCTATGGGAACTCCCTCGAAACCAGTCTTTGTAGCAAGAGATACAGCCTGTTGTTTTTATGCTAGAACTTCTGCCTGGAGTCTCAAATCCATATTTTCTTCTTAGAAAAGTCTTTTAACAATTTATTTGTTTGAATGCTTTTAGGCCATTGCAGAAAAGGCTTGATTTATGTGTTGAAGGAGAGCATAAGCTACACGCCAACCCTGTAGCCTCTCAGTAGCTCTTATTACTGTAGGTTTAGCAATATACTCATATGGCTTCTGGACTAATGCTGGCTTATGCCAGCTGGTTGAGTGTTCATAGAGTTGACATATGATGGCATTCTCTGATCCTTCTGTACCTACCTTCCACATTGTCTCATAAAGCAGAGGTCAGCTCCAAATTATCATAAAAATATGAAGAACAATCTCACTTTATTGCACAACTAATGCAAAGTAGCTTTTGCAATGGAGTATTTTACCTAGGGCAGGTCTGCTATAATGGAAGTAGTTTTAATTCTGATTGACATTCTTCAGGAACCTGATGGACATGAAGAATTAAATGGAAGACTGTGAAAAGCTGAAGATACACTGAACACAGAAATTTGCAGAAACCCTTCAGACAGCTGTAAAATATTGAAGAGTACTTTTTACCATGGGCAATATAATTACTGACATCAAACAGATTTATCTGCGGTGGCTAAAACTTGTACCACACTCAGGTCTCTTACACAGGTTACCACCTTTTTGTCTGAAAACAATGTCTGTTTTTGTACATCCTGCAGTTTTGCACCTCCTATGGCTGAAAAACAAAAACAATTTAGTGTAATAGGCCAGTCTTAAACTATGGTGTCTAGCTGATTTTTACATATTAAGACAGTATAAACATCAGGTAGAAGTGCAGGAAAGATATTTTTGTAAAGCACAGATGCAAACCCCAATATATTAACAAATACACAGCCCTTCTTGTTTGCTAGTACAAACTTATCTGTGTTGATATATTTTCTGTATATTTTATGTGTGTGTGTACATACACATACATACATATTGTTTGTTTGGTTGGTTGGTTGAAGTACATGAGCCAAAGAAGCACAGGGTTTCACCATGGTTAGCCTTCTACTTTTCTTTTTTTTCTGAAATCTTGTGTCTCTGAATTATTCTGGTGCAGAGAGAATTCAAAGTGGAATTGAGTTTATATGCTTAAGGACTAAGTTTTTTTACTCATAATGGCACATGTAAAAAATCACTGAACACCATATTAATATTAGCTCCTTTTGATTCCTCAGATCTCAGTTTGATAGGTAACTATACTTCTTACTTGACAATAAACAGGAACATGCAATACATGTAGAATGCATGAAGTCACAGGTCAAGTAAACATAGGAACCTACCCATAGGATGATTAAGATTTTGAAATTCAGAAATAATTCTTCTAAAAATACTTATTTAAAATAAACGTAGGGTTTGTGTTGTTTTTATTTAGTTTGTTATTGTTGTTGGTTTTGATTTTTTGTTTGTTTGGGGTATTTTTGTGTATGTTTTTTGGTTGGTTGGTTGGTGCTTTTTTGTTTTGTATTAGTGTTTTTTTTGTTTTTGTTTTGTTTTTTTTGTTTTGTTTGTTTTTGTGGTTGTTATTACCTAATCTATACCTAATCTGTAACCTTCTTTAGGTTACTTTCCCAGACAAGAAGCTGAGTCATCATATTTTTGTTTTTGTTTTTACTGTATAAAGGGGTTTGACTGATACTTTTTATTCCATTCCAATGACAGAAATTCCCTCCTTCCATTCCCCTATATAGTTGGTTCTTATCCTAAAACTTTACAAATAGAAAAATAACTGATCTCTGCCTGATGATACCTCTAGATCATCCAAAATTGTAAAATAGGTATTTTCACATTACTTTCACACACAGAGAAGATATCAAAGGTAACAAATTGTTACATGCAGACTTGTTAAAGTGAATGTGTGTACGGTACTCGTAGCACACTGAAGTAAGTGAAAAAATTATTTAAATCAAGCTACCTTACAGTACCTACAGAACACTGAGCTTTGAGGTGCATTGGCCACTCCAATGACCTGTGAATATTTGTTTTCTTATTATAACCTTTTTTAAATATGTTAGTTGAAGATAGATGATTTCTATTATTTTTTCTTTTTCTCTCTCTTAGGTGTTCTTGAATGCTGAAATAATTTCTGTCAGTCAGAGCAAGAAAGGACCAACTTGAGTATGTACATAACAGAGACAGATAAAATCCTCTGACAATTTCAGGAATATGTGTATAATGAAAAAGATCACCATCTGTACTTATTCAGAAAGCCTACTTTCCGAACAGATACCACAGGTAGTGTGGTGGATCTGTATTTCTTGCTGCTCAGTCTTAATAGATTTAATAAATACATAATTGATGATTGGCAAAATTCTGTAAGTGAAGCAATCATCATTACACCCATTTCAACTGAGGCATGAAATATTTAAATGTCTAGTCAAAGGTGAAATCCAGTGACAGACTTGAGAGCAAAATCTAGGAACCTGGATGTGAGCCCTTTGCTCCAACTGTAGAAAATATTTCTGCAATAATTTATATCCAATACACTCTATATTGACATTGAAATAAATGAAGACAAAAATATTTTCACTGAAAATAAGCCAAAAGGTGATTGTACATCTGTTTCAGGAGACTAAATTTTGTCACATCTGTCTAAAACAGGTCCAAGAGACTATGAATCCTCCCAGTGTTGCACTTGAAGTGATAAAAGAAGGAATGCAATTAACTTGTCAGGCATCAGAGAATCCCAAGGTTATTTCCCTTTGCTGATACAGAGGCAAAGGAAAAGACAGAATACTCTTTTCAGCTCTCCAGCTCTTAAGTAAGTACTCCATTCTGAGGAGCAAATGATATCAATTTTGCATAGAAAATATAACCACTAGAGGGTATCTCCGTTCAAAGTCACTACGCACAATTTCTAGGGCTTTGAGAAATGCTAAATGATACCGACAAATCATGCATTCAGATGCACTAGGTTATACGAAGGGGGAACATAATAAAGTGTCATTGCCTACACTGGTTATCCTCTGCATATATTCTTCTGCAGATTCTTGGCTGTCTTGCCAAAATGAAATTGTCCTTGTTAGAAGAAAAATAAATGATTTCACTATAAAAATTCATTATAATATATTGATATGTATTGATTCTTGTCTGCTGTATTATTTAACATCAAAATGAAGGATTGATGAAATTTACTGCATTTCTAAGTTAACCCTTTATATATCCACAGCTATAGCCAGTCAAGGCATATTACTATTGCCTTGAAGTTTAAGCCATTTAAAAGGCCAGAGTTATTACTAATTTCAAATACATATGCAAGCAGAATTAATTTGTCAGATGCTTTCTGCTTCTTGTGTGTAATTTGGAATTCTGATTTTGAGACCTTATTTGAATTCATGTGCTGCAAACTAGGGAGAAGCTTTAAATTATGGAAAACTGTTACTTTCACAATGATTTTAAACCTATCTGCCATCTAATAAACATAATGTTGGCACAATACCCACATTCTCTGCAATTTGAACTCTATGACTTTCTATAGAAAACCATGGGCCTATAAATTGCTTATCACTATCTCAGTTTCCTCCGGTAAAAAAATGATGATACTGTTATTATATTTAACTAGTTTACAGGATGATAGTATAAGGTGACAGCTGATATACTTTCAGTCCTTTGAAGATATTGTTTGCAACAATACATATGGTCAGAGTTCATCTCTATTTAGAAAGCCATACAGCATCCTAGGTTCTTTTACCAATGGTATCCAAGGGAGTGATGTAGCTTTCTTAATTTTCTGGCTATCTTTGTCTTCCCAGCTCAAATAACATAAAATCTATTTGCAGATGAGCTAACTGGACACAGCTTATAATGCAAGTATAGATCAAGGCTTAGCCTCAAGCACACAAGGATTCTTAGATGGTCATGTTGTAAAATGGGAACTTAAGTCACCTGAACTGCAGTAAAACTCGGTAAATACTGTGCCATAATATTATAGAATATGGTAGGTTCATTATTTTTCTCATTTTAAAAGTGAAAAGTCTGAATGAAGCAGATAAACCATTACAAATTACACTGAATTTCTCTCACCAGTTATAGTGACTTGGAGAATCTGCCCTGGCCACACAATTCTGAACAAACTGGGTCTGTAAACACAGGTTTCTTCCTGGCATGATCCCCAGCACAACCTGGTTTTGGCCTCTGTGCACCAGAGAAGATTTGGCAGAACACAAAACCCAAGTAATTTTTCTGTGGGACCACTAAGCATTTTTACTTCAGCTTCAGGAAAGTGACTGACATTCCTTGTCACTACTTAGTGACATTTACATCATGAAGTTGCTGTGCTTTGTTATAGTGTAACATCACAGCAAATATTTGGCTTCATTGAAGCTGAACTCTCTGAACACAAACTCTTTCATGATCTGAACTTCATCAGGGTTGTTTAGTTTTCTGTTATACTGTTACATAAAATCTCTCTACTATGGCTTAAGGAAAAGTCTCTAGAATAATATATTGACAGATCAATGCGAAGTTCACAGTAAGCAGCCACTGAAATTGAACAGCTAAGTGCTTTATTTCTTTAAACCCAAAAGCAACTGCCTCTGCTTCCTAAATGATAATTAGCCATAAATGATTTTTAAAAAGACACATTGTGCAACTAATCATATGAATCAAATGAAATATGCCAGGATCTGGATCCAGTCTTATCAAATTCCTTTATTTGATATAAAATAATGTTATTAGGAGCAGGTGCATCCTGAGATGGGTTTTGTCTCTGCCAGTTCTCAGTGCTTCCCTTTGTGTGACTGGTATAAATACTAATTTAAGATATACTGAGCATTAAAAAACAATGAGATATTTAGGAAACGGTAGTAGAAGCTGGTATTAGAAGGTCTGAATTGAAAAAGGACTTGCAGCCAACTGGATAGAGCTGCTTTGGCCTTGGATTGAACATGAGCCACAACACTATAACCAAAAGTTGTAATGCATAAAGAAGACGAAATAATCAGTTAGGAGTCAGATTTATTTAGTGTACAGTGTGTTGCAAAAATGGACACCATTTGAAATCAAGAAGGCTTTGAAATTGAGTCTGTCTTTTTGAAACACCCTGTACTACTTCCATATTTGAAAAAGTGAATAAAACACATGGCTCAAGACTGATTTTGTGGTGTTGCACATACAGTTCAAGTCAAAACTTAGGGGACAGAAAATACTCTGGAATAGTCAGGCAGTGTATACAACAGAATTATTTAAAAATTATGGTTAAGACGTGATTATCAAAAAGCCTTAAGTTCCACTGAGAAGATCATTGTAAACTTTGAGTCCATGAGTATTTTGAAAAACCTAGACAATTCATGTTGATGCCTATATGAGACCTGAGCTCTTTTGAAAATATGACCATTGACCTCAGGGGGACTACTTAAGTGAATTAAGATACTTAGCTAACACTGGAAAAATACAGTGTAATACACTTACAGAGAAACAAGACAGAACTTAGGTATTCTACGTAAGAATGCAATCTTGCAAACAGAAAAGCCTGAGAAGATCCAGGTAATGGGGACAGAAAGAAAAACTAATATTTGCAATGCTGTACGGTGTATGGAGGATGAAAAAAACAGGGAAATCTGAAACTTTTTACAGAAAGACAATATGTTGTAGATCTTCCTACAATATGTTTCAGTAATAATTATACTCTATTTATAAACCATCCCACCTGGAAAAGCACTTTGGGTACTGAATGGCAGTTGTAATGTCATGCCTGACAGAGCCCTGAATCTCTTACATACACCTCTAACTCTTTGATGAAACCAAAGGTGCACTGTTACCATGACAGAGGGCAGTTCAGTTTTAAACTAGTAAACAATAAGGCCTGATGATCTAGACAAATAAGAAATAAAGAGTTAGAGGATTCCCTAGAAAATCAAGATAATTTATTAGAAGATGAATGGAAAATTACTTTAGATGCAAGTAGCATTGTTAAACACTGAGTAGATAATACAAAATAAATGGGTTACCCTTGTTTCTCATAGCGTTACTTCTTCATAACTGGCTTCTGGAAATACAGATCAAGTTCTAGTAATCAGTGACATGCAAAGCAAGGACAGTTACATAGAAAAAAGTGTATTTGCCTTTCAGATTGCTGTCACTGACTCAACAAAACTAAACTGTGCATGTAGTGTCTTGCCTACCTGCACTCTGTTTGGTTAGTGTTTCATGAGAGTTTATTTCTTCTTTCCAAAACAATTGTTGAGGCTTTTGGAGCACTGATTATCTTCTCTTTTCAGACTTACTAAGAAGGGCTTCAGTCTTCCCTTTGTCTTTCTGGAATAAAAAAGAAACATATATTTAAGGTTGGTTTGTTTGTTTGTTTTTTCACAAAAAGATATGAAGTACCTTGGTTAGATCCAAGAACATAAGACAAGAGAGTGATGTGAAACTGAGTGAAGGAAAATTTAGTTTGACTATCAGGATAGAGTTTCTATAATTGAAATTTATGTCTGCAGAAAAATTTCCCAGGAGGCCCAATAGAAATAATGCAAAACTCATTTGAGTTATTTGTGGCTGAACTAAACCAGATGACCTAATAGCTATTCACCTCAAATTCATATGAATTTATGAAGCTGTATTACATGGCCTTTCAAAAGAAGTACATCAATAATATCTTTATTCAACACCTTTTTTCGCAAAATGTTTAGTAAATTGATAAACAGGAAATACCTCATTTATCAGTGAAACACAACAGCTGTACAATGGTAAACAACTACAGAATCTTTGAACAAGACATTCAAAGTAGTCTCTCAGATAAAAGTATTTGATTATCATTAATTCTAAAACATGGGGAAGATACAACCATTACTACTCCTAATAATAGTAGATTTTCTTATAACAAATGTTCTCTAATTTTGTAGAAATAACGCATGAGGTCAAAACTTTTTTGCCTTATAACTGCAGCATAGTAACAAGAGAGTACAGTCCTGAAATAGTTTGTTCAGTATCAATGTCAAAATAAAACACTAAATGTCAGATCATTTTATGTGGTTCCAAATGAATACAGATGCCCTTAGTCTTCTCATTTTCAATAATTTATGGATATGGATTTTGATTAATTAACACAATCTGTGAGAATAACAAGGTAAGTGTCTATGATTACATGACAAATTTTATATTGATAGGCTTACGACCAATTAAAGCTATTGAGGGTGAGTCCATATTCAGGCTTTTCTTTTAAAAAAAATAAAAATCTATATATTGTATTTAACTGTAAAAAAAAAATCATAATTTTGGATGCAGGTGTAGTGGATTTATATGAGTGGAAATGCCAAATGTTTGTTTAGTGTGACACCATGTTTGGAAAAAAAGCTTTATAGGAAAATACAGAGGTATTGAATATATGCTTCTAATGGACCTTATTACTTGCTTAAGCAGGACTGGGATAAAAAAGTCATGTTGATTGCTCTGTTGGAGGAAGCTGTATTCCTGTATCATGATGTTGAACAGCGAAACAGACACCAAAATGCTTCAATATTAAACTGCAGCAGCAGTAGATTCTTTGCAGACATATTGTAAGAGACTCCTACAGGTGACACAGCTCTAGATGCTTCCTCAGTAGAAGTCAATTTTGTTGCAGGGTATTGACCAGACTGCATGTTGTTCTAATGCTTTGCGTATGCACTTTTTCATTGTCTTGTACAGTCCTCATTTTCTGTGTGTTTTTGGCCTTTGCAGAGAGGCAACCTCTGCAGACCAAAATTAGATCTGAGAAAAAAGGGATTATTTTATGCATTATTTAGGGACAATATAGTAGTTTATTGCAATGTCAGTCTAGTCCAATGGAATAATTATCTATTTTTAATTCTGTCATTCTTTTATTCTTTTTATTGAATTTCTCTATGTTTGCTCTCAAACTTCCCAATCAGCAAAATGTTTCAGAAGACAATTATAGTTGATACTTTGTGTTTAATATTTGTCACACTGTAGTTAATGAGATTCATTTTCCCATTAAAACCTTATAATTAGATCCTGTCCAATTCTTTCTGCAGTTTTCTGTTGAAATTTCACACTCTTTTTTGTTCAAACTCAATTAGTTTATCGGCATTCTCTGAGACTTTCATATTTCCTATGTGAAGGGCATCAAATGGATTATTATTTATTATTCAAATTTTCTCTACCCAGGATGTGATGGGTTTTGTGACCCATATTCCGTGAGCATAAGCCAGAGGTACAACAGTTTGTCCTTCTGCTAGTTCATTTCTGCCTCTCATATGATAAGATAAATTATACTCCCATGGAATTAATTAACTTGATATAAGTTTATTACACAGGTATCTTGGATCAAGAGTGCAATACATTTTTACTTCAGATCTGTTGCCATGGATGCAGAAGACATCCCTTTCTTTCCTGAAAAGCATCCTGATTCTTCTGGTCGTACTTCCGTGTCACTGCACATCATACCCAAACTACTTTTTGTCCTATTTTGCTCTGTTAAATCTCAGGTTGCTATTCAGCATAATGAAAGTTAAAATTTCAGGGGCTATATCCACACTCATGTCCATACTGTGGCAATTGCACATCCCCCTGAGATCCAGAGCCTTCAACAGGGCAGCTGATGGCTCTTTAGCATCTTTTGTGCCCTTCTGTGCCTATGCCCATGTACACATGTAGGGTGGTACTGACAGTCACAACCTCCCCTTTCTCCAGGGCAGGATGACTTCACATCCACCCAGATGGGGGAACAGAAAGGGTGAGAGCCTTTGTGAATTGAAAGGGTCCTTAAAAAAGGAAGTGCCCAGAGTAGCTGAGAAGCTTCTGGACCATGTTGTAATGCCCACAGCCAGATCTGAACAGGCTATAAAATGGGGTTCCTGCCGAAGACCCCCTTGGAGTAGTCTTCTCAGAGTAGCAGGCTTGTGAACCGGACCCCTCCCCTGGGATGCCATCTAAGGAGATTTCCCAGGACTGAGGGTGCCCCATCTCCTTCTGTGGTGACTAGTTACTCACTGGATATATCCTCTAATGAGTCCTTGCCTAACCCAGGCAAGTGTGAGCCCTTATCTAACCCAGGTGAGTGATTATTTCTTGTGGGTACTCATGAATTAGAGGCCTCTATTTTTGTCTCTTGTGAGTGAATGCATGGACATTTTGGATCCTCCTTACTCTTATGCTGTCATACCCCAATATTTTCCCCAATTGATATCTGAACCTGTATTTTATGTTGTCAGAGTGCTAAATAATTGTGTAAACCGTTTCTAGTTGGTTTATTTCCTACACTTTTCCAGCTAGAATAAAGTCTGTTTTGGCACTTGTTTTCCACTTAAAATTGACTTTTGAGGTACCTCTGTGACATGTACCATGTAATTAACTAACATATTTTGAACAATAATACTGTAAAAATTATTCTTATAATATATAATGTTATTATATGTTGGCTATGTCAATAAGCATGTTGCAGACAGTTGTCTATGGTGCAGGTGATGCAGGTGAAAATATACAGGTCTACCTGGCTTCATCTGTAGTGTTTGATTTATTTTTTTTTTTGCAGCTCTTTTACAATTGTTGACTTAAATGTTTTTGCACTTGAAAAGTTATTATAGTTTTGTCAGGCAGAGATATGTAAGCATATATGTCTGCCCTAGAAAATCACTGTGTAATTCAGCAATATTTACTCTGAAAGGATTTCAAAGCAAGTTTAAAGCTAGAAGCATTTTATTAAAAATGCATATTTAAATAGAAGTGAAATTTGTTAAAATGCACCTCAGGTATTTGAAAGGTTTTAATTATCTACTTGGCCATAATTTCAATTACACTGCTATCAAGCAACAGGTAAATATGTTGGATGCAGCAAATATTTTGTAGCCTCCTGCACTCATATGCTTTGAAAATGAAATCTAAGAAAAATCTAGGAATAACTGAATAGTCATTGGCATATCATGTTTTTTTATTCTCAGATATATAAAAAATATTTATGAGTGGGATTAACAAATGTGAACATTGTAGTTAGTCTGCTTCTGTAAAAGTCACTGAATGTTTTAATATTGATTTCAGGGCAATTGGAGACCTACACTTCGTGCTTTTGAAAATCCCATTTTACCCATATGATTTTTTCTCGACTTTCAAATAACTTTTTCGTGTGTCATATCTCATTTTGTATGAAGTGTTAATTCAATATCCTGCCACTTAATGCAGAACATGTTCAGCAAGAGTTATTAACACATATATATGTACTTAAATTAAAAGCCTTTGATATTAGATGTAGATTTTAGATTTCTACTGCAGCCCAATATCTGTTAATTCTATTACTGACCTCATGCAAGGCAGCTCTGGTTTAGAAAAAAAAGTTATCTGGCATTGCATTTGTGATAGTGAGTTCCACAACATGTAAAGAAAATTGCAACCCTGATCTTGAACTTGTGCAAATTAGCTTTCATGGTACTACCTGTTTAGTTCCACTGCCTTTGATCAGTTGTGTTTAATGAATTCAGATGTGAACAAATCCAAAGATACATGAGATATTGGTATCTGGACACAGCTCACTGGCCCTTCACCTGGTACTCCAGAAAACAATATGCATGCGTAATTTCGATCACTACTAGGTCTCAAGATATTTGGTAAGTGTATTTTGAGTCTTTGTGTGGTACAGTCAACAGCTTCATCTCCAGAGCAACTGCAGGATACAGAAATAACAGAAAAAGGAAAAGAGATACTTTAACACTAGGAAGACTGTAAAGTTGTATTGTAAGTGTTCAATATATTATATAATAGCTGATATTTCTGGATACTTCAAGAATAGATAAAATGATAAATTAACCTGAATCAAATCTATAGACCTGAAAGTGCCCAGCTTTGGATATATTCAGAATGTGAAACCAGAGTTTCTTCAATGTCTTTCCTCTCAAAATAAACTAAGATAAACCAAAAATCTAGACTTTTTTCCCACCATTTAGTGTTCAGCAAGTGAAACCCATCTTTACTTTGTTATTTACTTTGTTATTCTGTTCTAATCATGAGACAGATGAATGCTGTCTCCATATAACAGTTACTGACCATTATACATGCTGAAGGAGCTGATGGGCTGCCCTACCGAAGTTTTTCAAATTCTTGTCATACATTTCATGTGCGATACTAATGCATTAGCATCGCTAATCTGAGTAACACGATTCATTTACACAGGGGCTGGAGGTTTACAAGTACGAGTGGTTGGGGGAATGTTCATGTGTCACTTTGTAACACATCACACAACTCACTGGAAGAGCAGAGTGCAGTGGTGAAGTGATAGACATCTCACCAGGAGCAATTCCACCCAGCTGCCTGTTCAAGTGCAACCACACTGTGGAGTAGCCAAAACAACTTACATCTTCAGAATATTGGGAAGGTATACAGAAAGTGGAGAAGTGAAATGTGAGTACTCTTAGAGTATACTTTTCCACCATGCCAATGATGCAAGGCCAGGAAAAAAATGGATTTATGACTGGAAAAGTAATTCCTAAAACTGCATTCCTTAAACTTAAAATGAAGCATTAAGAATACCTCAGATCTCAGCAGCAGCTCATTCTATACAGTATCAAAAGTGACGTTAGGTATGAGAGAGGACAGGTAGCTGGAAGAATAACATATCACCGTATGTGAAAGGGTCACGGGATCTAAATCACTGTTTGTGCTTCTTCACTGCACATGTGGAGTCCACATTTTTACAAAATGCTTTATACTGCAAATTCCTACAAGTCAGTCTTGGCAGACAGGAGATATGGGATAGAAAATAGCCAGACAGGAACAGAAAAGATAAATTTTCCTTCAACACTTTAAGGTAACATTCAAGGAAAGAAGATTAGTGGGTTGTTCAGAAGGATCCACACGCACTCACTTTTTTTTTCCTGGGAGATCCCCGTGTTTCCCTCTACTTTTCAAATATTGTAATGTCTTGTACGGTTTTCTATTCTCTGCATTAGAGTGCCAAAAATATATTGCTCCCTACACAATAATTCTGTGGGGTTTTTTCTTCTCCCTGAAATACAAATAAATAAATAAAATTTCTTCTACATACTTTCAGCCACCAAGAATAATATTCAAAATTCTTTGCTTGATAGAATCATAAAGCTCCATTCCAGTGTAATAATATTGCATCTTCAGTATCATAGACATACTAGAATGGAAAGATCCTATGATGTCAGATATGCCACTCAGGACTGATTATTTCTATCCTATTTTTGGCCAGATTTTGTCTGTCTTGCTTTTGAGGATCCCAGTATTTAGATTAGTCCAGCACTTAGCTATGGTGAGAGTGAGAGGTTTCTTCATGTACAGTCTAGCTTAATACATAGCCTATGTCTTTCTTCCTGAAAATTATGTTGGTCACGTTTTTGTCCTGCTGTTGTAGACATAGATAATGATCAACTGCTACCTTTTGTGTACGAAGACGTTACTGTTTCAAGCATTACTATACCTCATTGTAAGTGTTTCTTTCTGGACTATGCAAATACATGTTTGTCTTTTTTTTTTTTTTTTTTTTCCCTAAGAGATCAAAACAATATAGTAAATGAAGCCTTTGTTGGTCTGAGGAAAAAGAAAAAAAAATATATATATATATATATACACATATATATACAAATATATATGATGTCTGAATGAGTTATTACAATTTCACACCTCTGTTAAAAAAAATTTTAAAAAGTGTTTTATTTATTTCATTTTACAAAAGCACCAGTGCATTGACACATTTTTCTTAGACTCCTGTTTACTTTTTGGTAATGCCTAGCAATATGTTTCCATTAGTGTATTCCATTTTTCAGATGTATTTTTTTATAAGGGTGTTTGATTGTTTCTTTCTCAGTGTAGACTCTTTGTAATCATCCACACTGAATTTCCTCTTTTGTGTTTTGGACTCATTTATCTTTCTATTGCTTTTTGGATTCCAGTCTCTGAATCTTAAAATGCAAATTGTAGGTGCAATTTACTCTATTAATGAAGGTATTGAAAAATATCAGTCTCAGGAAAGGACTCTGTGGGATTCGCCAATGACAGTAACCTTTTTTTTTTCATCCCATAAGATTTCAATAACGAATTTTATCACAAACACAGCTTAGTGCAACTAGTGTGTTTATATTTTATTTACTCAAATAATTTCCTACTGTGTCTTATGTTTCTACTGTTTTGTTGACGGTCTTTTAAGCATCTGATCACAATGATTTCTATGAAGACTAAAATAAAACATCAAAGAACTTTAAGTTACTGCTTTTTAAAAACTATTTCAAAATGCCTCTTAACATTATCCTTTCACATGTGTTATTAATTGTGAGTTATTGTGCTCTTAATCTTCACAATACTGTTCTATATTATTTTGTGTTAACTCAAGGACATATTTCCTGGTTTCTATTTTCCATACTGTTGTTTTTCCTGCATTTCATCCATATTTTTGGTCTTTAAGGATTGTCTGATTACCAAATGTGTATTTTCTGTTTATTATCTCTATTCTGATGCATAATATCTAAAATAAAATAGAAATACAAAAGTAATTTTGCAATGAAAAGTAGAAACATCCTATTCTGAGAATATTTCAGATGTCTGTATTTCTATTGTTCATTTTTTTGATATTTCATTGTGGTTTTTTGTTTGTTTTTAATTATTTTTTGCAACACAGTGATGTTTCTATTAATAACAGTTTCAATTTGGTCACAACAATATTTTGCAAGAGGAAAATGTTTGATGGAATGCAGTCAAACATAATTGTTCCTTAAAGACCATAATTTTAACACACCTGTAACACAGCTTTTAAGTTTTTTTTCCTCCTGCTTTGCCTTTCAATACCAGCTGATTCTGCACCCTATTTAAATATAACTTAATATATCCTTTGCACACAAAATTTACTGAGTTATTTTATATCACTAGGAGCACTAAAAACTAGATAAATTTGACTGAAAAAAACCAATGGCTTGTGTTTGTTGTTTATTTATGCACTATAAAGATCTGCTTTAAAATAAGGTGATACAGTTAAACTGCTAGTAAACAAAAGTATCTTATCAGGAGCTTGTAGGCCTGCCTCAGTGTTTCTTTTGAGTTGAGTATTGAAAACGTAGCATACAAAGTTATCTACCTATTATGAGAATTTAAATAATTAATTTTCTCAAATTATCTGTAGAGTTCTCCATACACTAGCACTGGGAATCTAAATCATTTATTTACTTAAATTTTTGATCACCTAAGGAAGTTTCACAATTGTGAGAACCTGGAGGTTTTCTTAAACAATGTATGTATGAAACTTCCTAAACAACCACTCATCACTTTTTCTAGCTTATATAGGGAAAATAAATAAGTAGCCAGGCAGAATATCTTTGTTTTGAAATGTGCCAATTACAATTTGGGATGCCTAAGGCAGGCTGCCCCAACCTCCCTTACAGTTGCTGTTGTGGTGATGATGTCAGCAGCATTGTTGGGTGTCTTTGGTCAGTAAGACTCTCCAAAGGTGGTCTTAAGAAATGTAATTCAGCTTTATGCATGATGATAGACTCCAGGGTGATGTTATCTCAGGAGTAAATATTCTCCATGTAAATTCAGTAAATTCAAAACAGTCTGCTGATGGTGAAGTGCAACATCAAAATTTTCTCCCTTTTTCTGGAGTTCACAAACTCAATAGGGTAGATGGGCTATATAACCCCATCTATGATCTGAGTGCACCTGCAAGTCTGTATGCCATTAAGGTAAGAATAGTCTAAGCAGGGTTGCAGCAGTGTGCCTTCTTTGCAAAGAAGTCCTTAGGGCCAGTGGCTGCCATCACTGGTAGGATTATCACACAGTATATACATTGTAACCAGTGAGCCTCTGAGAGTTGTGGCACATCACATGGGAGACCAGTTCTCAGGTCACACTGTTACAACTGCTTTATTTTCTGTTGATGAGCAGGGAATTTGGGTAATGTCCTGAAGAACCACTGCCATGGATGGCTTCCAACTGGCCATCAACTAGGTGGCAGAGTCAGAAGCGACTCTGACTGTGACATGCTTTGAGCTAGGACAGTGACTCCTTGGTTACTCAGGAAAGGATATTCAGCAGATACATAGTGAGATACAGCCTCTGAAGCAGGAATTAAGCTAGCAACTGAGACCGTTCTCCCACCTTAAGAGAATCATAATTACTCCCACAGCTTGTGCTCTTACTTCCCCAAAGACACAAGGAGGACAGCAGAGAATGAATAAAAAGCAAGCATTTAGTGTTCAAAACATATATTTAAAGATTTTGGGGAAGGCAAGAGTGTGCTCAAAAGAAATACTTCTCAAGGATCTTCCGTGATTTGGGGAAGGTGGATAAGCAGAGCAGACTAATTGCCCATCCTGTTAATCCATGAGCAACAAATCTTATCATACAGAGTTGGAAAAAGTCTAAATTAACTAACACGTCACATCATTATTGATGCCTTAGTGTTATCCGGTTTTACTTAATTTTTTTACTACAAAAATAATTTTATGTAATGCCAGTTGAGGCGACAGAACTACTAGTTACTCTTTTTGGTAATGTGTTGTAATTTTCTGGCATTTTATGAAGGAGAATAACATACCTTCTGTTGTTTCTGAGGGAAATATCTGAGCTTTGATTATAGTACTTACACATAAGTGTCATACTTCAGTTTTCAATTTTTTAACCTCCATTTCTCAGTGACCTAAAAAGAGTGAAAGGCATTTTTACTTCTTGTGAAAAAGGAAAACTTTTTTTCCCTTAGATGGGCCCTTACCAAAAATCTATTCAAGAAAGCAAAATCAGTGGAAAACTGGTCTAAAGTTGTCATTATGACTCCTCAATATTTTTTTAAAATAATTTTGTTGAACACACACACACATACGCACACA
Source organism: Nesoenas mayeri (assembly GCF_963082525.1). Lineage (NCBI taxonomy): Eukaryota > Metazoa > Chordata > Aves > Columbiformes > Columbidae > Nesoenas > Nesoenas mayeri. The sequence goes on along the minus strand of NC_137548.1, from coordinate 20,470,120 downwards.
CACACACAATAAATGATATTATCCACATAGACAGGTACATATTTTTTCCTGCATTTGTCCATATAAAAATTCAGCAATTATTACTTTTTGAAATAAAATTAACTTGATCTTATCTCTTTTATTAATTCTTCTCATATTCATCATTAAACTGGAATTACTTTGTCTAAAAGTTTCAAGGATGTGAGCTGACCCAAATTAGGTGGAAGCCAAAGTGTCGTTGTCAGTCACAGTATTTCCTGTGTCAGTGGTACCCTGCCTCAGTCACACAGCAAGTTCAAACCCTAGAGCAGTCCAACCGGATGGTGTTACTTGTACTGCTATAAGTTCTACCCTTATGGTAAGCTATCTAGAATATGGTCTGTAGCTTTTGAATATTCAAGAGGTAAAGAATCATTCTGAAAATAGAAAAAATGAAGTCTGTCACTGGCCAAGACCCTACACAGTAAAAGGTTCTCCTTATAGGAAGCTGTATGAACAAATACCTCAGAGCAAACATCAGTATATGAACCAATTTCCATTTGCAAACAGAAAACAGAATGTAATAATTATTTAAATTATTAGCACTTTTTTGTTGTTGTTGTTGTTGTTTTTTTGTTTTGTGGGCAACTATTTCTTCCTTGCTAGGCACAGAGTAACATTGGATGCAGTGAAAAGGTTACTACCTATATTCAATGTTCTGGTGGGCTAAGACTGACTGAACATCAGATGCCCACCAAATTCCTCTGTCACTCCCCCTCTTCAACCAGACAGGGGAGGAAATATAACAAAAAGTTCATGGGTTGAGACAAGGACAAGGAGAGATCACTCACCAATTATCGTCACAGGCAAAACGGACTTGACTTGGGGAAATCTGTTTAATTTATTGCCAACTAATCCAGAGTTCAGTAATGAGATATTAAAAATAAATCTTCAAACATCTTCCCTCACACCTCCCTTTTTCCTGGGCTCAACTTCACTTCCAACTTTCTCTGCCTCCACAGTGATGTGGGGGGACAGTGAATGGGGGTTGTGGTCAGTTCATCACATACCCTCCTCAGAGGAAGGACTCCTCACACTTTTCATGTGCACCAGTGTGGAGTCCCTCCCACAGGAGATAGTTCTCCACAATCTTCCCCAACATGAGTCCTTCCTGTGGGCTGCAGTTCTTCATGAACTGCTCCAGTGTGGATCCTTCTCATGGGTCCTTCAGAAACAGACTGCTCTGGCAGGGGTTCCCCATGGTTTCTCAAGTCCTGTCAGCAAACCTGCTGCAGTGTGGGCTACTCTCCCCATGGGTCCTGAAAGGAGTCTGCTCCCGTCTGGGCTTCCCACAGGGTCACAGCTTCCTTCAAGCATCCACTTGCTCCAACATGGGGTCCTCTCTGGGCTGCATGTGGATCTCATGGACCTTCACATGCTGAAGGGGGACAGCTGGCCTCACCATGGTCTGCACCACAGGCTGCAGGGAAATCTCTGCTCCAGTGCCTACAGCACCTCCACCTCCTCCTTCCACACTGACCTTGGTGTCTGCAGGGCTGTTTCTTTCACATCTTCTCACTCATCTTTCCTGGCTGCTGTTGCACAGCAGTTTTTTCCCACTTCTTCAATATGTTATCACAGAGGTGCTATCATGGTTGCTGATGGGCTTGATCTTGGCTAGTAGCAGGTCCCTCTTGAAGCCAGCTGGCACTGGCTCTATCTGACATAGTGAAAGCTTCTAGCAGCTTCTCACAGGATCAACCCCTGTAGGCCTACCACTGCCAAAACCATTCCATGCAAACACAATACAGCTTTTCTCCATTGGATGATACGTTTGTGTACTTGAAATAACATTTTTAATCATACCTGAACACCTCTGTAAATTTGAGGATAGTCATTGTCATGATTCAGCCACAGCTGGCAACTAAGTACCACACAGCCACTCACTTACTCCCTCCTGGTGGCACAGGGCAGGGAGAATCAGAAGGGTAAAAGTGAGAAAACTCATGGCTAGATATAAAGACAGTTTAATAGGTAAAGCAAAAGCTGTGTATACAAGCAAAGCAAAACAAGGAACTCATTCAATACTTCCCATCAGCATGCAGGTGTTCAGCCATCTGCAGGACAGCAGGGCTCCGTCACACATAATGTTTACTTTGGAAGACAAACACCATCACTCCAAACATCCTTCCCTTCCTTCTTCTTTCTCCAGTTTTAGGTACTGAGTATGATGTCATATGTTATGGAATACCCCCTTGGTCAGTTGGAGTCAGCTGTCCTGGTTGTGTCCCCTCTCAACTTCTTGTGCACTCCCAGTCTACTCACTGGTGGGTGGTGTGAGAAGCAGTAAAGGCCTAGACTCTGTGTAAGCCCTGCTCAGCTATAACTAAATCATCCCTGTATTATCAACATCATTTCCAGCACAGATCCAAAATGGGCATGTAGCTTCTCTGAGAAAGGAGTATGCAGTAGAAAGTTTTAAGGGGTTTATAAAGCAATAGCCATAAAGCTACAAAGTCTCTCATTTAGTCGTATCATGATAATGAATGACCTATTCTCTTCTTCTTTTGTACCATACACTCCTAAAAATTGCATTATACATATGCACATGAAAAACAAGTTTATTCCAAGATTCCAGAATTTTGTTCAACACCCTCCACCACTAAAAAGCATTACAAGATGCCATCAATTCAAAGAATTAAGTATTTTTATAAACAGTGACTTTTTTATCCTATTGCAAATTAAATGGAAAAAGAGACTAAATAAGTTGATTTAATTTATTCCTTGTATTTAGTTCACCTAGTTGGTCATGTTAATGTGAGGTTTATAAATTTCTTCTGTTAAACATCTCTACAATCAAGAGTGAACAAGCAGGAAGGCTAATGGTTTCATACTAAATTCAAGGCAGCTCATAAAAAACCTCTTATCTTGATGCTGATCAACTTCACATCCTAATCCTCTACCAAAACCTTCAGTCTCCATTTCTTTCCAGTGTAGGTGTTTCTATTTGCTAATATATTTTCTTTTAGAGGCCTCAGCTAGCAACATAGTTACTCTTGCTGCCATGGTGTGTGCCTTAAGAAAACATTACATATTGTATCTTCACATTTGTTTTCACTGTGAATTGTTTTGACATGTGAAGTCAAGAAAGCCTAGTGCTGAAAGAGACTGGGGTAAAACCCTCTGCATCACTTGTATTTTTATTTAATCCTGTTAAATATTATATAAACTAAAATTGTGCTTGCACTTTTCCTCTCTAAATTTTCTCTTAGCCAAAAGTATTGTGATGTCTCTTGAACTTCGTTAGAGCAAAACAAAAATAATTTAAAAAATCCCCATTCTTATGTCTCTGCTGCCCTGAAAACAACAGAAACTGTCAGTTTCTACTCAAGCTATTGAAATGAAACATTGTTCCAACCTGGGTTCAGTTGGAACCCATACTGGTTCAATTTACTGGTACAATTCCATGCAAACCTTGGTCCAAAGGAGCTTATTTCCATGATCTGATCTGACCAAGTATTTGCCCACCAGGAAAATTCATCATTAGCAAGCTGAGATCTATGCCAAATATATAGAACCACACATTAGAACACATTGCACATTTAATGTGATCCCTAGGGGAAAAAAAAAAAAAAAAAAGGAGGGGGGGGGAGCTAAAAACCTTGCTGCATACAGACTACAACAGGAAATTTCCTTTTAAGATCCATGTGTGGTTTTTAATTTGGGTGTTGGTTTGTAGTAGGGATAGAAAGATCTTTGACAACTCTCTTTCTCATGTTAATTAAATACATATTTCTGCTAATGGATTTTGAGTTGCCTATGCCAGCTTGTACAGTACCACAATTTTACATTCCTTGTTATTAGATATGTGTGTGTGTTCCAGTTTCTGTGTTAAAAATGCAGTATGAACAAGGCTTGAATTCTGGAAAAGGCAGTCGAAACCATACATCATTGAGTCTTTTAATTACTCATCCACTTTTGAATAGTGAGGCTAATCTTTTATTAAACCTCTAACCTAACATTTTCAAACTTAGATTTCCTTTTGTTTTTGTAAAAATGCCTTTGTCCTCATCTACATTTGCTCATAGCCATAAATAATCCATGGACTAAATCTGTGCACAAGGAAGAGTACCTGATGTCCAGAAATTGCCAGTGAACAACACTCCTCCTCATCCATTGTATAGATTCAGACTGTGAGCTGACAGCTGTTTTGCCAACAACTCCTCCACATTATCATCATTCCTGCATGAAGATTATCTTTTATATTCTTTTCACCTTTTAATAAACAGTAATTTGTCATTCATAGTGCATTTGTCAGTCTGTGTTTTTTCAGCAGGCAATAGACTTCTACCTATTACTCTCTCGCATCTTTTTGTCTTGGTTGTCAAGGCCTACCTTTTATTTCCATATACCATTGAAAATATTTCCACTTCAGAGTTTATAGATAACAAAAAACTCTACCGATCTCCCTCCCTTCACTTGCAATCCTGTAATGTTTTACTGTCGTAAAATGTTAAAGTATGTATTTCTTCTTCAGCGGTTCTTTGAGGAAAGTGAGATCTGTAGAGACAAAAATCAACTTTTCCTTCGCTTTAGTCTAAGAAAAATTGTTATCAATTTCCTGAAAATCTTTTTCTCCCTAAAAACCAATGGAACAACAACTATTATATTCTCCCTTTTATTTAATATTACTGAAATTTACAAGGACTAAACAACGTTACTCTTCCTTTTATAATAATTTTGAAAATTATTCAAAGAAAATTACTCTCAGGTCTCTACATTTAGAAGACATTCTGGTTGAAATTAAAGAGCATGAAGTAAGTTGAAGGAATCATAATGGCAAGGGAAACCCAAAACAGTGGGGAAGAGATACAAACTTCTTAGACTCCCTCTGAACTATCCAAACAGCTATGCAGTGTGACCCACTGTGTGTCAAATACAAACAGCAGCATGTGCAGCTTAGGTCCACCATGTGCAGAGCAGGCTGTGAACCAACTGGTCGATGTACTGTAAGATGGAAGAGGACCCTGGGGAGAGGGATAGAATAAAAATTACAGTTAAACAGCAATGTCTTTTCTGCTGCTGACTGCATTCCTTCCACCTGTTATTGTTTCTGGATTTTAATTTTAAATATAGTTGCATTAACTTCAGATGAGATAATAGTTGGTCCATTTCCAGATACTTATTCTGGGATGATGTCTTCTGTTTCTGAATAGTTGACTCACAACTTTATTTTTTACAAGGGAGTGTGAAGGATGGCAGGTTACCAACTTGGTAACTTGTATGTCAGTCCAAGCTCTGATTTTTATCCTTATTGATATAATTACTGAAGGAAACAAGGATTAAAATTACACATAGCTTGTTATGGAAAGTTAAAGCACCACTTGGTCTGGTCTATTTATCTTTCTCATTTTGTTTGAGGCTGTGATGTGAAGAAGACAGTGGTCTTACATTGGATTAGCTAGGTAGACTCGTATATGCAACTCCCTCCAGCAGAAGACTGTGCAGCCCAAACTTTTTTCTTGTGCATATATACACCCTTGGTATTCTTTTGTTATTTTTCATAATGTATCTATAATTTATCTATAATTTATGTTTCCACAGCAATACAACTAAAATAAAGGAGATTTTTTTTTTGGAGGGAGGAAGTTGAATTTTTTTCAGTCAAAAGATATGGGCTGTACAGCCTTGTACTATTATTTTTCACACTTAACATTGTCTGTTTACATGTTTGCTTCCTTTTCTATTCTGCAGCTCTAGTTGCCCTGCATAGGGAATGGAAACACACACACACACACACACACACACACAAAAAGTCAAAGAGCAGCTTATCTCAGTTAATTGTTACTAGTTTTTATTATTAGATTAATTGTCCTTCGGATATAGAACTTTGATCAGCATTTAGTACAGGAAAATATTACTTATTTTCTTAGACTAGATATCTTAATTTTATATAGCTAAAGCTAGAGGAAAGATGTTTATTTAGGAAGACTGAAGACCTCTCACTCATGAACAACATGGGAATGGACACAAGAAGTTTTCTATATCTTGTTCTTCCAGATTTTAAAAAGACTTTTCTCTAGAATTGAAACAGAAATTCAGTGTCTATAATAATACTGTTTGCAATTCACATGGCATTTTCTGTCCATGTACAAACAATACTACTTGCACCTTTGGATGTGAAGGTCTAGACAGTTCTTGATTTGGAACATAGAGACCTGCAGCTCATTTTCTACCAAGCACCATTAAATTACATCAGCCTTCTGTTTCCTACTAATTTAGATTCAAAGGAATCTGAAGTAAAAATATTTATACTCCAGTATTAAGGTCTTGGGCTTTCTTATTCCTCAGTTACATATAATTTATTTACTTACTTATTCATTGTGGGTGTCAAATTAAATGGGTTTATGTTCCTGGATAGTTGTAAAATATGTGATCAACTGTTAAAGGAATTCTTTACCTGAAAACCAAATCAGTTATTAATTAAACTCCTGGGAGACAAATGCTGATCTGCCTGATCTGCTGCTAGCAGACATCTCTGCATCCCATATGCTGCCATGGCAGTACATCCAGCCAGGCTGTGGGCTTCCCTACCAGTAGCTATCACAACATGGGCAGATTTTCTCCTTCGAGGGGAATGCTAATGAAAACTAGTCATTAAAATCTGTGAGGCCTACCTATGAAAACATGTGCTAAAATCTGGCCTTTAATTTTCCAAGGAAGGTTTTGCTGCCCAGTTGTAAATTCTGGAGTGGCAATTGTTTGCTGCAGAACATTTCTGAATAACCTCTCTGGAGCAAGATCAGCCTTTAGTTTCTTTTCTTCCTCTTGGGTAATGAACTTTGGAGATTGAAACTCAATTTTCAAAAAGGCAAGGCTGCAGGTTCAGATATTGTTTTCAAGACATACAGTTTTATTTTTTATCTGCTTGTTATGATTTAAATTTTGTAAAATATTAAGTAGAAAAAGACAGGATTAGTTTGTCTGGAACATCAGCAGAGGACAAGCAATGATACACAGATACAAGTTAAATATAAAGAGCATAGACAACTGCAACTTCTAAAAAAAAATTAAACTGCTGGATGGAATATGTATATGTGTAGAAGTTAATTTAAAATTTTACTTCAAAGAAAAAGGATATCACCCATTCACAATGGCATAAGTGTCAGTCTGGTTTTACCTTATCTGACCAAAGCAATGTCCTGTGGCATTTGACCTATCTACAAGAAGAGGAAGAGGCAATTTAGGCAAGTGATCTAATCCCTTAAAGACAAGACTGAGCAGCAGAGTAGGGGAGACCTGAAGGGTTCACTATCTGTCTATGAAACATGAATACGCAGGTATTGCTTCCATTATATTTCCAACCTAATTTCTCACCTACCTAAGCATACAGAAATATACCCATCTGTTGAAAGAGACTTGTTTGCCTTGGCCCACAGACATATTGATATGTAAACATTTTTCCTCTCATGTTTTTCTTGCTGCTTCAGTTTTTGTACATCTCCCAAATAGATTCCAAGTCTAATTAAAAGAAAGGTCTGTTGTAACATGAAACATATTTCAATCCTTACATTTCATTACAAAGGAAAGGCAACAATGACAACACTAACAATGACAACAACAACAAAAAGGTTTGAAGTAGGTTAAAGGAGATTCATTAATAACTACACAAAAGCTATCATCTGACAGTAGCTGAATTCTGGATTTTAGCAAGTGTTAAATAAACCTTTTCACAAGCATTTCCTTGAATAAAACTTAATCTACTTGAAAGCCTTTATTCACTTTCGTATGCAGCATATTTTCAGAAATATTCATTTCAGAAATATGTGCTGTATAAAATAGAATTTTCTTGTTTGAAGGTCATCTAGTCATGGAACAAAAAACATATTACTGGGATGACACAATTCTCTGTTCAAACAGTGAGTCACCACCCTCAGTATCTAAATCATTCATGAGCCAAACAGAAGTTGAAATTTGTTTTCATGAAGTTTTGACATAAATTTATGAATGATAAAGTAACTCACTCTGATCAAAGGTAGATAAAGTTCACGCAAACTGCTGTAAAATTATGTCTGTGGTTAGGGTAAGCAAAAATCAACAATGACTACAGAAGTAAACTGTATAGCAGCTGGCAATTTTAATTCCTGACTGCTAATGTCCCATTCAAAGGTTATACACACTTAGGATCGCACATAGGATAACACGTTCATGACACTTGCAAGTTCTCACTTGAAGTAAAGTCTGTGCTTAAAATAGTTTACTTGTATCATTTTTCTAACAGAAAACTGTTCATAACCTCACTAGACGCAGTTAAAAATTTACTGTGTTTCAGCTTAACTATATTCATTGCCAGTATTATTCATTTCATCACTTTCTAACATCATCCGATAGAACTCTTTCCCGTGGGACAAATAATATGCACTCTTCCCTCCCTTTTGCTAGGAAAAAAAAAAAAAAATCAAAGTGTCTTTAAACATTTTCTGGAAAGAAGTCCGTCTTGCATCTACTTGAAGAGAAAACATTGCAACAAATATTAATTAGCCTCCCTTACATGAATGGCTAAACAGAAACCAAAATGGATGAGGTGATTATACTAAATGCACTGTTGCTGCCACATGGCTGAGAATGTACACACCAACCATATTAGACTGCAGCATAGGATGCTAGTGTGATAAATCCAGGCTTTGTCACCTCCACCAGTGACAAAGTAGTATTGCACTACAATTTGTTAACTCCTGACCTTTCCTGAGGATGCTAGAGTACCTTTGTGATGTCCACACCATTTAGAATGAACAGAAATGGGGTCATCCATCAACTTCAACAGGCCATGCAACCACCTCACATTAATAATATTGCCCACCAAAGATTGTCTGTCCATCCTATTGAGACCTTCTTTGCAGCAGGTCACTCCTACGCATTTTTTTTTTTAAATCTAGTAAATAGTTACATTAATTTAATTTATTATAATAACCTGAAGAACTAAGAGCAGTTAGAGGGTAGTATTAACAATGAGAAGTGACACAGATAATTTCCTTGTCCATCAGGAGGATGTAAAGTATGTGCAGCTTAGATACTGAGTGTTCATGGAAGGCTACATTTCATAGACGTATTTTGGCAGGGCAGTACTTTGGACAAATCATCTTGTACATAAGCACCAAGTACCCCTCTCAATCTTCAGATGAGCAAAATTGGTTCATTTTGACACTATTCAGTGGCTTCTACAGAAAGTTCTGTTTGCTTTTTTTTTTTTTTCCTCAGAGTAGGTTCTCTAACTGTCTAATTGAAGCAAGACTCATTCACATTGTGCTACACTATTGAAATACTATCCTGATACCATTCTTGCAAATATGCACTTACAATCAAATATATTTCCCATAATGTTATTAAAGGTCTTTCAAATATAAACAGTTAATTATAGATTACAAAAACTGGGTGCTGGTTTTTTTTGTATATTCCTTTGATTAATATGATCTCATTGATCACATAACCAAACAGTGAATATTCCTTTGAACATAATTTTTATATGAAATTTGCATCCCTTCAGTGCTCATAAATCAAAACAAGTTTCTGAAGTGGCTTGATATATGCAAATTAATAAAATACTGATGGCTTTTCCTCTTTATTTGAAAGGTGGGAAAGGGGCTTTGGCATGAAAAAATATTAACGTATATAGCATAAAATTGAATCTAAAATCATAAATTACAAAAATATGAATAATTTCTGTTATAATCAATAAGCATTCATGTCAGTGAAGCATGCTCAAATAATAGTCTACTATTTTAGTATATTTCACTCTTATTTATTAAAAGATAACAATTTCCTCCTAGTCAGTAATTTTCAAGAATTCTGATAACTGAAAATAAAACATTTTTTATTATAATAATTTTCATAGTCTGTGTCAGTATGCATACTTTATCAACTGAGATTGGCCAGAGAAGTCTTATGGTCTTGTTTCTGCTCTGTGAGTGGATCTGAATATGCATTCCAGAAGCATTACAGCCAGTAAAATTCAAATTCAATAGGAAATGAAAGTCCAAAGTGTGTGAGTATCACTAAAGAAAACCACATAAAAACCTCTTTTGAGTAGTACAAACTATATAAAAATAACGAATAGTGTAGGTCATGTAGGTGCTTGTAGACTTTAGTGTTAATGGAGCAGAGCAAGAGAGAGTAAAAATCAAACACTTCTCTCCTAATAGTAGAAGACATATAGGAAGTGACTGAGAAAGTAGTGAACAGTGACTTATATTGTATACTTTTGCAGGAAATCAGATTTTCACCCTGAAAACAATCTTCTAGAAACAGAAGAAAATATTGATATATTCCAGAATAGTGACAAGAGGATCACTCATGGTAGCATTTAGGTTCAAATTTCTCCCCTTATTAATATACAGACAAATATCAAGACATATGAAAAGAGATCTCCTTAAGAACATTAGAAATCCATCTTGGGTATGTGGGAATGAGATTAATTAACTTACACTATTAATTATTATTAAAATATACATTACCCTCATTCTGACATTAGATTTGAAAATGAAACACTGGAGTCAAAGCAGGACAGATAATATGGTGTGCTTCATGGTCTGTCATCTTTTCTAAGAAGTTAATGAAACCATGTGTGCTTGTTAAGCTGTGAGCTGGTGCGTACCCATGTGCTGCTGATCTCTTGGGGAGGAAGCTGCACATATTGACACCAAGGGACACTGTCACATCCTGCCCAGAGGTACGGGTAGGGGGAGAGTTGACTCAGGTTCGTAGGTCCCCTTGGCTGGAAAAGAGTATAGAGATACTTAAGGTCCTTAAACAAAAGGCTTTTATTTTGCAGCTTGGCCTAACTGGCAAATGATTTGATGACAGTAAGATTTATGTGATTTAACTTCAATTGGTAAACACAAAAGTTTGTGGCACATGTGGGGCTGTAGTTCTTATGTTGCTACATTAGTTATAAAAAGGAAAGCAAAACAATAGAAGAAAAAGAAAAAGAAAAAGAAAAAGAAAAAGAAAAAGAAAAAGAAAAAGAAGGAAGGAAGGAAGGAAGGAAGGAAGGAAGGAAGGAAGGAAGGAAGGAAGGAAGGAAGGGAGGAAGGGAGGAAGGAAGGGAGGAAGAGAGGAAGGGAGGAAGGGAGGAAGGGAGGAAGGGAGGAAGGGAGGAAGGGAGGAAGGGAGGAAGGGAGGAAGGAAGGAAGGAAGGAAGGAAGGAAGGAAGAAAAGAAAAGAGATTTCACCATCCTTATGGCTCCACTTTGTGCATGATGGGGTTCGTGGCCTCGGATCTAACAATGTGCAGCGTCCTCCGGTGGCTTGTTCAATTTCTGCTGTGAGACTGGTGGGAAGAGTGGTCCTCAGGATGGTGGGCGGGCGCCGCACCAGTGCTTGTGCAGGTCAGCTTTCATAGTCTTCTGGATTGCCCGCATGCATAATCTTTGGTCTTTTGTGCAGGCATTACTGGGGGATGATTGCAAAAGACAGAAAAGTCTGGGGAGTGACTGTGAAAGGCTGAAAAGTCCTGAAGGGTCTCAGACCATATCAAAGGGTCTCGGCTTTTCTCTTAGTGCCATGCTGGGCCTGTCATCAGATGGAGCTGCATGCTCTCCAACACAACACTCACCTCCTGTATCAGCCAGCCGGCCTTTGTCTGTGGTTCTTTAGCTTGTTGTTGATATGTAAATCACAATTCACCTTACCCTGAATGTCCCATCTCCTGTGTCTGGATGAACTGGTTTTGCCACAAGGTTTGAGCCTTTCAGTCTCTGGCACTTTTCGGTCTCTGGCACTAACAGTGGGCTGTAAAAAGGGACCCTCCAGTCTGGGCTATAAGGTGAAGCTGCTGTGAGTACTGTGCATACTCTACCAGTCCTGCACTGTAAGTGTTGTCAAAGGGAGCTATACAATAAACAAATTTTAGAAAACAAGATGCTCAGGATCTAGGAGCAAGAAAGAATAAAAAACTGTTGGGGGGAGTGGGGGAGTAAAAAGAACATAGCATAAGGATGGTATCTCCAGCATTCTTAACAAGGGGTTACTTCATCCTCCAAGGAAAGGTAAGAATACCACTTAGTGACTTGCAGACTCATGGATCCCAAAAGTCTCTTGCTGTGGTCATTCCCACTGTAACTGCACTGATCCATTCCCATTGCTATTACAATGGAAAGAAGCACATCATTCACCGTGATCACTGTGTCAGCCAAAGAGCCCCGTGTAACCCACACCACTGCAAGACACCACAGCATGGCTGTGGTTACTGTGTTGAGCAGTTCATGAGGTGAGGAGAACTACAGCTGCTGCAGTCACTCTTGCAAAGTAAGCAGTAGGGATATAATGCTGAACTGCACCTCAGGTTCACTGGAAGCCAAAACCAGCTTTGGTCAGAGGCAAGGACAGGAGATTTGTTATTCTTCTCCTTGGTGCTTCATGACCCAGCCAATGGATTGTATTAGAATTATGCTTGGGTATTTGTTAATATTTTTGAGAGATCAGAGGTTATTTTTAACAATTTCTCAAAAAAATGCATGTTGTTCTGTTATGCTATCTTTCCATCTGTCTTTCACTAACAGTTTTGTACCTTACTGACATTTGTGACAGAGACATTTGAGTTGCCACAAATTTAGTGAAAATAGGCAACCATGTAAAAGAAGAGACCCTGTCTCACTGATGGAAAGATTCCATTAAATAATGTTATTGTAAGATACCAGAGAATCCATTTAGAAGAAAGATACTATAAATGAAAAACACAGAAAAGGATACTCCGTCAATTCAGTGTGTGTGGTTGGCCAGGTGGAGTTAACTCTCACGGGAAGCTGGGGGAGACACAGCCAGGACAGCTGACCCAAAACACCCAAACATGTGTTTGATAACAAATAAAATCATGTTCAACATAAAGCGGGGCAGCTGGCTGGGGGAGGAACAGTCACTGCTTGGGGACCGTGTGGTCATGGCACCTGTAGAGGATTTTGATTGCGGGGTGACAATAAAACCCTGGCAGATGTATTGTTAAGCCCCCTCTTCCCTCCGCTTCAGCCTTCAGCCCCTCTCTCTCCCCGCTTCCCACTAAGGACAGGTGATTGGGAGGAAAAGAAGGACAGAGAGAAGAGAGTTGGAAAAATTAAAAATGTTTTACTAATGCTACTAATAAGAATAGAGAAAAAAATACAAAATATAAAAAGCCAATCTCAAAAGTCTCAGCAACTGCAGAGCCGGCAACCGAAGTCCTGGATTGGACTCTGCAGCCAACCAGAGCTGGATTCAGTCTCTCACTAGGCATCAGTTCACAGGGTCGACTAGCAAGGTCCTCTCCTAATGTCAGCCATAAGCAAAAAGGGAAAAAAAGGGACAAGATCCTCATGATCTCCCACTTTTATATGAAGTATTAACGTGAATGGAATGTTATACACAGTTGGTCAGTGTCTTGGTCACCTGTTTCTCATTGCCCCTCTTGTGAGATGTCCATCCATGCTTATCAATAACTTTGCATTCCATTGCTACGTTTACCAAAACATGTATCTGGTTCTCCAGAAAAATGCAGCTAATATGAAGGCTTTAGCTGACAGGCAAATTCACTAAAAGAGAAAC